>NC_068975.1:7070000-7670000 GCF_016808095.1 Vigna angularis
CCTAACTATTAATGAAAGAAAGCATGTATCATAAAAATGATATTGAAGAACAAATTCCATACAAGAGAGTTTCTAAGGATTTACATTGATTCTCCAACAACAAAATAAGTTTAGTTCTCCATCATCATGGAAGAACTAGATGAACAATGCAATAAAAGAATGGAAGAGATAGAAAAACCCAAGAAAGAGAAGAGGAGAGCCGTCACCATCTCCAATTCTACCCGCAAGGGGTGAAAAGTGTATTTTTGCTTCGTTTCAGCCAAAGATACAAACCCCAGAACGTCCTAAAGCTTATATATTATTCTAAAAAGAACAGAAAATTAGGCCGAAGCCCAGAAAAGTGCCGCTCAGTGGTTTTTACCGCTCAGCGGCAAGTTGGCACTTCAGTTTTACCCCTCAGTTGTTGTTTTTGCCCCTCAGTGGTGATTTCGGCACCTGAAAACTGGCGTTCAGCGGAAATTACCGCTCAACGCCATTCGGTCGCAATGTTTTCTACAAACTGTTGACTTTTCTAGTTACTCTTCTTTCAAACCATTCAATTAGCCTACAAAATCAAGGGAATCTAGCACAAAACCATTAAATTCACCTTCAACTCTCTTATTTCAAACAATTCAACAAAATCATGAGTTCAAGCTAATTTCTAAGTCATAAAGGTTGTAATTGACGTCAATTTTAAGTATAAAAATAATAGTTTTTCAACTGTTATCAACCGCACGAAGCTTGGGCGCCCTATTTGGAGGCTTGAGCCTCGGAAAAATGACGTCCACTGCCCGGGCGCCCTCCTAGGTCGCCTGAGCGGCGGACCCCAAAGCCTGGGCGTCCAATTGAAAGCTCAAGCCCTACATGAGAACCGTCCACCGCCCAGGCGCCCTAGATGGGGCGCTAGAGCGTTGTGCGTCGCAGATCCAGCCCAGTTTTTGCTCTATTTCGACTCTTTTGGATCGGGCCCTGTTTCTACTCTTTTTCGACTTTATTTAAAGGACCCAGGCGCTTTAGGTTTTGTATCTCTGGCTGGAGTAGCATAACACCACACTCTTCTACTTTCTGAAGGCGAATCTGGAGGCGGGAGCTTCCTCTTCTACTTTTAGGGTTTCACTATCTCATGTTTTTCCATTATTCATCTAGTTTCTCCATGTCTATGGGGAGCAAAACTCTATTTGTTGTTGGGGGATTATGTAACCTTGTGAACTCTCGTGTATTTGAATTGATGCTTAATTTATATGTCTTTTCATTAATTGTTAGGGAATTCATCTGTTTCAATGCTTGCTCTATTTAACTCATTTAGTAGCATGATTTATGAATTGCATGAGTGCTGGGAGGTTCCTTACAATTCAGGTTCTTGTTGAATTCTCCCAAGGGTAATATTTCTCAGGGATGAGGGTATGAGTACTTGGTCATCTTAAGTTCTTGATCTTCAGACTTAATTTTCTAGGAACGTTAGGAATTGCACGAACTAGGAATTAAGGCAGGCTTATTGCGCCGAGGGATCGGGTTCTACGTAATTTAGTGAGTGACGTTAACATTAATGTAAAATGAAGAATTTTTATATACATGAGAGTAAACTTGGTGAAATCAAACCCTAATAACATATTCATCTCATATTAAACAACATCTGCTCATCTTTGTGTTACTCTACTATTGATCAATTTGCATTCATATTTAATTTTCTGTCTTTGCATCTTAAACCAATTATCTCCTTTTATTTAAGTCTTAATTAATCAAGTTATCACACAATTGTTTAGTGTCGAGAGTCTTCAGGGATACGATACTTGGTCTTACCATTTTATATTACTTGTGCGATTTGGTACACTTGTCAATCCATCAACAGATATATGATGAGAGGTGCAGAAAACTCTAGTCAAAAAGTTTTATCTTAGCCAAATATATTAACTGACTAACATTGTGTGTGGTAGGATAAAATCCATTGATAATAACTTTACAAAGTAGTAAAAGCCACCCGTACAAAATCCCCAAGAATTTACATCAGTACTTTATCTGAATAATTGAGTCTAGTATATATGATAAAGTTTTAAAAATATAGAAAATGACATTATGATAAAGAAAATGACAAAATAAGGGAATTATAACTCTTAACACTTTTTCATCATCAAAACACATGCATCTAAATTTAATTAACAATAAGCCCAAACTAAATTTAACTTATCTAAACCCTCTGTTCAAATCACACAAGCATACATAGAATAAATTATTCATTAATAATTCCAATATTTTAATCTTTTAAATTCGAAGGTTCCTATTTTTGCAAAATCGTCTTAAATAGATCCTCGTATTTTTTTTATCTCAATTAGGTCCCTATTTCTGTAAAAGTGATTCAATTGGAACCTTACCGTTAATTGGACTGGACGACATTAAGATTTTTGTTTCGTATCATGCTGACCAAGCAATTAATTCTGATGTGGCACACTGAAATCACATTAGGTGGAATTTAATTATGCATTAGGTGAAATTTAATTATAAAAGACAGAATAAAGTATTGTTTTCTTCCTTGGGTATCCTCTTCCTCTTAGGGTTTTGACGAGGGACAAAACGGTGACGTTTGAGGGGGAATAAGGGAGGGGGGAGCAGATCGAGACGAGGCAAGATTGGGGGTCGCGCGTGAGGATCACGGAGCTGAAGTTGTCAGTGGCGCGTCCGACTGTCTAGAGGAGCGTGGTGACGAGTTTCCCTGAGGGGGGGAGGGCGTCGAGGTCGGACCAAGAGGTAGCATAGGACGTTAGCAAGGGCGGCGGGGGAGAGGTGGTGTGACATCCGGGCACTGACGAGGGCGGGGAGTGACGCCGGTGCAAGAGGCATGGTGCAGGGGGCACAGACAAGGAGCGGCTCCTGGAAGCTTCGAGTGGAAGGGGTACATGGACGAATCGAACATACACCGGAATGAGAGGGATTGATTTGGCTACTCATATCACCAAATGCATTTGCTTTTCGGTAGCCTAACTCATAAGAACTCCATAGTTAAGCGTGCTTAGCTTGGAGTAATTCTGGGATGGGTGACCTTCTGGGAAGTTTTCCCAGAAAGGGTGCGAGTGAGGACAAAGCACACTGGAAAGCCTCGTGGTGATCTGTGGGGGCAGTCGATGGTCCCTTTGAGTTGTCGGGACGTTACAGATGGTATCAGAGCCTAGCCTCTCCCAGTACGGTGTGGTTTGAGGACGAACCAAAGCGGAAGTTGGTGGGCATGTGACATCCGGGCACTGACGAGGGCGGGGAGTGACGCCGGTGCAAGAGGCATGGTGCAGGGGGCACAGACAAGGAGCGGCTCCTGGCTCCTTCGAGTGGAAGGGGTACATGGACAAATCGAACATACACCGGAATGAGAGGGATTGATTTGGCTACTCATATCACCAAATGCATTGGTGAAGTTTAGACTCTGAATGGAAAATTTGTTCTCTCAGAAGGCTGCCATGGCAAATTTCACATTAGCCCATTGTAATCCAAGGATTCAATTTTTACAAAGAGTGTGACCACACCATAAGACATAAGGCACATTTTCAACAATGTTAAAGGATTCCTAGCATAATGGGCATTCCAACCTTTCCTCTCTGCTCACCATAGAAGTGTCGTCATCAGAATATTTTGAAACAAGGTGATGTGGCTTTGGAGAATCATATTCATTTTTAGACCCACACTCCCAAAAATGAGAGTAGATGCAAATTGCATCAGAAAAAACACTAACATTTAATCAACAAGTGAATATACACACCTACAGAAACTAAATCAGGTGACAAAACAAAATTCTTTTCTTTTTTTTCCCTTTTTTATTGGAAAAAAAACACTAACATTTAATCAACAAGTGAATATACACACCTATAGAAACTAAATCAGGTGACTAAACAAAATTCTTTTCTTTTTTTCCCTTTTTTATTGGGGGTCCCAACTTTTCTGTCAACACAGTCGAGAACATCTCAGTGCACTCCCACGGGTTCGCCACCCTTTCACACCAGGAGATCGATTTGCTGAAGATCGTGAAGAAGGCCTCCGATCCCAAATCTGTAGGGGATACTTTTTACCCAGTGAAACACATTGTGGTCGAGGATAGTTTTTTAAAATTTTAAATAATTAAATTTCACGTAACTCTGTCACAGTTGCAAAGTCAACATCCTACCTCATTGCAATTTTAACGCCGTTATAATAAAATTAACGACAAGTTTTCAATTGACTCAATTTTACAAAAATAGAGACTAATTGAGACAAAAAAAAAATACAAAAACCTATTTGAGACGATTATGCAAAAATAAGAACATCCAAAATTATTAAGAAAAATTTTATTTAAAATAACTTATCTTACAAGAAAAATTACCTCCCTGTTTAGAAACTTTCCAAGTACCCTAATACAACTTTAAAGGTTGATTATAAATCGATATTGCGGTTCTATCTCACTAATTGATTCGTAGAAAAGAAAAAAAAGTAATGATCAACAGAAAAACCTTAAAAAGAAGGTTTGAAAAGTTTAGAACCTTAAAAAAAGTAAAATTTTAATTAAAGTAAAAAGTAAATTATTTAAAACTATTAGTTAACTTTTATTTTCGTTTATATTAAAATGACATCCTTAGTATACAAATAAAATAAGTCATAAGTTACTGTATTGTTTTACTTTTGAGGTAGCCTTTAAGTGAGATATTATAAAAATAACCTATACTTTTATATAAAATAATTTAAGAATATCTATAATATTGTTCTTAAAATCAGTCACGGGACTGTCACAAACAGACAAATTCCCTCATTTCTAAATTAGTGATTGACAAAATTGCTATAGCAAGAGGTGGCCAATTGTAGTTTCTCTTCTTATCGCTTGGCAATGTTGTTACTTAATCAACTAAACAAGGTATTATTACAACTAAGTTCTTAATATTATACTAATTAATTCTTATTATTTCATAAATTTTATTTCAAAGATTTTATGATTTCTGATTAATTTTTACACATTCTATCAATTGGTTAAATCGCTAATAAAATGATAACACGTGTCATGATATTTTTTTAATAAAACAAGGTAAAAAATATTTTGTTTTCAAATAAATTAATAAAAAAATTATGCTGTTTCGGGCTTTTAACTTTTTCTTTACATGTCATCGTCCCTTTAACAATTTATATATCATATAATACCCTTTTAATAATATAATAGCTAATTGTTAAGCATATCATATCATAACTTTTGCAGTGTAAAATACCAACAACAAAAAAGTACTTGGGTAGTAAAATTCACAAAATTATAATAGTTGAATATATATAAATAACCCTTATAATTGTTATTATTTGTTTAACTTTTGAATAGTATATATGTTCACTATAATTTTTAACCCAAAAAATATAATTATATATCAGTCTTTTTCTAAACTGCACAAATTTAACATTTTAATTAATTTTTTTATAGAAAATACAAAATAATTAATGAATTTAACAACTAACTAAGTTAATAACAATCTTATAGTTGAAAAAAAATTGCAAGATAGATCATGTTGGTTTTCTACAGTTATCATTATTATAATAATATATTTTTGTTACAATAATGAATTAAAAAGACAGTAAAAAGAAA
Source organism: Vigna angularis (assembly GCF_016808095.1). NCBI lineage: Eukaryota > Viridiplantae > Streptophyta > Magnoliopsida > Fabales > Fabaceae > Vigna > Vigna angularis. The sequence goes on from NC_068975.1 coordinate 7,075,555, forward strand.
TATATATGAAGCTCATGCCAAAATATCTCTTTTAATTTATTAAAAAAGTACTTATTCAAATACTTGTTCAAATGATTCCTTTAACATTTTCGCAAATCCTTTCGTGGAAAATGTTAATCAATGTAACATTCTTCTGAACAAACTTTTAATCCAGTTTTCAATGAAAACTTTCGTAAGAGAAGGGAAATTTAAGATTCTATGGAAGGAGCTTTGTTTATTATACATGTAATTATGTCTTTCATTCTCGAAAATAATTTTGATATACCAAATATATTTATGAAATTATCATGTTATATATATCACACATGCTTAATTTTAAGTTGGATTCATGTTCAACTACCGGTAAAAATAATTTAGATAAATCTTGATTGTTTGATTTTGTAACATCCAAAAATATAGCGTGTCAACATTTAATAATATGATAGAACAATTACTACAATAAGAAAGTCAAACTTACACTTATTACAAAAATAACCATAAAATTTTTTGTTTAACTTTACAAGAGCTTCCTATACTACTATCGAACGTTCAACATGTAACCGAACCATTATATTTACAGAACAAAAATAGTGAACGTTCGGTTCACCAAAACTATCTACCGAACGGTCATCTCCTACTCAACAGGAGTCTCACCGTCTAGCTCCTGTTCCAACGTAAGCTCTTCCCCTTCTACTCACATCCAACAAGGATGATCATTGCAATAGAAAACCAAACGGTAACATGGATAAAAATAGAAAATAAGGGTAAGCTACTATAATTCAATTGAGCATGTATTCATACATGTAATAAACTACAAACCCTTACAGACCGAACGCTATAACATACAAGAGCCAACATAGATATCACACATAACTTAAATATCATAATTCATGTACAACCGACACTTGACTTGACCATCCGGATTGTATGAATACGTAGCTTGAGGTCGTTCATGCACTCGGGTGGTGTAGTAACTGGAAAACCATCAGCTACCACCCGAGGTTAGTCCGTTATAACTCACCCAAGAACCTATGGGCTAGGACCTCCTGCCATTCTCACACAATGACTTACCCATCTCTACTTGAGAACTGGTAATCATCAGAATATCAGAATGAACTACATGAATTTCACTATCCGTATTCATACTTTACCACAACATTATCCTTACACTGAGACATTCCTCCTCAAAATTCTCTTCCACATTACTTGAAACATAAACTTTTACTTGAATGTCAATAATATTTCTCATTCATAATGGATCTTCGCTATAATAAGCAACCAGCACCAAGCCATAACATCAGCATGGCAAGATCAAACAACATTTCATATAAAAAGACCGAACGTTCAAATAATATCACCCTTAATTACAACTGAACGGAAATTATCAAAACAACAGACAATATAACCGAACATTTATGTAATCATTAGGACTTTGACATGAACCAAACACATTTTTAAGAATAAAACACTCTAATTAAATCAAATACTTAACATAAGACTGAACCATATTTAACTATTCTCGACATTAGAACGAACAGTATTTCACTGTCTGACAAAACCGAACGCTTAAAGCTTATACCGAGCACTTATAACTACTGACACTTGGTGTAAGACCGAACGTTACTTCATTATTTGACAAAACCGAACGCCTAGAGCTTATACTGAACACTATGATTACTCCTACAAACTATTCACCAAACCTAATACTTTTAAGGAAAACGAACGTTAAGACATTTTAGCTGAAATATACATAAACTTATATTCGATCATAAATGAACGTATTTTAAGCCTAGTACTAGTTCGAAGTCTACTAATAATAATATATGAGCTATCACAAACCAAAATACCTAATCCAATAAGACTGATTAAAACTGTATATAACCATCAACACTTGATATATTAATCACTTTCTATAAAACGAACGATTATACCCTGGTAAGGCTAAAATGCTAACTCTATTGATAACTTATTCACTAACCATAACCGAACGGTTGAGACCGAACACCCAACTATTCTACATAATTTTGTAGAATCCTTATAGACTTATGCAGAACCACCAAAAACCCAGAAACATACATTTCATACACTCATATACAAATCATCAATCAATTCATTCCATACATACACAAAATCATCACATGCATAATTAAGTTTAATAGCTTCCCTTACCTCTTAACAGACCGATCGCTCACAAGACATAACTTGTACCACGACCAAACACTCAACCTCCCAGATTCACTGTTTGAGGAAAACAAACAACCGAAAAGACCAGAAACGTGATCAAAACCTTAGAAGGAGAAGAAGATAAACACATGCAACAGAAACTTGGTTTGCATGTGACCCAAACTAGACTTTATTAGAATCAGGAAGACCTACTAGTTCAAACCACTAAACGATCAGTTGAAAGGAGGATCCTTGCCACCAGCAACCTTACATACACTCTGATGGATGATTAGATGAAAGAAAACGTGAGATTTAATGGAGGAAAAGATGATAATTTTAGAGAGAAGGAGGAGAAACGAGTTCAGAAGGTTTGGAGGAGAAGATTGCATGCAGAAAGTGGAACCAGCTTTTGAAATTTTAGCTTATATATTCCCTCAGAAAATCGATCGTCCACTCTCCTGCAGCCACCTGTCTTCCACTTCTTGAGTCTTGTTTCCCTCTTGCAGATACACGTTTCTCATTAAGATGAGGAATTTAATGGTTTTGACAGATTTCACATCAATTACCATAGACCCATAACTGATCATTAGTTGAACTAATTTATGTAAAGTTCGTGTTCAATTAAAAAGATATATATTATTAACTTGTTCTTATGAAAATAAAAATCGAACATTAATCATATATACCGCTTCAAAATTAAGCATAATCAATTTTACAAAATTAATTAAATCAAATCAAATTTTCCACCTTTATTTTTTTTCCTGTTTTAGAAATCACCAATCATCTAAACACATCCTTATAGTTTTTGTTTTAAAACAAAATCTATATGGTAATAAAATATATTTGGTGCAGACAGTGGAAACATAAAGTTAAAATTAAAAAAAAAAAAATAGTCAGTATAAAGATTAGCACTAACAAAGCAAAATGCTATTTGTGCTCAACAATTTACTAAACAATTCAAAAGTAATGACTTTGGAGCTATCCTCATGAATGGACAGCATAAAAGCACAACTTGACAGAAAAACACATTCAAAGCACAGAGAAAGAGAAAAAATTGAGAGAAAAATGGTGGTGAAGGTGTATGGTCCAACTTATGCATCCCCAAAAAGGGTGGTTGTGTGTCTGATTGAGAAGGAAATCGAGTTTGAAGCAGTGCATGTCGATCTCTTCAAGGGAGAGAATAAGGAACCCGAGTTCCTTAAGTTGCAGGTTCAATTTTTCTTTTGCTACTTAGTTTTTGACCCACAAGCTGAACATTCACTTGGTTTTACGATTTTTGTAATATTTTCCTTTTTTTCATGTTTAATTATACTTATGTCTGATGATTCTGCAGCCATTTGGATCACTTCCTGTTATTCAAGATGGTGATTATACTCTCTATGGTAAACCACAAAGCCCCTTTCTTATTTTGTGCATTTTTTTTTTCTTGTGCCCATGGTTAAGGAAGGGTGGCTTTTCAACTTCTGATCTTTCTAGTGATGTTCTTCACTTTGTGTGTCTCTTATTTATGCGGGTAGTTGAAACTCTTTATTAAGAATTTTGTATGAGTTGTGAGGTTAGGATTGTTCATTCTTGTTCTGCACTATTGCCTTTCCTAATTCCTATTCCTTTGTTTTAAAAGGAGGCATAGGGGTTATAAATCAGTTACTCCATGAAATTTGTGTATTAGTTGTTTTTGATAAACATGTGTTATGGTTTGATCTGGATGCATCATACATATCTCTACAGTGAACCTTAATGAGGTGGTATGAATTGTTTTTTATTGTTTGAAATTTCCAACGTAGGATGATCCAAAAGGTTGAATGCTTACTTCCCCGAAATACATTTTCTCTGCCTCTTTGCAAATGTAGGATAGTCTATGTCCATTCTAATACACTGATTTCAAACCAATGTTGCAGAATCTCGTGCAATAATCAGATACTTTGCAGAGAAGTATAAAGACCAAGGAACTGACTTGTTGGGAAAGACAATAGAAGAAAAGGGTCTTGTGGAACAATGGCTTGAAGTGGAAGCTCATAACTTTCACCCACCACTCTACAATTTGGTTATCAATGTTCTATTTGCCCCATTAATGGGAGTTGCCTCAGACCAAAAAGTGATAGAAGAGAGTGATAAAAAGCTTGAGAAGGTGCTTGATGTTTATGAGGAGAGGCTCTCAAAAAGCAAGTATTTGGCTGGTGATTTCTTCAGCCTTGCTGATCTTAGCCATCTCCCATTTGGTCATTATTTGGTGAACCAAACTGGAAGAGGGAATTTGGTGAGAGAGAGGAAGCATGTGAGTGCTTGGTGGGATGATATCAGCAACAGACCATCTTGGAAGAAGGTTCTTCAGTTATACAAATACCCTGTCTAGATGCTTAATTAGCCCTATTCCTATATCCATGATGGTTGAGGGATGAGCCTTCAGTGTTTTCTAATACCTGCTTGAGAATAAAATTGAGGCTATCTTCAACATGTGGACCTGTTACTTGTTTTTGGATTTGGATCTTTTCCTCTGCTTAAATAAAAGTTATATCTTATAAGCTCAGATCTTGTCACAAATGCAATAATTACCTTGAGTATGTTTCAAGTTATTTATTTTGACAAATTGATTTTAAGTGGTAAAATATCATTTTATCTTTATAATTCTTACAAGTTGATGCTAAAAAGAAAGTGCCAACAAATTATCTTCATTGGTTTTATCTCCATTTTTTTCATCAACCTCTTGCCTTTTCTTTGCACCTAACATGATGGTTATTAGTGTTGGGTAAGGCTCTTTAACTCTGTGTCTAAATAGTTCAAATTAATTAAGTTTATTGTGTCATTTAACTTAAATGGGGAAAGATCTTTTAGGTTAAGAGTGTTATTTTTATAATATCTGGAAGAGAGAAAATTAGTTGGCATATTCACCAATTATGTGAATAAAATTGTGATTCTTCAATTGTTCAAGGTAAGCGCTTCTGAATTTAGACGGTTAAAATCATCAATTACATATTTGTGGTTAGAGAAATCAGTCTTACAATGTTGTTTTATTTTATGTTTTTCTTTTTTATTCTTCATATATTTGAGAGCATCAGTACATTGATGTATTAACCATTTGTAGGCACTTGTTTTTTTTTTTATTTTGACTTCCTTGTTATATGGGATCTTAATGGAGCTTAGTTGATTGACTTGTATATGTGGGGTTTTTACTTTTCACATTGCGAGAGTGAGAGTTTTTCCACGTTAAAGATATTAGTATTCTCTTTAATGATTATTGTTGTTATTTTTTTTTATTGTTGTTGCTCCTCACATATTCTTACAAATTTGGAAGAATAATTTCTACTCCATAATTTGTATTTTTGGTTATGTTGTTTTGTCCATTAAAGTGGTATCAAGCTTCTTAGTTTGGAGATACATTTACTTACTTGAATGATGGAGGAAATAAAAAAATAGTTGTTTCAAATGATACAAATTAACATTTTTGGAAGGGTATGATGAAAGACTTGTTTATGAATAAGTTTCATCTTCTCGTCTTTTTTACACAAAAAGTCAGATTTTAGTATTAACAGGTATGTGATTTTGTTTGGCAATATGTACATGACCTTATTTATAGTTAAATTACTAATGTACAAGACATTGTTTATAGTTATATTAACAATGAGACACATTCTAGAACTTAGTATGAAATGATCGAGTCATTGAATGCTTCTAAGTTAGACAATAATACATTGCATTTGTTGAATTGCTTGATTAATTCAAACTAGTCTTCTAATGATATCATCTCTTTCTAGATGACAATGAGTGGTTCTTTTAATAAAGAGACGAGAAAGAAGATACATAGTTTTTCATCTTAGTTTTAGTTGCTTGTCACAAATAATAAAATATTTAAAGAATAGTTCTGATGTATTATTTCAAAGAGTAGAGTACCATATATATACATTTAAGGATCCTATAATCCTTCATCTATTAAAGGAATGATAGGTGCACAAATCTGCACAAATTATAATAATATCTAAATTATAACTAACACAATATTTGATTGCCTAATATCCTTTAATAGAATATTTGGCATATCTTAACACCCCCACTCAAGTTGGTGCATGGATATCACACATTCCCAACTTGAATAGAGACTCATTAAACAATCTTCTTGATACTCCTTTGGTGAGAACATCAGCCAACTGCAATTCTGATCTTACAAAAGGAAATGAAATTATTCCAGCTTCAAGCTTCTCTTTGATGAAATGTTTATCAATCTCCACATGCTTTGTTCTATCATGTTGCACAGGATTGTGAGCAATTGCTATAGCCGAAGTATTGTCACAGTACAAACTCATAGCTTTATTTTGTGTAAAGCCCAAATCTGATAGCACATTTTTAATCCACAAAAGTTCACATACACCTAGTGCCATGCCTCTGAATTCTGCTTCAGCACTAGATCTTGCTACTACAGGTTATTTTTTACTCCTCTAAGTTACAAGATTCCCTCCTACAAAAGTAAAGTATCCAGAGGTAGATCTTCTATCATCTTTTGAACCTGCCCAATCTGCATCAGTGTACCCTTCTACCTTTAAGTTTTCATGATTTGAGAACAAAATTCCTTTTCCAGGAGCGGACTTCAAATATCTCAAAATCCTTTCAACAGCATCCATATGAAGCTTCCGTGGGTCATGCATAAATTGACTAACAACATTCACTACATAGGTGATATCTGGACGTGTATGGCACAAATAAATTAATTTTCCTACCAGCCTTTGGTATCTTCCTCTGTCTATGCTTGCTGAATCTGAGCATTGAAAGAGTTTATGATTTTTTTCGATTGGTGTATCAGCTGGTTTACTCCCAAGCAGCCCAGTTTCCGACAGTAAATCAATAGTATATTTTCTTTGGCATAGAAAAATACCATGTTTTGATCTAGCTACTTCAATACCCAAAAAATATTTGAGGTTTCCAAGATGTTTCATCTCAAATTCAGATGCAAGGTATTGTTGTAAACTAGAAATCTCATCTTGGTCATTTCCTTTAACAATCATGTCATCTACATATATAATCAAAGCTGTAATTTTTCCTTTTCCTCTCTTAAAAAATAAGGTGTGATCAGAGTTACTTGCTCTATAGCCAAAAGCCTTCATAGACTTGGTAAACCTTTCAAACCATGCTCTTGGGGATTGTTTTAATCCATATAGAGCCTTCTTTAATTTGTAAACCTTCATTCCAATTGAATCAGTCATGCCTGGTGGAGAATCCATATAAATTTCTTCTGAAATTTCTCCGTGTAGGAAAGCATTTTTCACATCAAATTGTAGAAGAGGCCAATCTTGGTTTGCAGCTAGCGATAAAAGTATTCTCACAGTATTGAGTTTGGCTACTGGTGCGAACGTCTCTTGGTAATCTACACCATAAGATTGAGTGTAACCTTTAGCCACAAGTCGTGCTTTATACCTCTCAATAGTTCCATCAGCTTTATGCTTAATTGTAAAGACCCATTTACAGCCCACAGTTTTCTTCCCTTTTGGTAAGGACACAAGATCCCAAGTGTTGTTTTTTTCTAAAGCTGCCATCTTCTCAACCATTGCTTCGGCCCATCTAGGATCTGCCAAAGCTTCCTGTACATTACTAGGAATAGAAATTGAAGATAATTGAGATACAAATGATGCATATGACTGAGATAACATGTGAGATGACACATATTTACTAATGGGATATTTAACTTTGGCTTGGAGGTCTGGTTCATATTTAACTGGAGGTTGACCACGGTTAGAACGAGGTGGAAGAATATATTGAACAATAGTAGACTCAGTGTTTGGTGTGTTGGTGGTCTCACGCAGACAAGAATCAATTCCATGATCAATTTCATCTAAATTAGTATTATCAGAGATAGGATCAGAAGGTACCTTTGAAGAGTCAAGTTGAACCTGTGGAGAAGATTGAGCCAATTGGTTATGATCAGAAGACACTGTATTATCCAGAAAAGAAGGGTCCATATTTAGGATTGGCTCACTTCCTGTAGAATGATCCTCACACAATAATTTATCTTCACAATCAAACATACCAACATCATGATTATGCACTTCATTTTCATTGCCTCCCTGAAGTGGAGAATCAACATAAAAAAATTCATGCTCATTAAATGTCACATCCATAGAAATATAAAATTTCCTTGATGGTGGATGGTAAGCACGATAACCTTTTTGAGTTGATCCATACCCAACAAAAACACATTTGATCACTCGTTCTTCAAGCTTTGTAGGTTAATGTGGGTGTAAGTGAACATATATAACACATCCAAAAATATGAGGTGGTAAATAAACTATGGGAGGAAGGATACAATGATCAGACAACACATCAAAAGGCCTTCGAAAGTTAAGCACACTAGAAGGAGTTCGATTAATTAAATAAACGGCAAAGCTCACAGCCTCACCCCATAAATGAGATGGGACATTACCATCTATCAAAAGTGATCTTGTCACCCCTAATATATGTCTATTTTTCCTCTCAGCCACTCCATTTTGTTGTGGTGAATAAGGACATGTAGTTTGATGCAAGATGCCTTTAGAGTTCATGAATTCTATTAATTCAGTCTTAAAATATTCTCCTCCATTGTCTGATCGAATGACCTTAATAGATGTGTTAAATTGTGTAACAATAAAATGATAGAAGGAACGAATCACATCACACACATCACTTTTATATTTAAGCAAATATACCAGGTTACCCGAGTACAATCATTAACAAAACTGATAAACCATTTTTTTCCATTATGTGTAGATTGCGGGGCAGGGCCCCAAACATCTGTGTGAATTAATGAAAAAGGAAAATTAGTTTTGTTATTACTTAAAGGAAACACAACACGATGATTTTTTGCCAAAACACAAGTTTCACAAAAAAAAAATCAGAAATATAGCATTTATGAAATAGTGATGGAAATAATTTTTTTAAATAACCAAAAGAGGGATGTCCCAACCGTCTATGCCACAACCAAATTTCTTTTTTGTTTTTATCTTGTATGTGATCGTTCGCAAGACAAGTCAATCCTTTTTTATGGTTTGATTGTGAGACATTTTCAAGATAATACAGTCCTTCACTCTCTCTACCACTAGCAATCTTCTCCTTGGAATAAATGTTCTGAAAAAGACAATGAGTTGGGTAAAATAAGGCAACACAAGAATGTGATTTGGTTAACTTGTTGATGGAGATAAGATTACAGTTTAATGTAGGAACAAATAAAACATCAGGAATCGATAAGGAGGGTGAGAGGGATATAGTACCTATACCTTCAATAGGAGATGAGACCCCATTGGCATTAATAATAACAGTTTTAGAACAATTAGAGGAAAAATTAGTAAATATATGAGGATCACAAGTCATATGATCAGTAGCACCCGAATCAATTATCCAATCACTATCCTTAGTAACAACAGAAAGATTAAGGGCAGAGTTAGATATACCTGACTTGGTCAAATATCTGACAGTCGTAGAAATATAACTCTTGGAAGCAGCGGAAGTTCCATAATCATGTTTCTCCGATTGATTGTCATCGGAAGAAGCCATCAGAAATATTTAAGCCTAACTCAACCCCACAAAACCGGCTTGTAGGGTGAGGTTTGCACCCACTTATAAACTAAGAATTGACCTTATCTCTAGTCGATGTGGGACTTCCAACACACCCCCTTCACGCCGAGGTATAGACATCTCGTGCGTGATGGTAGAAATTGGGTGGTCCGATAACGGCCCGATAGCAGGTGGAATAGAAGAATAGAATGCCCACTTAGAACACGCTAGGATAGGCTCTAACCATGGCTCTGATACCATAATAAAATATTTAAAGAATAACTCTGATGTATTATTTCAAAGAGTAGAGTACCATATATATACATTTAAAGATCCTATAATCCTTCATCTATTAAAGGAATGATAGGTGCATAAATCTACACAAATTATAATAATATCTAAATTATAACTAACACAATATTTGATTGCCTAATATCCTTTAATAGAATATTTGGCATATCTTAACAACAAATATAGGAGAAAAGTTAGAAAAATGAATTGAAGGATGACAGTGAGATGAGTAGGAACAAGTATAAGAAGATATAAGAATGTGGAATGTTGTTAGACCATAAACCTTGGCACATCCAAAGATATTGTTTTAAGTGAAAAAATGTTAACAAAGATAAGAAGGACAAGTAAAAAGAGAATAATCATGATGATAATCATGTTATTATTATTACATGTGGTGATCTTAATCTTTTTTGTGACTATTGATATTAGATGAGCATATGGCAAAGAAAGATGATGAGTCTTTTAAAGAATACGCGCAACGATGGAGAGAGCTGGCAGCGCAGGTTGAACCACCTCTATATGACAAGGAGATGGTTGCAATGTTTGTAAGCACACTACAACCACCTTTTTATGAGCATATGATTGGCAACGTGTCTTCCAATTTCGCTGATATCATCATCATAGGCGAAAGAATCGAAATGGGACTGAAAAGTGGGAAAATTATATCTCAAGCCACCACTCCGAAGAAGTCTACTTTTAATCCAGGGAAAGAGAAAGAAGGGGAAGTGCATGCAACATCAGCAATACCCATGTGGGGAGGTCATGCGCCCACACATAGCTATCAACCAAGCCCGAGTTATCCTCCTTATGTGAACAACACAACGCCTGGTCCCCAAATTAAATCTCAACCACCAGGATATTATCCACCACCACAGGCTTCAAATAATGATTGGAGAGCAAGAGTTGGCATGGGTCCTGATCGGAATGTTGGTCAGAACACTCATCCTAGGAGGGAACCAGAGAAGAATTTCACTCCCATTCCTATGACGTACACGGAATTGTTACCTCATCTCTTAAAGAAAGGCATGGCCAGTATTCGTCCCATGAAACCTTTACAACCTCCATACCCTCATAATTATGATCCAAATGCAAGATGCAATTTTCATGGGGGAAGCATTGGCCATTCGACTGAAAAGTGCACGGGTCTTAAGTTCAAGGTACAATCGCTAATTGATGCAGGATGGCTGAAGTTCCAAGAAGACAAACCTGGTGTTGAAGTCAATCCCCTTGCCGAGCACGAAAATACCTCAACAAATGCCATCGAGGTTGGACGACACAGGCTAGTGCAGGATGTTAGTAAAATTTGTAGTTCTAAAAAGGTCATTTTTGAAACGCTGATAAGATTGGGTTTGTTAAGGGGTGGAGATGGCCTCAGCGAGGCATGTGGAATTTGTCCAGGAGCCGAACATAATTAATGAGTGTACCAGGTTTAGAAGCATTCTCCAAGATCTGATCGACGAAAATTTCCTACAAATATATCACAAGGATAAAGAAGAAGATGTATTTGCAAACCCAAGGGCTGAAAGATAAAGAATTTGTCTGTGATGCTTATTGAAATGTAATCGTTTTTAATTAACCTCACTGCTTTGCCCGGAGCCTTGGGGTTCGTGCGTTACGGGTTGACATTTTCTTTTGCATTTGGTTTAACATTAAATCATATTTGTTTCATTTTTTTCATCATCTCGTGGCTTAAATTTTTTAACTCAAATAATACGGATATGACAATGAATGTTTTGAAAACAATAATGTTGATTTTCCTAATTTTGAGCTCCCTATCAATAACATGGAAGATGATTATGATTGACCCATAACCCTCTCCAGTGGTAATGAGATTGGTGAAGTAAGATTCTAAAGAAATAAAACCCAATCAAGGAGAGGTTGAAATCTTTAATATAGGAGGAGAAAGCGAGAGATAGGAGGTAAAGATCGGCACTAGCATGAAGAAAGAGTTCCACACGAGTTACTATTAGAATGTCATCAGAATCAATGATGAAGTACAAAAGCAGTTCGATGCGAGATTCTTAGCTGGGGCAAAATACTCGCAATAGGTGGCAAGTATTGTGTCAAAGAAGGACGATAATGAGCAAATGTGTGTCGACTATCGTGATTTAAAGATAATTTCTCATCGCCGCAAACCTGAACAATCAAACTTCACATTGTCGCCCAAAAATGAATGGGGCAGTCAAGGCCATTAATAAAAAAATATCAAGAGAATTGTACCTTCGATTTACTCGGTTACTACACATCGGTACGCATGTAGATTGGGGTGATGAATCATTATTTTCTTCACTTCACTTAGCTTATTGTACTAGATTTAATTAGGGAATTGTGCATAATTGTCCAGTATTTTCCCATTTTACTTAATTGAGCTTAATTCGATCAGAAATTCTTATTTTAATTAATTTGAATTATCTGAGACTAATTATTTGCATTATAAATTGTAGGGAAAACTCTGAAAATATTTTAGGACATTTTGAAGAACATTCATTTGCACACACTGATTGATTAAATTGAAGAGAAGCAACTCGTTAATGATGAAGCACATTCTCATTTCTTTTATCTATAAGCAAGCACATAGCACACGACCTTTCCTTGATTGAAGAAAATTATGAAGACATGGGACATGCTGGGGGAACCACTCACGGTTATTTCTATGAATCATAATCAATGAATATTAAATGAATTGGAGATGCACGGCAAACCATCCCATGTAATTCTTGAAAGTTATGAAGCATAATGGAGGGGCACATACAACATCTCTCACGTGTTTGGAAGATAGCAAGTTGCTGGAAAATTCATTTGCCAAGAGATTATCAAAGCTTGAAGTCAAAGTGGGAGCCACCTCCTTGGTGAAGAAGCATTCACGGCAAAACAAATGAAGAGTATTGTTTATTTTAAGTGGGAGACAACATGTAGGGCCACCATTGGAGGAGAAACCAAATTGGCTTGAAAGATGTAGAGACATCACACGGTCCCATAGGGTCACACGTCCAGCACAATTGATTGAAAGGAGTGGAAGAAAAGCTTTGCTAAAGATTAAACATTCTTGGCTTGGTTTTGGAGAAAGAGGCTGTAACGGAAAGGAAGATGGAACCAGCCACTTGTTGATTGGAGAAGAGAAGCCAGCAAGCGGTGCAGCTCCGTCCATGCATCCAGCCATCTCCACCAGTCCAGCACTTAGCATGTCACGGTATTCCAGCAGTGTAGTAGGAGCTGTGAGCTGAAGACAAGCCAACGAAAGAGTGAAGAGCAACTGATCCAAAGCCAGCACCTTGAGAGGAAGAAATTCACGGTGGTGCAGCAACCCAGCAAGTTTCACAGTGGCTGTTGGAAGAAAAGGAAGAAGCTGCAGCTACCTACACGGTCCAGCCATCTCCAATCCAGTGGGGGAGATGCTTCCCTGTCCAGCAAGTCGGCAGCAGCACTCAACCAGCAACAAACGTCCAGGAGCTTTCCAGTGGTAACAACATCACTCACGGCTGGAGGCAGCAGCGGGGAAGGAGATGCGTCCAGCTCCATCACGGTCCAGTATCCAGCAAGTCTAGACAGTAGTGGCTTCTTGGACAGCAGCGTTCAAACATAAACAAGCTGGATATGTAACGGCTGGAATAAAAGAGCAGCCAGCTTTTATGAAGAGTCCAACACGTTGAGCTGGAAGCATGGCAGTGCACGGTGGCTGCTGGAATTGAAGAAAGGAAGCACGCTGGAAGAAATGCCTCAAAGCTGCTGTCACGCTCTAGAAGAAAAGACAACATGAAGAATGAAGTTGGAGAAAAATAATCCAGAGTTGGAAACGGATGAAGCACACAGCAGCTGGTCCGAGCAAAGAATGGAGGTGTAGCGTCCAGCTTCAACCACACCAAGAGGAGGAGGCCGTGAGAGTCCAGCAGCCCCCACTTGGGACGTTACAGCAAGCTGAAAGAAGGAGACAAGGATTAGGGGCCCACTTTATTTTTGGTATAGACAATGAAAGAATGTTTTATTAATATGGGTGGAAAAATTGGCTGAAATGGAGAAGTCACGGGAGTTTGCAACAAAAGGAGAAGTGGCTATAAATGAAGAAGAGCAGAAGCAGATTGAAGATGAGATTTTAGGAGTAGTTTAGTGTAAGAAGCCACGGAAGTTTTCATTCTGAGTGTTCATTTTTCCTCCTCCCCTTTGGGAGGTTTTGGATTTGTTTTAATTTCCAGTTCAAGAATTGAATTTTAATTGAAGTTTCCATTATGCATTTCTCAAGTTGAATTTTATTTTCATTTACCGTTTCCTATAATTTACCGTTCTCTCCAATTTACCGTTTTCTAAAATTATCGTTTTATGAATTTACCACTTTCTAAACTCTCTTTATTTTACTGTCAGCTGTTACATTTTTGCATATTTATTGTTCAGTTTTTACCATCTTTTACCGCTTGTTTTTACCATTGTTAAAATTTATTTTAGTGTTTTTAAATTCAATTGTCTTATTTAAATTCCAGTCCAGTTTTAATTTTTCCGCATCAACAAAAATTACAAACCCCCCCCCCCACTTCGTGTAAAAAATCTGAGACTTAACCAAAAATTGGTCCTTGAGAGACGACCTAGGAGTCACTTCCTAGTTATATACTGCATTATTATTGCACATCAAATTTGTATGACCGCGACAGTCGTATCAAATTTTGGCGCCGTTGCCGGAGACCAATCAATGGAGGTTCGGTTTTAAATTTTCGTTATGTAAATTTTTTTTCTACTAATATGTGTGTTTTGTGTGTTATGTCTGTTATATTTTTGTAGGCGACAACGACACCTTCAGCAAATTTTGGCGCCGCTGCCGGGGACCAATAACGGTTTGGTTTTAGATTTTTGTTGTGTAAATTTTTGTTCTGTTAATATGTTTGTTTTGTGTGTTTTGTCTTGTATATTTTTGTAGGCGACAACGACACCTTCAGCAAATTTTGGCGGTGTTGTCACTTCAGTCCAGGTTCTTGTTTTAGATTTTTACTGTTTTTGTTTTATTACGTTGTTGTAATCTATGTTTTGTCTTTTATATTTTTATTGTGCTATGTTGTGTATTTAGTTGTTAGATAAAAAAAAATAATAATAATTGTTATGTCTTGTTTGTGCCTGTAGCATGTTAATTGTGTTGTATTTTATTTTATTTTTTTTGTTGTGATGTGATATTCTATTATCTGTATGTGTGTCGCATGTGTTTTATCTGTTAAATAAAAAATTAAAAAAAAAATTAAAATAAAAAAAAATAAAAAATTTATTATGTTCTGTCTTTTGTGTGCGTGTAACATGTATAAATGTGTTGTGATTTATCTGTTTTGTAATTTTTAGTATTTAGTTTTTATTTGTTTTATTTTTTCATGTCTATCTATTCTGGCTATGTGAATACTGCTTATTTTGCCAATATCTGTGATTATGATTCTTATTCTGCATATTGCTCTGATTTTAATTTTGCTGAATTTTATGATGAAAATTATAATGATCATCCTCAATTTCCTGAGCGCGCTCCTCGTGAGCCGGTCCCACCTAAGGATGATATTCATTGTGTTCTTAGCACTGGACTGATATATCTCCTCCCTAAGTTTCATGGTTTTGCCGGAGAATGCCCACATAGACATTTGGAGGAGTTCCACAACATGTGCTCTTCAATGAAGCCTCCACATGTCCCTCTTGATCACATTTTCTTGAGGGCATTTCCACACTCATTACACGGAGCAGCTAAGGATTGGCAAGATTCTCTTCCTCTAGGATCCGTTACCGATTGGGGATATCTTGAGCTTCAGTTTCTAAGCAAATTTTCCCCTGTGCAAGATGGATACAACAACGGTCCTGGATGGAATGACCCTAACTTGGGATGGTACGATGCCCCACATCAATACCAAGAACCACCATTCCAGAGCACCTTTATGCCTCCACCAGTCCAGCAATATGAGATTCAGCAGTATGATGCTCCTACTCAATTAATTCCTCAGCCTTCAACTTCTGAGCCCACATTGCAGAAGTTATTGGAGCAGATGACTATGCAGAATCTCAAGTTCAAGCAAGAGAGCATGAAGACCCAG
The DNA here is from genome assembly GCF_016808095.1 of Vigna angularis. Classification (NCBI taxonomy): domain Eukaryota; kingdom Viridiplantae; phylum Streptophyta; class Magnoliopsida; order Fabales; family Fabaceae; genus Vigna; species Vigna angularis. Next base: position 7,091,544 of record NC_068975.1, read on the forward strand.
CAGGAAACTCAAGCTGCCATGAAGAATCTGACTGATCAGATCGGGCAGATGGCCACTCTTGCACCTGAGGAGACTGCTGATGAATATTTTGAGGAGCAGGCAAGAATAAGCAATAATTCTGAACCAGGTAGACCATTTTCATTTTCCACCAACATATCTCAATTTGATTGTATTGATGATTGTGTTGTTGAGAGGTATGTTGATAATCATATTGTTCCTGAGCATGTGTTTAATTCTCCCTCTGAACCTGAATCTGAGTCTGATTTTAATTTTTCCTCTGTGCATGATGAGAACCGCTTTTTACTATCACATTCGAATGTTTATTCTCCATGCATTGAACATGAATCTGAGTCTATGATTAATATTGCATGTAATTTAGGAATTGATTCATGTTATGAGGATTTATCTGAGGTTCAGCCTATTACTCTAGGATTGGGTGTTATACCCTTGCATGAAATTTCTGCAGTGCCACATTGCACTAACCATGTTGCAGGAGGTACGTATAAATTTGATCAACATACACCCATAGTGGAAAACAAAGGTGCTGACACTGACAGTTCGAAGATCAACAAGCACCTACTGAATCCGCTCAGTAACAATATTTGCTGCTTAGATCCGGCGGTGGAGGATATTTCCCTGCTTGATCAGATTTGGAGGATGAAGCAGTTCGTCCTTAACAATTTCGTGCTGGATCCTGAAGAAAAGAACATCTCCCTACAAATCCAAAATTGGCAACTGCCACCCTGACCAGGGAAGTTTTCTTTTTCTTTCTTCCCCGTTTTCATATTTTTAGTGCACTTGTCCTTTATCTGTTTATTGTTTTAATTGATGATCTTATGCTTAGAAAACATTTAGGACAGTGTAGTTTAAGTGTGGTCTACTGGGGAGAGATTCTGCATTTTGTTTTTCTTTTAAGTTTGTTTTTCCCTTTTCTTCTTAATTTTCGAATTATTATCTTTTTTTTAAAAAAAAAAAAATTTGATAAAATTTTTTGCTTAAAAGCGTGCCAAATCTGTATTCTGATATGTATATTTATTTTTTTTTTCTTAGTTTTCAAATTGTTATCCCTAAAAAAAAAATCAAAAATTAAAAAATTGTTTTGCGTAGTCCTTGATTTTATTTCGACCCTCAGTTTCTTATTATTTCATACCAATAATTCATTAAAAATTTTCACTTCAGATCTCATATTTTTTTTCCTTATTTTTCTTCACTGTAAAATAATTTCTTAATTGTTTCATACAGATCTTTGATTGAAAATTTTGTTTAGACTAAGAGAGATTTCGTTCATCAATGCAAAAATTACAGTAATGGAAAAATGGAGATTTGTACAGATCTGAAAATAAAATTTGCAGTAGATTCATATGTGAAAATAAAGTTGTCCGGGGGTCGATCATTTCTGATCGTTAATATTACACACCATAATCAATAAAAACATAAAAACATAAAAAAAAAATTAATTGTTCAGATTACATGCCTTATTCAAATTCTGGCCACACTCGGCCACCAAAAACATAAAAAAAAACATAAAACATTAAAAATGAAAGAATTCACGAGCTGGTTGTGGTGGTCTAAGGGAGAGCTCCGTTGGGGGAGCTCTGGTGCGGAATGCAGGGGCGTAGGTGGCGGGATTTGTCGCTCATCTCTGTCGTCGTCAATGATGATAGGAATGGGGAAGAGGTCCAACAGCCTCGGTGCCCTCATTATCACCCAGTTGTATTCTTTCAACAAAAAAAAAAAAAAAACTTGTGTTAATAATAGAAGAGGAAGTGAAAAATTTCAATAAAAAATTGAGGTGTGATCAGGGACTTACCATACATATATAGCGGCAGTTGTGAAAACTGAGTGCTAGTGGGGTCTATCTCCGCTTACCAGCGCCTGACCCGATTGCCGTGGTTGTTGAACCAGCAGTGCACGTTGTATTCGCTGGCATCTCCGAAGGTCCTTAGTCGAGACGTGATCTCGACGACTTGCGCTCGGCTTGGATGAGTGACCCCATAATTGAAGATGTTGGTCATCATCTTGACCTGATCATCTGTTGGACGCCATCGCTGACTCGTGTATCTCTCGATTTCCATCTCACTCATCATGCCTCTCTAGTTTTCTAAATCATAAAAAAAAAAAGAACAAAAACAATAAAAAAAAATAAAAATAAAAAGCATAAAAAAAAATTAGATTAGTTCTGTGTTTTCTTTATTTGTTCTTGTTTCCCGTTAAATTTATTTTGTCCTGTCAGTCTTTGATGTTTCTGTGTTTTGTCTCAGGTTTGTCCATTTTCCAGTTTTAGGTCCATCAGTGTTTTTGTCCAGTTTTAGGTCCAGGTCCTCGCATAGGGTCCTAACGGATCTAGGTCCAGTGTTTTGTCCATTCTTTTTGATTTTAGTTTGATTTTTAGTTGTTTTTAGTGTGCGTAATAATAAGAAAAATGGAAAAGCAGTAAAGAAATAATAAAAACTGGAAAGCAGGAAAAGGGGGCAGGGAGAGAGGACAAATAATAATCGGAAGAAGAAAAAAAATGGAAAGCAGGAAAAGGGAAAGGGAGAGCAAAACAGAGAAAGCACAAGAGAAGGCAGAATGGAAAATAAAAAGCAGAAAGAAAAGTAGAATGAAGTGCATAAAGGAAAGGAATAACGGAAAGCTTAAAGGGGAGAATGGAAAGAAATTACATGAAAGAAGAAAGAAAGGCAGATCTAGGAGAAAAGGACTTACCTGGAGTAGTAGGCTGGCAGAGAAGCTCCTCGGGGTTCTCAGACTCTTCAGATGGCACCGGGGCAGAGGCTCCGTAGAGATCCTAGACGCTCAGATTGAGAGAGTGAGGAGAGCGGAGAGAGAAGAGAGGGAAGAGAGGAGTAGAGAGATAAGAGAGGAGTAGAGAGAGAGCAGGGCAGTCAGAAATGCCGCTCGGGAGCCGAAGTTGGCCTATTAATAGCCAAAATTTTGCCACTGTAGCAACAGTTCCGGTCATTTCTACCGAAATTGTTGCCACAGTACCGGTCTTCTCCTTTTCCAAAAAAAAAAAGTAAAAAAATAAAACAAATTAGCATCTACTGATGGGTGCTAGGTGATTTAGACATCTGCTGATGGATGTCACTGAAAAATTTCTTCCCATTTTTTTTCCTACTTTTTATTGCACTTGTCTATATTATTTGACTGCTCTGAAATTGATAATCTGATGATTGTTACACACTGAGGACATTGTGTGATTTAAGTGTGGTCTACTGGGGAGAAATTCTGATTTTTCTGTTAGTTTCTGTTAGTTTGTGTTTTGTGTGTTAAATTTTTTGTTTTTGAGTGTTAAATTTTTTTTTCTGTTTTAAGTTGTTTTTAGTGTGTTTTGAGTGCAATAAATTTTACATTTTTCTCTTGATTTCTGGATGATGTCTAAGTTGTAGATTTTTCCTTCACTTACTTAATACTTATAGATTGCAATCCTTGTTTTTCTCTGCTTGGAAAGATGATTATGTGTTCAAGAGGTTGAATTGATTATAACACAGATACCCTATGTGAGATTTGAGCCACTTAATGTTCTTTCTTGTGTGATATGACTCTTGATTGCTTGCTGATGAATCAATATTTTCTTCACTTCACTTAGTTTATTGTACTAAAATTAATCAGGGAATTGTGCTTAATTGTCCAGTATTTTCCTGTTTTTACTGATTGTGCTTAATTTGATCAGAAATTCTTATTTTACTTATTTTGAATTATCTGAGCTAATTATTTGTATGAGTAATTGCAGAGAAAATTTTGGATAATATTTTGGGACTTCAAAAGTGAAATTTCTCATAAATTACAATTTAAACTAAAATGAGAAATTGAAAATTTATTTAATTATGTGTTCGAAAATGGCTTGAGAAGATGTGAATTTCATATTCTTTTAAAAAGAAAGCAGCACCGTGCATTTAATTGCTTAGGAGGAGGTGATTTTATTTTGAAAAAGAAAATGATTACGTGAAAGAGAAAGCAAGCACTAAGCAATTCTTTTCTTGAATTTTAAATAATCATTTAGCTTATAACATCACACCAGCCGTGCATGCATTCCACATGTTATACTATTTAATATTCATTTTTTTTGCTAGGAGACAAAGAGGTGGCAGCCATATTTCCTTTCTTTAATATTTTTAGTGAAGATGACAGGGAGAGTTTGGAGAAAAGAGGGACGGTCCAGGGGAATCATGTCAAGTATTTTTGTAGAAGCACTATCATTGGCTTGGCAGCTGGCCGCCACCCTCGCGGAACTTGGGGAACACCTTTCAAGTCTTATTTCCAATTTATAAAGCAGCAAAGCTTCAACACGGTCCATGAGCAATTAAAGAGGAGCATGGGATGCACTTGGATAGCTGCACACGGTTAAGTGGAGGCATGGTTTACTTTGGAAACTGGCTGGACGGTAAGGAAGGTTGTCATGGCTGGAAGCAAGAAGCGTGTGGTGTCAAGTTGGGAAGGAACCACCAAAAGAGCAGCAGTTTTGTCACAGCCAGGAGGTGCTCACGGTGAGTGATTATTTCTTCCTTTCTTGGAGAAAAGTGGTGAACGGTGAGAACTGGAAGCAGGAGAAGAGGGGCTGTGATGTCTCGGCATGGCAGCAGCTTACGAAGGGAAAGCTGGAAGAAGTGAAGCTCACAACCAGCCTTCACACAGCAAGCAGGTCCAGCAAAGTGCAGCAAGCATAAGAGGTGCACTGGATGGTTCACGGCAAATGAAACAGTTCCAGCAGCTCGGTTGAGCACTTCACGGGTGTAGCTGGAAGAGAAGAAGAAGGCTAATGCGAGAGAAAGAAGCAGCAGCAGCATTCACGTCCAAACCTGCACAAAACATCCAGCTAGAACCATTGGAGCAGCTGCAATCGTGAGTGAAGAAGATGCACACGTTGAAGGGACTGGAACGGTGGCTGCAGCAAAGATGGGAGTTCTCGATCCAAGCTTGGGCAGCAACAACGTCCAGCAGCTGAGTTTGAAGAAGAAGTCCAGCCACCAAGAGGGAGGAAGGCACGGAGGTTTGACATCAAGAGAAGGAGCTAACGGTTTACATGGTCCATGACAGCAGCTCATTGAACTCCAGCTGGTCCAGGAGAAGAGAAGCTTCACGGTCTAGTCACAACTTGGAGCAGTCTAGCAAAAAGGATGATGTGCTGGAATGGTGTGCAAGAGGACAAGATTGAGGGGTCCTCACCCTATTTTCTCACGGACAGAAAACTATTGCTCAGCATGCAAGGAAAAGAGGCTCACGGGTTCTGAGTTTTGGCTATAAAAGAAGCAAGCATCCATAGGAAAAACTCAGTAGATTTAGGAGTAGGAGTAGTGTAGTGTAGAGAGTGTGCCGAGCTTTCATTTTTCCCCCTCCCCTTTGGGGAGGTTTTGGGTTGTTTAATTTTTCAGTTTGGTTGAATCTTAATTTTTTTTCAGATGATGTTCTTGAACGTTATTTTCATCTTCGCATTATCGTTTTGCATTTAAATCTTTGATCAAATCACTGTCATTTTTCAATTCACTGCAAGAATCGTTTCTGCTCAAATCAATTTCATCTAAATTCATGCCTTATTTCAAATTGTGCATTTTAAATTCTGTCAGTAGTTTATTTGTTTTAATGTTTTCTGAATTTACCATTTTCTGCACATTTACTGTTTTTGCGATTTACGTTTTTCAGTTTTACTTTTACTGCACTGCTTGATTTACATTTTCATCAACTTTATTTTCACTGCATTTATTTAATTTTCCGCATCAAAACTTTCACAACCCCCCCACTTCGTGTTAAGATCTAAAACTGAACCACAATAAAATTGGTCCTTGAGAGACGACCTAGGAGTCAAATCCTAGTAAAATATACTGCATATTTTCGTGCAACCAACTTTTGTGAGCGGTGCGACCCGCTCATCACCAAAATGGCGCCGCTGCCGGGGATCAATCAATGGTTGGTTTAGTTTTAGGTTTGTTGTTTTGTTAATATTCGTTTTGTAAATATATGTTTTGTCTTTTATTTTTAATGCATGAGTGTTTTATTTGCTTTGATATTTTGTCTGTTTTGAAATTTTGTGCTATCATTTCATTGTTATAGAGTGTTGTTACTGATGACTAGGGGAAATTCTGGACCTAGTTGTGTGTATGGATTTGATTTTTGTTTTGCAGTAATAACAACATCTGCTGATGAATCCTGGACAACATCTACTGAGGGATGCTAAAAGGACTCAGATAACAGCATCTACTGAGGGATGCTGCTACGATGAATGATGGCCCAATTTTCTGAATTTTTTTTTTTACTTTATTTTATTACTTGATTTTGACTTGATTTTCTTTCTTTGTGTGTTTAAGTTTTTTATTTATTTTTAGGTTAAATGTTGTTCCTAATGGCAGTAAAGACATCATCTACTAATGGAAGCTGCTTGACATCTACTGATGGATGTTAGGTGATTAGGCATCTACTGATGGATGTCGATGAAGAAATATTAGCATTTACTGATGGATGATATGATGATGCGGATGGTGTCAAAATAGTAATGTTAAATAATCGTTTTCCTCTCTTTTTCATTCTTCCCATTTCCCCACTTTTATTACACTTGTCTATCTTGATTATTCTAAATTGTTAATCTGATAACTATGACACATTGAGGACAATGTGTAGTTTAAGTGTGGTCTACTGGGGAAGAATATGATTTTTCTTTATTATGTGTGTTAAATTTTTTGTTTTTGTGTGCTAAATTTTTTCTGTTTTAAGTTGTTTTTAGTGTGTTTTGTGTGCAATAAATTTTACATTTTTCTCTTGATTTCTGGATGATGTCTAAGTTGTAGACTTTTCCTTCACTTACTTAATACTTATGGTTTGAAATCCTTTCTTTTCTCTGCTTGGAAGATGATTAAAAATGTTTAAGAGGTTGAGTTAATTATGACAAATATACCCTGTGTGAGAAGTTGAGCCACTTAATTTTCTTTCTTGTGTGATATGTATCTTGATTGCCTGCACATATGCCTTGGCTTGATTCTTTTTTATAGACTTGATTTATATGCATGTTTAGAAAATGATAAAGGCATTTTATTTCTTGAGCCTCTTTAGCCAAATAAGCCTACCTTGTTATTATCCTTTAATAACCCCTTTGAGCCTATACTGTATTTATTTCTTTGTGATTGAAGCTCATACACTGATCCTAAGTAAAAAACAATGATTACCTAAACCTTAGGAAAGTCTGGAGTTATAGAAGTGTTTTGTGAATAAGTGTGGTCTCCTTGGGCATTCTGATAAATTGGCTAGTTGGTTCCTCATCATGTTGTGAAAATGTGATTTATATCCTGTTGTGTGATAAAGAGAGAAAAGAAAAGAGACAGGATGAAAAAAAAAATGATGAGAAAAAGAGAAATATGAGAAACAATTCTGTGAACAATGGAGTCTAGAAGAGGATTGAATTAGAGGTTTGGGTGAGATTTGACTGTATTTCCACTTTTTCCCCAGTACTCCTCTATTTCTTCTGAGCTATAGCTACTTACCCATATTGTATCCTTCCCTGTCCTTGGCCCCATTACAACGCAATAAAGACCTTTTGATCCAAACATGCATATGTTTTAAGTATTGATAATTAGAGACTTGCCAAGTCTGCTTGTGTTTGCTTTCTTGAGTGCATTGAGTGACAATGATTTACCTTAAACACTTGAGAGAAACATTGTAGTGCATCTGTGAGGTTTCGTTATTTTTGAATCACCTCTTGAACTGATTAATCATTTTGCTATGTATTGAATTGCTTGGATGATTTCTGTAAGTATGTGCTTTTCTTGACTATGTGTTGGATATTGTCTACTTCTTTTCTTTGTCCAGACTTCTTGAGAACTTTGTAAATTTTGTTTATTTTTCTCGTGAGTCTTTATTTTTCTGTCTGCTGAGTTTGTGTCACCTTTCTAAAAGTCCTTTGAATCATTCCCTGATTTGTGTCTTAATTTTGCCCAGGAGTGCAAAAGACTAAGTGTGGTCTATTTATTTTTTTTTAACTGAAAAAAAATTAAGATTCAGTACATCATCAAACTGGAAAATGAAAATAAACCCAAAACCTCCCCAAGGGGGAGGGGGATAAATGAACTCCAGACTACACTACTCCTACGCTACTGGAATCTGTCTGCTACCCCTACTCCTACTCCTACTACCGTTTCTTCTGTCCAAAGCTCTCCTTTTATTGTGGTAAGAGTCGTATCTGTGTGCTCTTTAATGGTCCAAAACAAAATGTAAGGCCCCTCCATTTCTGGTTTCACCACTTCACAGATGATTGAAATTTTGTCATCACGTACTCCGTGTGTGATTGCTCCTTCTTTTCCGTCTGGTGTGCCCAACTTCTTCCACTCTTCTTCAATCCAAACAAGAGAATAAGGACCCTCCACTTGTGCAGCTGTGTGAACAATGGATGTCCGTGACTGTTTCTTCTTTCCAGCTCAACAAGTGATGGAAATCCTTGCTGGATGATGGATGTTTGCCGGATGGTTAGGAGGTAGTGAAGAATGGATCTGTGACCTACTTCCACAGAAACCATGCATGTGTGTGGTTTCCACTTCCCATCAAGAAGTTGGCCGTGAATATGGAGCTATGCTTCAGATAATTGAAATGAACGTGTATGTGCTTCCAGTAGCTTTGCTAACCTTACTCATTTTCCAAGCCGTGACAAACATCTTTAGTGTGCAAGGACATCTTTCTTTATCTAATGTCCACATACATACTTCCTTGTCAACAAATTGGTTTGGACGTTTACTCTTTTCCTTTTTGCACATTTTCAAAGAAACCAAATTCCTTTTGGCTTGCTGACCATACCTTCCCACGTGAAACTTAGTGTACCATGGACAGCTTAAGTGTGTGGACAGCTTACAAGAATTAAGTAAGTGGTGGCCTTTCCTTCTAGGAACGTGTGGAATATAAAATTCTGAAAGACTTAGCTCCCTTTTGCACGTGAAAGCCATCTTTCCTCTCCATACTTTGAGTGCATGTGGGACATGGTGTCCCCCATATTTTTCCACGAAATATTCCACTCCAAAGTGCTGCAGTATGCGTCTTGGAGCTGCTTCCATGAGCTGGCCATGACTTTCTCTCCCTCTCGGTGGTTGCATGGAATGCTGCCAAATGAGGCTGTAAAAACTCCATAGCAGCTGCAACATGAAGGTGTGCTGGATGCGTGAGAAGTGGTGGAGTTGGACGTGTTGGAGCTGCTGGACGTGAAAGCTTGGCAGCACCGTTGGCATTCTCTTCATCCTAGACCAAGCCATCTTCTCTCCATACTCATATAATGCACGTGCAGGGACAAATCTTAGTGGAAAATTCAGTCATTTAAATGCTCCCCTTGACGCATGCTTTGGAGCCATTATCTTCAATAAAAGAATGTGATGTGCTACTCCAAGTTTCTAGCTTACTCCCATGCTGGTTCCCCACGTGAAGACTGCAAAGCCATCAGCTTCTCTTTTCTTGCCATCCTCTTCTCCACTAATCCCAACACTTCTCTTCAATTTTTATTATTGGATTCAGATGCCCATGCTTCATCATTCTGCTGTCCATACATTCATTCTCGGACCTTGCTGCTGGAATTGGTCCAGACGTGTTGAAGTTGGAGCTTGGACAGTGGAAGGTGCTGCTGGTTTTTCTCTCCGTCTCCAGCCATCAACGTGTTCCTCTGATGAGTCAATATTTTATTGATTTCACTTAGCTTATTGTACCGAATTTAATCAAGGAATTGTGCTTAAATGTCCAGTATTTTCCCATTTTTACTAAATGTGCTTAAATTGACCAGAAATTCTTATTTCAATTAATTTGAATTATCTGAGACTAATTATTAGTATTATTAATTGTAGGGGAATTGTTGGATAACATTTTGGGACTCAAAAGAGAAATTTCTCATCAAGAACAATTTAAACTAAAATGAGAAATAAAATGAAAAATTTATTTTCATTTTGTACACGGCATCTTACAATGATTTTGCAATTGGCAAAGCATTTGGCAAAATGGAGGGGGGCCACTATGGTTGAAGCTAACGTCCAACACATGAAAAAAATGGAATGATGAATGGTTTGTTTTTATCTCCATTTGTTTTTGGCTAGACAACATGGGAGCCACCACTTTGAAAAGTTTACGTGAAGGTGTAAGAACTCCAAAATGCTATGCTTTTAATTCTTCATAAAAACACATGACCCCATATTATTTTGGGCAAAGCATTCACCACATATGTTGAATTAAAGAGGGACCACCTTTATTGAAAAGTCAGGGCCACACACACAAGGTTTTTTCTTTTACAAAGCTGGGCATAAATATTAAATGAAATGGAAGGTGAAGTGCAACTACAACACCACACGACCAACTCAATTTGGCAAGCATCTAAGTTGGAATCTAAGAGGGGGCCACCACTTATTTACACGGTTTTATCAAATGTTTTGGAAGAATAGCTTGGTGAATTCACGTTGGCAAAACATTAAAGACTTAAAGTGAAATGATGAAGGGACCACCATGCTTTGGAAATAGCACGTACACAGCAATCTATTTCATGACAAGAGAATTGTATGAAAAGCCTTAGTTGGAATCAAATAAGGGGCCACCATTTAGTGGAGGTCACGGTTTTGTTGAAAAATAAAATGTCCACTATCACTCATTTCAGAATTGCTTTGAAACAACACACACCACACATTTCAATGAGAAGGAAGCCATACTTCCAGCTGCAACCACCTTCTCGGCCTAGAGTTGGAGCAGCCACCAATGTTAGCAAGCACTTGGAAGAATGAAGAAGAAGAGGCATGGAAGTCCACGGTAGCTGCTGGAAGTAAAGAAGAAGGATGATGTTGAGAGAAAGAAGGAGTTTCACGGCCTTCATCCAGCAAAGTGGCCCAAGCAAGCAGCTGAAATGGTTGAAGAAGAGGGGCTGGACGTGTGAAAACTGAAATGGAAAACGGTGCTGTAATCCAGCCACCACCTAGGAGTTGAAGATCACGGTTTTGGGAGGCTAACGTTGGAATGGTATGTTCACGGAACAAGCACAAGGAAGGAAGCAAGCATCCACCATGTTGAGAGAAAAGAAGTCACGGCTGGTCCAATATAATAGCTTGGTTGCAGATCCAGAAATGAAGGACAGCAGTCCAGCCACGTGAAGCAGTTTCAAACAGAGAAAAAGGGATGTGTTGATTTATAGAGAAAGGCTCACGGCTTTCATTTCAGCTGCTGGGAAAAGAAGAGAACTCCCAACACTTCACACGGTGGAAAGCAGCAGCAGCTTGGACGGAAGATGGCAGAAGCACTCACGGCCTTCACAGTCCAGCAAGCTCTACAGTTCTGGTCTAGCATTAGAAAAACCATCCAGCTTGGCAGCAGCTACGTTCAAGGGAGAAGAAAGAAGAAAAAGAAATGGCACTCATGGTGTTGGATTTTGGATGAGAATGGAGAGGTCACGGCTGAATTGGAATGCAAGGAAGAAGTCTCCAAGTATTGATGCCATACTGTTGAAGCTTGTAAAGAAGAAGGATGCTCACGGTTTCTTTGCAAAGCATGGTTGGCTGGAAAAGAGGAGTAGCTCACGGCCACAATGAGGAAGAAGACAAGCAAGGCCCCACTTTCTTGACTTTGGCACATCTAAGGATTTGTAGATTCACGGGCAAAATGAGAAGATGAGAAGTCACGAGAGTTTCTCCAGAGAAATAGCTATAAATTAGCATCAGCAGCAAAGAAGAAATTCATTAGAGTTTAGGAGTAGGAATTAGGAAGCAATTTATGTGCTGGCTTTGATTTTTCTTCCTCCCCGTAGGGGAGGTTTTGTTTCCATTTTCAGTTCATTGCTTATTTCCAATTGCACAATTTAATTTCTTTCAGAAGTGTATTTGTTTTGCAATTTATCTTTTTCAGGTCTAGTTTCTGGAATTTTATTTGAAGTGTTGAATCATTACATGAATCTTTGTCATTTTCATTTAAGCATTTTATTTTTACCGTCTCTTATTTTACCGTCTATTGTTTTATGCATCGTTAAGTTTTACCATTTTCTAAATTTACCATTTTCTATACATTTACTGTTTCATGCAATTTATTTACCGTCTTACTATTTTAATCTTGTTTTTACAGTCTGTTATTTTTACTGCCTTTCCAATTTAATTTTTCAGTGTCAAACCAAAAATTACAAAAACAACCCCCCCTTCGTGTTAAAATCTAAGACTGAACCACATAAATTGGTCCTTGAGAGACGATCTAGGAGTCACTTCCTAGTAATTATACTGCATAAATTTTTGTATCAAATTTGTATGACCGCGACAGTCGTATCATCCTCCAAGCTGCTGGAACGCTTCTCAAGGGTTGCTTGCTGCCAACGTTTCTCCAAACAGAAAATGAAATGGTGTAGCCCCTCGCTGGACAATCTCCTTCACGTGCTTAGATGTGCATGTTGCTTGGACAATGATGAGAAAAAGAGAGAAATGAAAAACAATTTTATAAACAATGGAGTCGAAAGGAGGATTGAATTAGAGGTTTGGAGTGTAATTTGACTGTTTTTACACTTGTTCCCCATTGCTGTTCTATTTCTTTCGGGTTATAGCTACTTATCCATATTTTATCCTCTCCTGTCCTTGGCCCCATTATAACCATAAAAGACCTTTTGATCTGAGCATGCATATGTTTTAAGTTTTGATATTAGAATCTTGCCAAGTCTGCTTGTGTTTGCTTTCTTGAGTACATTGAGTTGAAATTATTTGCCCTAAACACTTGAGAGAAACACTGTGAGTGCATCTGTGAGGTTTTGTTATCACCTCTTGAGCTGATTGATTATTTTTCTGTGTATTGAATTGCTTGGAAGATTTCTGTAAGTATCTGCTTTATTTGATTTGTGTTGGATAATTTCTACTTCTTTTATCTGTCCAGAATTCTTGTAGAACTCTGTAAATTCGATTTATTTTTCTTATGAGTCTTTATTTTTCTGTCTGTTGAGTTTTCTGTCACCGTCCTAAGAGTCCTTTGAACCCTTCCCTGATTTGCGTCTTGATTTTGCCCAGGAGTGCAAAAGACTAAGTGTGGTCTATTTTGATGAATCATTATTTTCTTCACTTCACTTAGTTTATTGTACTAAAATTAATCGGGGAATTATGCTTAATTGTTCAGTATTTTCCCATTTTTCTTAATTATGCTCAATTTGATCAGAAATTCTTATTTTAATTAATTTGAATTATTTGAGACTAATTATTTGCATTATTAGTTATAGGGAAATTGTTGGATAATATTTTAGGACTAAAAGAGAAATTTCTCATCAATTACATTTTAAATTAAAAATGAGAAACAAAGTAAAAATGTATTTGCATTGTATACGGCCTATGGAGACCGTCCAGCAAGGTTTATGTGCCACATTCACATAGAAAATACTTTTAAAATCATCTTGGCTGGAATGCAAAAGTCCACGTGAAGCTTTCATTTTGGAAAAATAATGTTAGGTGGAGTAAAGGAGAAAGAAGTGGTGACACAGCCCACATAGAAAGAGGTGGAATCCTTTGGCTTGGAGTGCAGAATTTTTGACGTGATGTTCCACTCCATTTGGCTTTGCATATTCATTTTTTAAGGAAGCCCACGGACCCACACAATTGCTCAAGTATCATGGAAAATGAAGAGCACGACCCATTCATTTTGTCATCACGGTTTTGGAAGAAAAGAGAGGGACCACCTTGCAAGTCCAGCCCACGGTTTTGTATACACAAGGCCCCATGAAAAATTCATTTTCAAAGTAGCAAGAACGAAGGAGGGGCACACTTCTTGAAGTCTCACGGTTCTTTTAATTTAGGAGAATACTGGTGTTGTTTTGAAGAAAGCATCTAGCAGCAAAGCACATGGGAGTGAGTTGGACGGTGCTTCTTTCATTCCAAAAGAGACATGCATTACTTGCTAAGAAGCTCACGGTTTTGTGCTTTTGTGGAATGGTAGAAAGCTTACGGCCTGCTGGAGTTGGAAGCAAGGAGATGAGCAGCAGTTTTGTCACACCAGGAGGTGCTCACGGTGAGTGATTATTTCTTCCTTTCTTGGAGAAAAGTGGTAAACGGTGATGGCTTGGCAAATCTCACGGTCCAGCAAAGAAGACAAAGTCCAAGAAGCTAGGAAGCATGAGAAGCTACGGACGTATGAAGGGAGAAGAGCTGAAGCAGGAGGTGTTCACGGTGGCTGCTGGAAAAGAAGAAGAAAGGCGTCCAAGTGCAGCAACAACAACATCCAGCAACACGTTGAAGAGAAGCAAGGCTTGGAGAAGCATGCAACTGTGTGAAGAAGGGCCGGAAGTAGAGAGGAAGAAGCACACATGCTGGAATGTAGAGAAGAAGAGGGGGCTGAATGTAGATATCAAGCACATGGAGGGCCTGTTTTCACGCAGAGAATGGAAGCACACAGCAGCTTCGTCATGCAACAAAGATGGGAGTTCTCGGTCCAAGCTTGGGCAGCAACAACGTCCAGCAGCTGAGTTTGAAGAAGAAGTCCAGCCACCAAGAGGGAGGAAGGCACGGAGGTTTGACATCAAGAGAAGGAGCTAACGGTTTACATGGTCCATGACAGCAGCTGATTGAAGTCCAGCTGGTCCAGGCGAAGAAAAGCTTCACGGTCACGGTCCAGCCACAACTTGGAGCAGTCCAGCAAAAAGGATGATGTGCTGGAATGGTGTGCAAGAGGACAAGATTGAGGGGTCCTCACCCTATTTTCTCACGGACAGAAAACTATTGCTCAGCATGCAAGGAAAAGAGGCTCACGGGTTCTGAGTTTTGGCTATAAATGGAGAAGCATCCAGGAGAGAAAACTCAGTAGATTTAGGAGTAGGAGTAGTGTAGTGTAGAGAGCAATTTACGTTTTGTGCAGCTTTCATTTTCCCCCCTCCCCCTTTGGGGAGGTTTTGGGTTGTTTGTTTTCCAGTTTGTTTTTCAGTTGAAATTTAATTTACAGTGTGTTTTTCAGTCAATGTTCTTCATCTGCGAATTACCTTGCAATTTATAATTTCATCTGCACGTTTAAAGCTTTGATCAAATCATTGTCATTTTCTAATTTACTGCAAGTTTATGCTCAAATCAATTTCATCTCAGTTCATGCCTTATTTCAAATTGCGCATTTTAAATTCTGTCAAAAGTTTATTTGTTTTGCAATTTAATATTTTCTGAATTTACCGTTTTTGTTTTTACCATTTTCTGAATTCTACTGTTTCTGCAATTTACGTTTTTCAGTTTTACTTTTACTGCACTGCTTGATTTACATTTTCATCAACTTTATTTTCACTGCATTTATTTAATTTTCTGCATCAAAACATTCACAACCCCCCCCCCCCCCCCCCTTCATGTTAAAATCTAAGACTTGAACCACCACAATATTGGTCCTTGAGAGACGACCTAGGAGTCACTTCCTAGTTATACTGTACTGCATTATTTTCGTGCAATCACTTTTTGAGGGGCCGCGACAGCCTTAATCACTTGCACATATGCCTTGGCTTGATTCTTTTTTATAATACTTGATTGATATGCATGTTTAGAAATGATACAGGCATTTTATTTCTTGAGCCTCTTTAGCCAAATAAGCCTACCTTGATATTATCCTTTGATAACCCCTTTGAGCCTATACTTTCCCTATTTCTTTGTTTTAAAGCTCATACACTGACCCTAAGTGAAAAACCATGATTATCTTAACCTTAGGAAAGTCTGGAGCTATAAGAATGTTTTGTGAATAAGTGTGGTCTCCTTGGGAATTTTGATGAATTGGCTAGTTGGTTCCTCATCATGTTCTGAAAATATAAATTATATCCTGTTGTGTGTAGAGAGAGAAAAGAAAAAAAGAGACAGGATGAAGAAAAAAAATGATGAGAAAAAAAAAATGATAAAAAAAATTATATAATTTTGTAAATAATGGAGTCGAGAAGAGGATCGAATTAGAGGTTGGGTGAAATTTTACTGTATTTCCACTTATTCCCCATTGCTCCTCTATTTCTTTTGGGCTATAGCTACTTATCCATATTTATCCTCCCCTGTCCTTGGCCCCATTACAATCCTGAAAGACCTTTAGATCTGAACATGCATATGTTTTAAGTATTAATAATTAGAGACTTGCCAAGTCTGCTTGTGTTTGCTTTCTTGAGTGCATTGAGTGACATTGATTTACCTTAAACACTCGAGAGAAACACTGTTAGTGCATCTGTGAGGTTTTGTTATTTTGCAAATCACCTCTTGAGCTGATGGATTATTTTTCCATGTATTGAATTGCTTGGAAGATTTCTGTAAGTATCTGTTTTTCTTGATTACGTGTTGGACATTTTCTACTTCTTTTATTTGTCCAGAATTCTTGAGAATTGTGTAAATTATGTTTATTTCTCTTGTGAGTCTTTGTTTTCTTTATGCTGCATTTGTGTCACCTTCCTGAAAGTCCTTTGAACTATTCCCTGATTTGCGTCTTAATTTTGCCCAGGAGTGCAAAAGACTAAGTGTGGTCTATTTTGATGAATCATTATTTTCTTCACTTCACTTAGCTTATTGTACTAGATTTAATTAGGGAATTGTGCATAATTGTCCAGTATTTTCCCATTTTACTTAATTGAGCTTAATTCGATCAGAAATTCTTATTTTAATTAATTTGAATTATCTGAGACTAATTATTTGCATTATAAATTGTAGGGAAAACTCTGAAAATATTTTAGGACATTTTGAAGAACATTCATTTGCACACAATGATTGATTAAATTGAAGAGAAGCAACTCGTTAATGATGAAGCACATTCTCATTTCTTTTATCTATAAGCAAGCACATAGCACACGGCCTTTCCTTGATTGAAGAAAATTATGAAGACATGGGACATGCTGGGGGAACCACTCACGGTTATTTCTATGAATCATAATCAATGAATATTAAATGAATTGGAGATGCACGGCAAACCATCCCATGTAATTCTTGAAAGTTATGAAGCATAATGGAGGGGCACATACAACATCTCTCACGTGTTTGGAAGATAGCAAGTTGCTGGAAAATTCATTTGCCAAGAGATTATCAAAGCTTGAAGTCAAAGTGGGAGCCACCTCCTTGGTGAAGAAGCATTCACGGCAAAACAAATGAAGAGTATTGTTTATTTTAAGTGGGAGACAACATGTAGGGCCACCATTGGAGGAGAAACCAAATTGGCTTGAAAGATGTAGAGACATCACACGGTCCCATAGGGTCACACGTCCAGCACAATTGATTGAAAGGAGTGGAAGAAAAGCTTTGCTAAAGATTAAACATTCTTGGCTTGGTTTTGGAGAAAGAGGCTGTAACGGAAAGGAAGATGGAACCAGCCACTTGTTGATTGGAGAAGAGAAGC
Source organism: Vigna angularis (assembly GCF_016808095.1). Classification (NCBI taxonomy): domain Eukaryota; kingdom Viridiplantae; phylum Streptophyta; class Magnoliopsida; order Fabales; family Fabaceae; genus Vigna; species Vigna angularis. Next base: position 7,108,812 of record NC_068975.1, read on the forward strand.
CAGCAAGCGGTGCAGCTCCGTCCATGCATCCAGCCATCTCCACCAGTCCAGCACTTAGCATGTCACGGTATTCCAGCAGTGTAGTAGGAGCTGTGAGCTGAAGACAAGCCAACGAAAGAGTGAAGAGCAACTGATCCAAAGCCAGCACCTTGAGAGGAAGAAATTCACGGTGGTGCAGCAACCCAGCAAGTTTCACAGTGGCTGTTGGAAGAAAAGGAAGAAGCTGCAGCTACCTACACGGTCCAGCCATCTCCAATCCAGTGGGGGAGATGCTTCCCTGTCCAGCAAGTCGGCAGCAGCACTCAACCAGCAACAAACGTCCAGGAGCTTTCCAGTGGTAACAACATCACTCACGGCTGGAGGCAGCAGCGGGGAAGGAGATGCGTCCAGCTCCATCACGGTCCAATATCCAGCAAGTCTAGACAGTAGTGGCTTCTTGGACAGCAGCGTTCAAACATAAACAAGCTGGATATGTAACGGCTGGAATAAAAGAGCAGCCAGCTTTTATGAAGAGTCCAACACGTTGAGCTGGAAGCATGGCAGTGCACGGTGGCTGCTGGAATTGAAGAAAGGAAGCACGCTGGAAGAAATGCCTCAAAGCTGCTGTCACGCCACTACAAAAAAAATGGTATTTAAGGGAGGTTATTTTGCGGAGGTTATAAAAACCCTCCGCAAATTAATATGATTTAATTTGGTTCTATTGAATTGTGAAAGGCCTAATGATAGCGGAAGTTTTAAGTTCTTTTTAAAGAGGTTCATAACTAACCAAATTATAATACATTTTTCTTTTTATTTTTTTTCGTTTTTCAGTCTTTTTCTTCCAAAATTTTATCTTACTTTATTTTTTCTCCAAATTCCTAAACCTAAACTTAACTTCATCAAACACTTCCTTTTTCTCATGTATCATCTACACTCTTTGAGCCGTCTTCCCGTCACAGCCATTCTCGACCAGAAAAAGCGTAATGACGACCCACTGTAAAGTGCTGAGAAGGTGATCTTGTAGAGGAGCTTGATGTCGCCTATCATGAAGGTGGTGAGGAGTTCGGGGTCGACGTTGGACTAGACGAGGGAGTCGTAGACTTGGGAGACGCATATACAGTCAAAGGGGTTTTCAGTTCTATGTTTTCCATTTTTGATTCAAAACTCAAATCTTAAAACTCTTCCCCAAACCTCTCTTTTAGGTTTAGGTTTCATGTTTCAGAGGCTTTACCTTTCACTAGTATCCTCAAATTCGTGAAATCATAAAACCCTAATCGAAGATGAGACAGTTCTCAAACGCCTCTGCACTTATCGCGGCCACAACGGTATCGTTTGGTGTTGCAACGCCTTTCCATATTGATTTCACTTCCAATTCAACTTTTCAAAAATGTCTCTCACACTGATTGTTAATGGTGCAGGATATTCTGGTTAACTCATAACAGGGAGTGGGGATTATTGCTGCCTTGTATGTGTTTGATGAAATTCCTAGGTTAAGTGCAATACATTTTTGTTGCCCACCATCGTTCTTCTAATAAGAAAGGCGTTTTTATAGTGTAATTAGTGCTTTGTATGCAAATTTTGAACAATACTACACCATATTTTGGAAGTAGTGGTTGATGGGTCAGTAAGGGATGTATGGATCCCTCTTAAAAGAGTGCGTTCTGGAGAATTAAGACTTCGAATATCAATTAGAGTGGATGACCAAGAAGGACCGAAGGTGTGCTTATTCACTTTGAAATTAGTGATTCTTTCAACCATTTAGTCATTTTACTCACAACTTTTTTTCACTACTTGGATATTCATGCTAACAATTTTCAATGTACAGGGTTCGGGTTTTGGCTCAAGCAATGGTTGGATTGAACTTGTCCTGGGAAGGGATTGTTATTGTCTATCTCAAAGGCATAAGTGATCCATATGTGAGGGTACACTACGAAAACTTTAAGAAACAGACAAAGTTTGGAATACTCACAGGTTACTCTAGCTGCCTATATTGAACTTTTGTGCACTTTACTTAGTGCTGGAGTCCAGGCTAATGCAAAAGTAAGATTTATTTTTATGTTTAAAGTTGTAACAATGTTGAGTTTTTGCATCTTCTGTTGTATGAGTGGGAAAATAAGGCATATGAGTAAGGAAGAGTGTTTATTCATTGTAAAATGAGTTAAAAATAAAACAATGAAAATATCATCAAGATATAAAAGGTATGCATAGGAAATATTATTTATTTTTTCATAGAGGTTCCTCAAGTGGATCCCTTAGTAGAGGTTAGTGTTAAAACATCTCTCATGTTCCAGTTTACATTCTCTTGTTTATTTATTTATTTTTATCTTGATCATGGTATTAATTTTTAAACTTATCCACATAGGTATGCTTATCAGTCAAAATATGTTAAACTTTTTTCCGTTTCTTATGAATTTTGTGTATCATTTGTTTGCAGAGATACGGTCCAGTTATATCCACCATTCCTCAGCAGCTATCCAGATTTTAGTTTAAAATGATCACTAATTGAACGTAAATTTGAAGCTCACATGCTGATAAATCAAGGTGATAAAGAAGTGCCTTTTGTTCATGTCTGTTGCTTCTGCCCTCCTCAGGTTGCCAGTATTGATGTGGAAAGGGGCATTGGTTTTCGTTGCAAGTTTTTCTGGTGAAAGGCATTGAAGGGCAAAAAGTATGCATTTGAAATTCAAATATTGGTAGTTCATTTTCTTCTTTATAGTTTCCTTCACCTATTAAAGTCCAAGGGTCTGTTGTGATTTATTTTATTTTAATATTTTTCTTTTATCATTTCAGGAAGTTGTTGATACAAATGAGTTGGAGTTTTCTTTGAGTACAAGAGGATTATCTCATGCTAGGGGGTTTATGATGTGTTTTTAGGATATAATTATATTTAGTCTATTATGTATTTTTGACAATGTTAGAGTTTTTGGTCAATCTTGTAACTTTATTTAAATATTATGTATTTTTTTTGTATTTACATTGTAATTATTAATGAATGTATGTTATTTTAAATCATCAATGAAATTAATTTTGAATTATTTTTCAGTATTTTACAATTTTATATATTTTATTGATTTTTTTATTATTTCAGCAAGCTAGTGAATTGAATAGCATATAAAAAATATAGGTATTTTTTGTAATTAAATAGTTGAAAATAAAGGAGGTTAAAAACCCTCACAAAATAATAGTTAATAATAGAGGAGGTTTTTACCCTCCGCAGAAAAACCTCCGCAAATTGAATCCGATACCAGGGGTCGCAAAAAACCCCCGCAGATAGTTTGTGGCGACTCAAACTGCGGCGGTTTGAAAAACTCCCGGAATTTATTTTGCGGAGGGTGAAAACCTCCGCAAATCGAAAAAAAAACCTCCTCTAAATAACATTTTTTTTGTAGTGCGCTCTAGAAGAAAAGACAACATGAAGAATGAAGTTGGAGAAAAATAATCCAGAGTTGGAAACGGATGAAGCACACAGCAGCTGGTCCGAGCAAAGAATGGAGGTGTAGCGTCCAGCTTCAACCACACCAAGAGGAGGAGGCCGTGAGAGTCCAGCAGCCCCCACTTGGGACGTTACAGCAAGCTGAAAGAAGGAGACAAGGATTAGGGGCCCACTTTATTTTTGGTATAGACAATGAAAGAATGTTTTATTAATATGGGTGGAAAAATTGGCTGAAATGGAGAAGTCACGGGAGTTTGCAACAAAAGGAGAAGTGGCTATAAATGAAGAAGAGCAGAAGCAGATTGAAGATGAGATTTTAGGAGTAGTTTAGTGTAAGAAGCCACGGAAGTTTTCATTCTGAGTGTTCATTTTTCCTCCTCCCCTTTGGGAGGTTTTGGATTTGTTTTAATTTCCAGTTCAAGAATTGAATTTTAATTGAAGTTTCCATTATGCATTTCTCAAGTTGAATTTTATTTTCATTTACCGTTTCCTATAATTTACCGTTCTCTCCAATTTACCGTTTTCTAAAATTATCGTTTTATGAATTTACCACTTTCTAAACTCTCTTTATTTTACTGTCAGCTGTTACATTTTTGCATATTTATTGTTCAGTTTTTACCATCTTTTACCGCTTGTTTTTATCATTGTTAAAATTTATTTTAGTGTTTTTAAATTCAATTGTCTTATTTAAATTCCAGTCCAGTTTTAATTTTTCCGCATCAACAAAAATTACAAACCCCCCCACTTCGTGTAAAAAATATGAGACTGAACCAAAAATTGGTCCTTGAGAGACGACCTAGGAGTCACTTCCTAGTTATATACTGCATTATTATTGCACATCAAATTTGTATGACCGCGACAGTCGTATCATGGGGCAACACCTTTTTCTTTGGTATATGGAACAAAAGCAGTACTACACTTCGAGGTAGAAATCTCATCCTTACAAGTGTTAGTGGAAACCAGTTAGAAGAAGTAGATTGAGTTCAAACCCAGTTTGATCAACTCAATCTCATTGAAAAAAGATTGACCGCAACATGCCATGGACAACTATACCAGCGAAGGGAATTCCAAGAAGGTGAACTGGTCCTAAAAAAGATTTTGCCAATACCAAAGGATCACAGGGGCAAGTGGACTCCAAATTATGAAGGCCCGTATGTGGTAAAGAAGACTTTTGGTGGTGGTGCACTTATTCTCACTAGAATGGATGGAGAGGGGTTGCCTTTGCTAGTTAATTCTGGCGTAGTAAAAAAAAAATTATAATGATTCCATGATAGGGAATGCTTTTAAAGTGCAATTGACAATATTATATTGTTTTTATCCAATACATCCTTTTTCATCTCTTTCATAAGGTCGTTCTTAACTTTCAAAATTTCTCCCAAAAATAATAAGCATCACAGGCAGATTCATTGGGTGCGAGTGTATTCTTAAAGGATGTCGTGGAATTAAAACAAAACGGGAAGTATTTGGGTCTCACTTGAATTTTCACCCATACATTCATCATAGTGCAGGCATCATCATAGGAAAAACATGGCACACCATGCATCGCCAACATTCAACAGGAATTCGTGAATTCGATAGAATACAAAATACATGACAAAATTCAGAATTTTCAAAAAAAAAAAAAAGTTCAGTTTTCATTCTGGCTCCAAAGCCCAGTTTTCATTCTAGCACCAAAGCCCAGTTTTTATCCTAGCACAAAAAAAAAGCTTTTAAAAAAAAGAACAAAAAAAAAAGCTTTTACGAGGTTCGTGCGCCTCACCATTTAATTTTACGAGGTTCGTGCGCCTCTCCATTTAATTTTACGAGGTTCGTGCGCCTCTCCATTTAATTTTACGAGGTTCGTGCGCCTCACCATCAAGTTATACGAGGTTCGTGCGCCTCTCCATTTATTTTTACGAGGTTCGTGCGCCTCACCATCAAGTTACGAGGTTCGTGCGCCTCTCCATTTAATTTTATGAGGTTCGTATGCCTCACCATCAAGTTATACGAGGTTCGTGCGCCTCTCCATTTATTTTTACGAGGTTTGTGCGCCTCACCATCAAGTTACGAGGTTCGTGCGCCTCTTCATTTATTTTTACGAGGTTTGTGCGCCTCACCATCAAGTTACGAGGTTTGTGCGCCTCTCCATTTATTTTTACGAGGTTCGTGCGCCTCTCCTTTTAATTTTACGAGGTTCGTGCGCCTCTCTATTTAATTTTACGAGGTTCGTGCGCCTCACCATCAAGTTATACGAGGTTCTCGTGCCTCACCATTTAATTTTACGAGGTTCGTGCGCCTCTCTATTTAATTTTACGAGGTTCGTGCGCGTCACCATTTAATTTTACGAGATTCGTGTGCCTCACCATTTAATTTTACGAGGTTCGTGCGCCTCACCAGCAAGTTTTACAAACAAAGTTCATAGGGTATGACACACCCTCCACAGGTGTCACGGCTCTTCAGCAAGGTCCACAAGGTTGCTACATGCTCTACCAAGTACGCTTCGAGGTAATCTCTTTCCTTTTCTTTAGACCAGAACGAAATTAGTGTCTTTATCTTTATTTAGCTTTTACTATGATAACACAAAAACTCTAAGGTTCATGTTATTCAGCAAAATCCAAATAAAGAGGGGCAGCTGTCAACACCTAATTTCGTCCGGGTAAGTAAATCAATAAAAATATAAAAAATAAGAGAATAATAATTAATGGTGGGTAAAAAGGGATAAAATAATAACTTTAATACCAAACACAATATTTTTGAAATGTTAGTTTAATATGGTAATGATTTGAATTAATATTATGCTAATAATTATAAACAATAATTAAAATAGTATATTAATATAATTTGTTGCGTTAGTTGCTTTTAAAGAGGAAAATATGATTTTCTGACAACAATGATAATCAATGTTTTGAATATTATTTAATTTGTTTTCTGGCAATCATGACCATTTTTTTCCCTATTTTGTTTTATTGTCAATTAATTCACAATTAAGGCAAGATTTCCATAATATTATAATGTGTGTATATAAATACACACTCTATCATAGAAAAAAGGAGGGACGAAAAAATAGAGAGAAGCATGCAGAAATAATAGAAAGAGAGTATAGAAAAAAAAATAGATTCTCACCCATAAGGGTTCTGTCAACTACAATCATCAAAGAAGAAAGAGGAGAGTATTGAAAGCTAAAAAGGTATGTCACCCCACACCTTTCTTTTTCTCTTTTTATTGTACTCTGAAGTTGTTTTTCTAAAGGTATTTTTTTTCTTACACACAAATAATGTTTTTTTTAAATCATAATTTTTTAATTTTTTTATACGTATGTGTGGGCTTATGGTCGGTTTCTTTCTTTTTCCCACCATTCTTAAATAAATAAAAATACAAAATCTTCAAAACCAAAAAAAGGATGTCAATCTTGTGAAACCAAATCTTTTTTCAGATTTACTTTTCAAAAATCTAAATCAATCAATAATAATTTTTTTAGATAAAGAACTACGTGATCCCTGATTGTCCATTATAAATGGATGTACGTAGGACCAAGGTTAATTCTTGTCGGGTTCATAAAACAAAAATATTTTTTTGTTTTCTTAATAGCTTTTTTTTATTTATTTTTTATTTATTTTTTTAGGGAAATTTAAACATTTTGAAAAATCACGTCAACTTTATACATTTAATTAAAGGTACTGCCTTTGGACAGGCGCGATAGGGTGCTAATACCTCCCTTACGCGTAACCGATTCCCGAACCTGAAAATTTCTTTTCGTAGACCATGTCTTATTTTATGGTTTCCATAGTTTTTCCATAATAAATTATGGTGGCGACTCTGAAACCTTTTTCTCAAACCCGTTTATTTTCGACTCGCCGTCACATTGCGATACCACCGTTGGATTGAATACTAATAATATCCTATAACAATTTCAGCTATTGATTCTTGCATTCTCACAAATAATAACTACACTTTTATATATATTAATATAAAAAGACTAAATTACCATTCATCACTACATCACATTATTGTTGTTGTCACTACAACTTCTATTATCATAAAAAAAAGAAAGAAAGAAAAAGAGAGAAAGATCACTGCAAAAGAAAAAAATCGAGATAAAATGCCAAAAAAAACACATTTCACATGGTTATTATGAAAAACTAGTTCCAAAAGGCGTTATACCTGTTTAAATACAATTGTTTTGAAAATCTTATTTCGAAAAGTTTGTTACATAATATATTTCATGCATTTAAAAATTTTATTCAACAAATTTAGCTCCAGAAATTTATTTCGAAAATTTTGAAAATCCTTTGGAAGTCACTACTATAAAGAGTAAACTTATCATTTTAAAGATTTAGGGGTCCCAAAAGAAATTGTAGGGGTGCAGAAAGTAAAAGCCAATTTTTTTTAAGAGTTGCATTTGCTATGCTTGGTAAAGAAAGGGTCTGTTTTTAATGTCATTAGCCCTTAGAAGAAACTCTGAATGTCTGCTTACTTTTCAAAGTAGCCTAAGGTAGTAAAATACTACTTTTTTTCATGATAAATAATTGTCTAAAATCATGAACAGTATTCTAGAAAATGGAAAAGATAAAACAATGAGTGAACAGCATGAAACCACAAGTTGACTGACATACACAAACAAAATTTGGAGAGAAAAATGGTGGTGAAGGTGTACGGTCCAATTTATGGATGCCTCAAAAGGGTGGTTGTGTGTCTGATTGAGAAGGAAATTGAGTTTGAAGGAGTGCATGTTGATCTCTTCAAGGGAGAGAATAAGGAACCCGAGTTCCTTAAGTTGCAGGTTCAATTTTTCTTTTGCTACTTAGCGTTTGACCCACGAGCTGCACCTTCACTTGGTTTTAGGATTTTTCTAATATTTTCCTTTTTTTTTCATGTTTGATTACACTTATGTCTGATAATTCTGCAGCCATTTGGATCACTTCCTGTTATTCAAGATGGTGATTATACTCTCTATGGTAAACCACAAAGCCTTCGTACAAGCGTAGCAGCACTTCCTTATTTAAGATTTTTGAAAATACGAGATATATTAAATATGTTATATGAAGAAATTTATTGTTTTATTTTATTTATGTACTTTATATGTATAGAGTAAAAATGTATAAGAATATAAAATATTATTAAATATTAATTTCCTAAATCTAAATAATAAATAAATATATTTTTTATTTTTATATAAAGATATTTTTAAAACTGAAAGATTTTCTAAAGATAATTTAAATAAAAGATGCTAAGCAAATATTCATAGCATTTCTCTTTCCTGCATATATATATATATATATATATATATATATATATATATATATATATATATATATATATATATATATATTTGAATATCAAATCTCAAATTTGATTTTCTTTCTTTTAATACATGATTTTTTTATTCTTGACTTATAATTTTTGTCTTTTTCTTTCTTCCATGAATTCATATTTTTATTTAATTTGACACATCTCATTATATTTCCTTTTTTATGAGCATTATCATATTTGTTTATTGTTATTTGTTTATTATGAATTTCATGGAAATAACATTGAAATATTTAGTGATGTTAGAATGTAGATTTTCATATACCTTTTTCTCTTTGACATTAAACTTCTTCGAAAGATACTCATTTTTTTTTGTCGTGATCATTTTTTTATATTTTCTTCACTTCTAATCAACTATTCTTTCATCAAATCTAAAAAAAATATTTTTCTTTCAAATGAATTTTGAATACTTTTACGTCGTTTGTATCTTTAACAGCACAAAGTTTGTTTATCGATAACAATTCATAATCTTTCTCTAACAGTTAAATAATATTTAAAAAATTTTGATTTACCTTTCACAAGAAATTGTTCTACATTCATAATCCTTACTTTAAAAATATCTAATTTGTTAAGCTTTTTGAAAGAATTTCGATGAGTAATGTGATTTGTACAACCACAATCTATTATCTAATTGTTTATACATTTCTTAGTTATAAAACATGATCATTAGTGCAAAAATAATTTTTTATGACAACTTATTATGTCAGTTATAATCCATTTGACATAATAAGTGACATGATGACATAATTGTAAACATGATAAGATTTTCTATACTGATTATCACTATGATCAGTATAGAAAGTGGGAATAGTGAATATTTTATAATAAAGTGGAAGACTTTCTGTGTTGATTATATGTATAACTGGAATTGAAAGTAGAAGACTTTAATTTTCTTATTCCCTATTCTGCCTTCTCGTCTAGTGGCAGCTTTGGCTCTCACTGATGGTTGTTCTCACTCTCATAGAGGTTGCTTTTCTGGTAGCTGCTCTCATTATGGTCACTCTTGCATTTGCATATGATGTGATGCTCTCGCAATTCTCTCGTTCTCAAAGACATTGTGTTTAGGACTGTTCCTTCTACTTCTTTTCCTCCTTTTTCCCTCCCTAACTATATCTATTCCCTCTTTAGGGTTTCCCTTTTCCTTCTCTCCAATTTAACCACACCACCATGCCAAACAACATTGCCCATTCCGTTGTCACCATCTTAAGGTACGCATGTAATATGCACCAAGTTAGGATTTTTTTTCTTACACAAACTGAAATTCTCTAGATTTTCTTACCAATTATTTATTATTCTCATTCTTGTTATCGTTTTCATGCATATGGTTATTGAAAGTTTATATGCTTGTTGTGTCCATATTTGGCATAGAATGTGGACTTTCCATATTGAGTGTATCTATACCAGTTTTGAAAAAAATAACATAAAATGTTTTTTTTTATCAACATAAAAATCCTTTGTCTCTTTTTTTCTTTGACATTTTGATTTAGGTCATGGTGAGATTTTCATGCAACAAATCAACGACGTCATCCTCCTCAACAACTTCCCATCAATATAATCTCTTTTGTAGAAAAAGTTATACCAATAATCTCAACCAAGAGGGGGTGAATTGATTATCCCTTTTCAATTTTTGTTCTTTTAAAAGCTTTTTGAAATCTTTGGAGTTTTCTTGGAATGCAATCAAACAAGAATATAAACAATATTAAAAGAGAATGGATAGAAAGATTAACACAAGAATTTATACTGGTTCAGTCAAACCTACATCTAGTCTTCCTTCAATCAACCTGAGTTGAAGGGAGCCACTATAATGATAGAGTTTATACAAGAAAGAATACAAAGAACTCCCCTCTCAATGCACTCTCCTTTCCCAAACTCAATATCCCTTATAGCATAAGACGTGAACACCTCAGAGTTTCAATATTCCTTATATTCTAGAAGTCTTGAAAAGATGACAACAAAAATGTATCTCATATCACTATTAAGAATTTAAGGATTTCGAACAATGTGAAAGATATAAAAAATATGTAAAATGGGTGAACTTGTTTTATTTTATTCCTATGTTCTATATATAGATAACAAAATTATAACAGAATATTAAATATTAATAATATATAAATGTTAATTTTTAAAATTTAATAAATAAATACATTTTTATCTTTATATAATAAATATATTTCTAAAACTCAAAAATATTCATAACAGCTTTTTAAGTCATATGCGAGATGGTGGTTCAATTTTTATCTTTCTGTTTGGATGTTTTTCACTTTTTGTTAACCTTTATTTATGTGGGTAGTTCAAACTATTTATCAAGAATGTCGTTTAAGTTGTGAAGTTAGGACTGTTCATTCTTGCTCTTCAATATTGCCTTTCCTAATTGCTATTTCTTTGTTCTTACAAGGAGTAATTGGGATTGGGGTTGTATAGAAATTAGTTACTTCATGAAATTGGTGTTAGTTGTTTTTGATAAACATATGTTATGGTTTGATACTTGATGCATCATACATATCTCTACAGTAAACCTTAGTGGGGTGGTATGAATTGGTTTTTATTGTTTGAAATTTCCAACGTAGGATAATCCAAAAGGTTGAATGCTTACTTCCCCGAAATACATTTTCTCTACCTTTTTGCAAATGTGGGATAGTCTATGTCCATTCTAATACACTGATTTCAAACCAATGTTGCAGAATCTCGTGCAATAATCAGATACTTTGCAGAGAAGTATAAAGACCAAGGAACTGACTTGTTGGGAAAGACAATAGAAGAAAAGGGTCTTGTGGAACAATGGCTTGAAGTGGAAGCTCATAACTTTCATCCACCAATCTACGACTTGGTTATCAATCTTCTGTTTGCCCCATTAATGGGTGATCCCTCGGACCAAAAGGTGATAGAAGAGAGTGATAAAAAGCTTGAGAAGGTGCTTGATGTTTACGAGGAGAGGCTCTCGAAAAGCAAGTACTTGGCTGGTGAGTTCTTCAGCCTTGCTGATCTTAGCCATCTCCCATTTGGTCATTATTTAGTGAACCAAACTGGAAGAGGGAATTTGGTGAGAGAGAGGAAGCATGTGAGTGCTTGGTGGGATGATATCAGCAACAGACCATCTTGGAAGAAGGTTCTTCAGTTATACAAATACGCTGTCTAGATGCTTAATTAGCTCTATCCCTATTTCCATTGTGGTTGAGGAGCCTTCAGTGTTTTCTAATACCTGCTTGAGAATAAAGGAGAAGTATCTGCAAGATGTGGACCTGTGGTTGGTTCTTGGATTTAGACCTTTTCCTCTTGAATAATAACACAAGTTATGAATATGGAGTAGTATTATTACTTGATGTGTTCCTTGTCTTGTGTTGAAAAGTAAATAATTTTTATTTACATCTGATAAGTTTGGATCTTGACACTGGTACAAGAATTATCATATCCAAACTGAGTTGAGGACATGGTACAAGGATGAGTTCTTAGAAAGTTGTGCTTCCCAAGTGTTCTCAGGACAACCTCTGTTTTGGGAGACAAGTTATTATATATTTAACCTGTGAAATATTGATTAATGCTTTACCTAAATTATTTCGTGATAATCTGATATTAACAAAAAATATATCATTTTATCCTCAGTTCTTTCAAGTTGCTTTTAAATGTGCTGCCAAATTGTCTGTTAGTTTTAGCTCCACTTTTTTTATCAGCTCCACTTGTTTCATCAGCTCCACTTTTTTCATCAACTTTATCAACCTCTCATAATATCTTGCACAATCATCTGAGATATGTAATTAGGACAACGAATTGTTATTCCTCAAGATTTGGCGTGTGCATGAGAATGCGTGTGTTAGACCATTACAAAAGGGTGAATTACAGAAAAAAAAAACACAATTCACATTCTTCAAATAATCATAAATATGCTATTGTCAGTCATAAATTTAGCTCATGGATGAGAAACAAAAAAACAGATATGAAAATATTAAAGTATTATTAAAGAAAAATAACCCATAGATAAACGAAATTGAAATACCTAATAAATAAAATTTTCAAAAAGCTTAATAGTTTCAAACATATATTGATAGGACCCTCTTAGAGTTTATGTAAGATTTATGTAAGAAAAGAAGGAATAAAAACAAGACATAACGGTCACGAGGGAAAGATGTTAGCTAGGCTGTTTGTTGTTAGTTTGTTTTGGTGCCTAGTATATAAGAGGAGAGTGTGGACAGGATCATTACATCGTGTAAAGGATGGATTGCTTCCTTGATATGCGTTACCAGCAATAAAGAAACCTTTGCTGTTTACGTGTGTTGTGTGTGTGCATTTTGTTTGGTCCAACCCAGAGTTGGTCCAATCCAGAGGATAATTGCCATAAAAAACCCTAACATATATAAACTTAAAAAGCTATTTTAATTTTTTTAAATATTATTGCTATGTATGGGTTGATGCCAATCCAATAAAAAAATATTAATACATATTGAGTTAAATTTTCATTAAAAGATCAACTCAGATTTTTATTGAATTTTTAATGGATGAAAATGGATTAACAATTTTGTTTTACCAGGCATATGATACTCTTGATATAAAATGTTCTTTACTTAACAAACTTTTTCACAGATAATAGTGATAGCAGTTTCCCAAGATGACCAAATTTCCCTCTTGCATAATAAATACTATTCTTTACCCCATGTTCACCAAATAATCAAGACAAGGAAGGTGGCTAATATCAACAAGACTCAAATACCATTTGATGTACAATAATTTTTCCAGTTCTCTTCCATTCAAGATCACAATGACACCAGATGTTGTGGTAAACAAACTGCAATGGTGGATCACAGTTTCAAAAAAAAAACACCTCTCTTTTCCTTTTTTTCATAGTAACTCCACCCTTTGAGACTATTTTTCTGCAAAATACTTCACCATCACATAGAATAAGGTTAGCATCACATAAGGTTGAAACCATCAAGTGAATGTTGGCTCCAAGTGGGTAAAATATACATTGGCATATTCGCAAACACAGAGTCCAGCTTATTTGCCCAGGTTAGCATCACATAGAGTCTAGGTTATTTTCCCCCAGTTTGCCCCATTTGCCTACGTATCCAACACAACAAAACCATACAAGAAAAAGCAAATTACAAAATTAAAAATAATATGAGTATTTATTTGATCAGAAACTGCATATTTGGATGCTGAGATATTGTTTTCATCATTCATAAACTAATCTGACACTAGATTTTTCATATAAAAATTCCACGATTTACTCAATGATTATAACCACTGTATTGTGTTGGTCTCAAATTTTGCCTTCTCCACCAGCTGCTCATGGAGACATTATGCAACTAAAAACCAAAATGCAGTGCAATGCAACACTCACACAAATCCACAGATGGCAAGCAAATCAAGCTTTCAGAAAAGCCAAGATTGTATATTTAAATAAATAAACAAATAAGAAAAGCCCAAAAAAGTGCAAATTTCAAACATATAAACCCTGAAAAGCATTTTCAAATAAACAAAGATAATAATGATCATGCAGAGACAATGTAAAAGAATTTTACAGTGTAAAATCAGACATGGTCTTTTTTTTTTTGGTTAAAAACAAAACCCCCAAAGAGAGGAATTCAAATAAAACCTGAAAGTGAAATCTTCAAATAAAACAAATAAACACGCCCAAAAAGTGATAAAATGGGAATTATCGTACCAGAAGAAAAATATCCTAAAACGCAAAAAAGAAAAATTAAAAAAAAATCAATAAATAAAAAACCCTAAAAAAACGACAATTCGAATAGAGAGACTCAAGACACACGCCAAAGCTATAAAATCAGAATTATTCTTACTAAAATTAAAATATATATATATATATATATATATATATATATATATATATATATATATATATATATATATATATATATATATATACACACACACACACAAGAATGAATGGAGATCTGGAACCTTCAGATTATCATCACGAGGCCGAAGGGTACAAGCGGTGGCGCGTGGAGAAAGGGAGCGAGAGAAGGCGAGCAGCAAGGAAAGTGGGTAAGAATATTCAGATTGAAAACTAAATAGAAACATCATGGAATGTCGAATGAAAACCCCTTTGTTTGTTTCTTTCAGGTTGCGATTCAGTGTCCACATGTTTCTTCCTTCCTTCCATGGCGCCGCTTCCAGCACTCTCTTCACTCCCTCTCTCCCAAACCTCTTCCTTGCAACAACCCTTCCTTCAACCCTTCTTCCATACCCGTATTTATATCCCTACATTTCATCACGTTATTTTTTTTAATTACAACGAAGCATTAAAAAAATAAAAAAGTATTTTGCAAAAGTTATTTTTACTTTTAATGAAGGTTTTTCCTCTAATTTTATTTTTATTTTTTTATATGTTTCAATTATTTCATCTTATATTTTTTTTCAAAGGTTATGTATTTTTTACTTTTGCATGAGATACATTTTTTAAATATATCTTCAATATAAAAAATAATATAATTTATTTTCAAGTTTTTTCATAAACTTAGATGTTTTTATTTAATTTTTAAAAATAATTTATTAAATATTAATTGACAATAAAGTCAAATAAAAATATTAATTTAACAATATAAAACTTTTACTTCAAAACAAAAACCTCTAATATAATTATGACTAAAAATACTCAAATTTATAAGATTACTAGGATTTAATTAAGTTTAAATTAATCAAATTTCAAAATTCATTCCTAAAATTAATAATGTGAAATTATACAAGGTATAAATATTAATTAGGGGTTAAGTGTAAGATGACCTAATTAAATTAGACATTTAATTTAATAAATTTTAATATTCAATTAAATTTTTGTGTAAAGGAGGCATGCCATTCAATATTCTTGGATGTGAAAATAATTTAATTTAAAACATTAGAAGTGAAAAAAAAGCATCGTAACCACTAAATCATAAGATAATAAATAATAAATTTTATTATTTGAAGATGTTGTCTACAATTTTCTGATAATGTATAAAAGATATTTATTTTCAATAAAAAAATTTAAAGTTTAGGTAAGAATATGAGTCAATTACTGTATACATAAAAGAATTTGGATGAATTAGGTAAGTATATGTTAGTTGTAAACTACATTCGTAGTTATATTGTTTAAATTTCTATCTTTATCTATTTTCAATCATTCTTTTTTGTTTGTTTTTGACTCTAGATGATTTCATATACAATTGTCTAAAGCTGAAAATGGAGATAAGGTGCAACTTCAGAGAAATTGAAATAAACTCTTATTTGTTATTGCAAAACATAAACATATAATAAAATATAAATATATCAAAAAATATCTTCTTTAAAACTTGAAAAGCAATTCCGAATAAGAAGGGATCAAGTTCATGTTTTTTCATATAATTATTATAGCAAATATAACTGTTTTTTTCCAAATAGTTGACGTGCTATCATTACATGTACAGTTTGCTTGATTAATAATTTTTAAAAATATGATAGGTATACCTACTTTCAACTTAAGTTTATGATTGAAAATACTTGAATAATTAAAATCATTTAAAAACTCCGGAGCAATCATTCAACTTGAATGTCCTGATCTTCGTTAGATTGGCAAGGTTTGCATATCAAGCAAGTATATATTGTTAACTCTTTTTTCTCTTAATACAGTACTACCAAATGTATCAAATATGATATAATGGCTAGGTTCAAATACTATACTTTATATCTCTTATCACAAAGTTGGATATACTTATTAGGTTGTTCTTTAATCCCTCAACTAAGAGAACATTATTGATGTTGAATGAAGATCCATTGCTTATGGTTCCTGTTCCAAGTATTTTTTTTCCCCTTTGTTAACAAATCATTCATTCTTTAAGTTCAACTTTGTAAATGTCCTTTCATCACTTGTCATGTGCTTGGAACATCCACTATCTAGGTACCAAAAATCTTTTTTATCAGTTTTCAAGACCTGCACAATAGATTAGTATTATATGGTACCCTTAATAGATTGGGTCCAACACGATTAATCCTTTCTTGGTCGTTTTGGAATCCATTTTAAACATTCCTAGGCACATCACATTTCCTAGCATTGTAATTTTTCAAAACTAGACCATTTTTCATGCAAGCAAACAATGAAAGAAATATCACTCGATTTACTTGTGAAAAAAAAAACTATAAACTTCTTAACTTTCTTTTCAGAAACAAAGTTATAACTAATTCTAGCTTTTCCAAAAACAATTTTAAGAACCAAGAACAACTTCAAAATTGGCTTTCCCTTTTGTCAATCTTGCACAGGATTTTAAGAGGTATATAACTTTGTTTTCTTAAACAGTGAAATTTTCACAAGGTTTTGAAATCAACTGATTTTCATAATAATAGGTTGAATTTCTATATAGCAGGTCCAAGTTTTCAAAATCCTCATTTAAATAAGTTATTCATTTTCCAACAGATTAACTATGTTTTCTAGCTAGTTGTTTAATCCTTTTAACCAATTATTTAAGACAACAAGTTTATTTGCTTCATCGTACAATTCTTCAAAAACATGCAACAATTGATTATAATCATTTTTATCTTTTAAGGATAGCGAACTTTCCTGACTTGATGATGACGACTTATAGTCAGCCATGAGATATAATGAGCTACTTATTTGTCTTCTCACTTTCTTCTTGTGATGAGCTACTTATTAAATCATCATTGTCTCCAAATACTATATATGAACTTTTCTCTTTGTTGTTTTCTTGTTTTCTATCTACATTTTTATCCTTGTTAAAACTGAGACACTCAATTTTGGTGTCCTTACTTTCAACAATTGTAACATGTAAAATGAGAAGTACTAGTACAATAATTTCATTTAGAGTAGTACCTCTTTTGATAACCTTTATTACCTCTGTTCTTGAGAAATTTTCCAAACTTCTTGACTAAAAGATTTAGGTTTTCATTGTCATTGATTTCAACCACTTCTTCATTTGAATTATCATTCTTTAGACTGCTTGACTTCAATGCAGTTCTTTACCTATTTCTCACTATTCTCTTGTTCATTCAGTCAATTCATCTTTGTTTCATGCTCTCTAAGCTTTCCAAACAAAGCGGCAGAGATCATGGTTGACAAGTCATGAGTGCATATTTATGCCTACATTTATGTTTTAAAATTCAATTTTTTTATCAAATTCTTGTGCTTAAATGATTGATTTAAAATAAGATTTGTGATGATTGGCTTTATCGGGTTTGAGAATTAAAGAGGCTTAAAATGTGATTTTAGTTGCATAAATTATTTTGGATAGTGTAATGTTTGTTGAAGCAGCTGGAATTAAAGTTTGAATTGCAATTCTGAAAAGAAAGAGAAGGATAAAGTGCAATTAAAGGAAATTTTTGGACTTCTATGCAATTTTGAATAAAATAAAAAAGGGTTGAAATGTAATTTTAGGCAAGTTTATTTTAAAAGATTATTTGGAGAAAATATATCTTAAGATATTTTATTTGATATTGTTAAATAATTGCCTTATTTAACTATATCAATAAAAATCAAAAGATAATATTTGCCAAATCATTTTGAATCTAGAAAAGATATTATCAAATATTCTAAAAAACTGATTAAATATGTTGAATATTTGACAGATATTAGATATAAGATAAAAGATTTTATCAACAGAAGATTCAGAGTCCAAGCCCAATCAAGCCTATATAAAAGAGACCTAGGAGAGGTACAACTCATTCATTCTCAGACTCCTCCATTAGAAGCCATCATCCACAACTCCTCTCACTTTTATTTCATCATGTATTCTAAACCAATTCATGGAGGCCTAAGCTCCTAGGGCTATTTGTTAAGACCTCGGTAAGTATACCGAATCGTATCAAGTAATAAATATGGTAAGACCAAGTATCGTTTCCCAAGAGACTCACGACCTAAACAGTTATGTGATTTCTTGATTAAATATGACTTGAGAATAAAATCTTTTGGTTTAAAATGCAGAAAATAAACATGAATGCAAGTGTTAATCAATTGACAATAAGAATGCACAGGTGATTGGTTTGTAAAATATGGAATGATTATGTTGTTGGGGGTTCGACTTATCCTATCGACTCTCATGTATTTATGAATTTGTCTTCTTCATTAATGTTAATGCCACTTTCTAATTTACTTTAGACCCGATGTCTCGGTGAAGAAAGCCTATCCTTAATTACTAGTTTACAATGTCTTGTCTCCCTAGCAATTAATTCTACATTATAAACGCACAAAAGCTTAAAGGCAACCAACCCTCATATCCCTATGTCTAGGCAATACTACTTTTGGGAGAGATTCTCCAGATCTAGATTTCCCCCTATGTGTTCATATCGACAAAATCAATTATCATGCTATGAATGAGTTAAACAGAGCAAGCATAGAGTATAGAGGAAAAACCCTAACAATTAATGAACAAACCATTTAAAATAAGAATCAATTCAATACATAAGAGTTTCAAAGGATTACATTGTTTCTCCAACAAAAATTGAAGTTTAGTTCACCATAGACATGGTGAACTAGATGAAAAATGGAAAATAATGAGATAGAAAAACCCTAAAAGTTGAAGATAGGAGCTTCCGTCTCCAAATCCGCCTCCAAGAGAGCGTTTCTGTGCCTCTTTTGTCAAAAGATACCAAGCCTAGGACGTCCAAATCCTTAAATAGAGAACAAAAAAAGTCCAAGCCCACGAGACAAGCGCTCAGCGCCCAACTTAGGGCGCCCAGGTGTGACTGCGGAAGCATTTGCCCTCAGCGCCCCTAGAAAGGCGCCCAGACGTGAGTTGTGGTACTAACTAGCGCTCAGCGTCACAAAAAGGGCGCTCAGGTGCCAAGGTGAGACTTCAGCGCTGAGGGCCTCTAAAAGGGCGCTTAGGTGCCACCTACGATCCTTCTCTCTGATGATTTTCCAGCTTTTCTTGAGTTCCAGCTCCTTGATACTTCAACTCTTCTTCCAAAGCATCCTTATTCCTGTTAAAACAAGGAAAACCAAGCGTAAAACAAATAATTCCACCTTCAACTCTCTTATTCTCATAACTAAAGCAAAAAACATGATTTCAAGCTAGTTTCTAAGTATAAAGGGTGTTTTTAGTATCAAAATTTAGTATCAAATAACGGTATTTTCAACCGTTATCACTATTCCACTGTAATTTCATTATGGACTCTGAGGTTAAGTTGAATTAATGCAATTGTTTCTTTTGATTATTGATTTGAGTTATTCTCTTTCAATGTCTTTCATCTCGAAATCATATTAAAAATAAAGATTTTTGCATCATAAGGTGTTTGAATCTACATGCATATTAATCATATGAGTTCAAGGGTTTCTAGGTTTGATTGAGAATATACTTTGATTAAATTTAAGACCTTTCATATGATTAAACGGGTTTTTGCCATTAATTGAGAATGTACTTTGATTGGTGGTAATAATTTCAACTATAATTAATTGAGAATTTACTTTGATTAATTAGCTTTTAATTTGGTTAGGAGATTTAAGAATATACATGATTAAACACAATAAAATTTGATTGAGAATGTACTTTGGTTGAATTCATTGTGAATAATCTAGAAAGGTTTTGCATTTAATTGAGAATGTACTTTGGTTAACTGCATGATCGCTCTCGAATTAATTAAGAATGTACTGTAATTAACTTGAAACTTGAGCAATAATTAATTGAACAATGATCTGTGGATAACCGATGATGAATCTATCTTGAAAAATCAGTGAAATTAGTCCATTTCATCATACTTGTTTCTAAGTTTCCTCATTGTTCTTCAAACATTAATTCCATGAGCATAGTTTCTCACTTTCATACTTGAGCATTGCATAACATTCATAAGATTCAAATATTGAAAAAAAATTCCATATTCGTTGGGAGATGAATCAGGGTTACTTTAACCCTATCTACTTTCTTGACTACTAACTTGGTACTGAAGTTGCCTTGAAAAGTAGTATTAATTTGATAGTTTCAACGACAGCGTATCAACAAGTCCTTAGATTTTGAGATTGTCGAGACTTTAGGTTGCTAGCTTCTATCAAGGCACTCTAAGAATTTGATGTTCAACTCTTCTTTGTTAAAGTCTTTTCTAAGCCACTAAGATGGTTAACAATGTGTATAAACCTCTTTTGAACTTCAGTTATGGTTTCTCCCGATAGCATTTTGAACAACTCATTTTCTTGGATCAATGCATGCTTCCTTGCAGATGGAAACCTCTTCAAGCAACTTGATGAAGTCTCCATGAAGATGAATATGAGAGAAAACCATTAATTGATGAAGGAAGATAGGTGTGTAGAGTGGGTTTGGGGATGCTCTTGAAGGAGGTTAGGCCAACCTACAAGTAAACGGGTTAGGAAAAGTCTTTGTAAAAGATAACCTAAGTTAACTTGAAGAAGAGAGAATGCAATTTGGCATAGTGTCTCTAGTGTTTATTTCCAAGTTGAAAATTACAAATGGTAGAGCACTCCTTTTATAGGTGAAGGAGTGACTCTATAAAGGACTAAAGTTCATGAATCAAAAGAAGGCACATTGAACTAACAAAGGTCCTTGAAGCTTTTGATGTCCAAGTTCAAAGAATGAGAGCCTTCCTTGAATTCGTAGCCAAGTGCATGCATGAAAGCCTTTCCATCCAACTAACCAAGTTCTAAAATGTACCTTAAGGTTTAAGCAAGCCAAAAGGGGCGCTCACCCCTTGCTTGTTGAGACAAGACAAGCTCGTCTACAATAGTCTTGGGTTTTAAAGTTTAAACAAACAACATTAAACGAAGGCATCTTGGATATAATCTTAGATTGTAAAAAAGTCAAAACACTAAACGTTGTAGAGGAACGCTAAGTATGGAATAGAAGATGTCCACACAACAAGTACAACACATCTAATTCACCAATAAGTAACAAAACACTAGGAATCCAAAGAATGCGTTGACAAGAAAAATAACAACACAATAGATAAACTTCCTAGCATTGATTTTATTACTTTTACTAGTGTATCCTATTCCTTGCTTATTGATTACTCTTCTTTGATAAATTAGCACAACTTCAAGGTTTGATCTACCTAAAGTGAATTTTGATAGAGTATTCATCAAGTAATCAATTCTCTCTAGATGATCAGAACAATTTGAGCATTCTTGAACCTTTATTTTACTCTCACTTTCATCCTTCCTAGATGTTTGTATAACAGTTTCTAGTTTTTTTTTTCAGGCTTTCATCATCCTTCACAAGATTTCCAATTCTATTCTCTATATCTCTCTTTTCACTCTTTAATCTATTAACTTGATATTGCATTTTTATAGCCTCACCATGCAACTCTTGAAAAACATCAAGCAATTGATAATACTTGTCCTCAATAGGCTCTTCATCAAATTTGTTGGCATTGCTAACTGAACACATTGAACCAGCCATCAAGCACAAATTGGTCTCCTCTTCCAAGCTTCCATCAAAGTCACTTGAAGAGTAGTTTAAGTCACTGTCCTCCCAAGCTATATAGGCCTTCTTCTGCCTGTTCTTTCTGTTGTCTTGATTGGTCTTGTCATCTAACTTTTGCTTCATTTTTATAATAGGACATTCAGGTTTGATATGGCCTACTTTGCCACATTCATAGCAAGTTGGAGGTGCAACAGTCTTGCTTTTCTTTCTATTTTCTCTAGAGTTGCCTGCAAAATCAGAACTAAATTTATTTTTTAGATTTCATAAATCTTGAGAATCTTTTTACCATTAAATTCATTGCATCCAACTCTGGATTCTCATATTCTGAATCAGCCCCTTCAGAGTGTTTTCTTGAAGTTGTTTTGCTTGAAGTCTTAAGGGCAATTGTGTGTTTTTGATCACTTTCTTCCTTTTCTTTCAATCTGCCAAGCTCAAGCTCATGTTCCCTCAAATTTCCAAACAGTGTGGCCATGTTCATAAATGCCAAGTCTCTTGTTTCTAAAATGGCAGTGACCTTTGGTTGCCAACTTTTGTTTAAACTCTTCAAGATCTTGATATTGATTTCTTCCTTGTCAAAAGTCTTTCCCAAGACAAGAAGGTGGTTAACTATGTGAGTGAATCTTTATTGCACATCGAAGATAGTCTCAGCAGCCTTCATTCCAAACATATCGTACTCTTGAATAACAAAGTTCTTTCTTGATCTTTTAACCTCATCTGTTCCTTCATGGGTAACCTTTAGAACATCCCACATTTGTTTTGTTGTAGTACATGTGGAGATTTTGTAGAATTCGTCAATAGTGAGAGCTGAGGAGATGATGTTCTTGGCCCTTATGTCGTAGAGTGCTCTCTTATTCTCATTTGCAGTCTACTCAGAAAAATCTTTAGGCTTTGTCTTTCCATTCTCTATTTTTGTTGGTTCAAAGGGACCATTAATAATAGCATCTCATACACCCTTGTCTACTAATTCCAAGAAAATCTTCATCCTGATTTTTCAATAAGGGTAGTCCTCACCCGTAAACAAAAATGGCCTGTTTGTGGATGCCCCTTCTCCAAACGTCAATGATATGTTGGACATCAAGAACTTTGTAATCGATTATACAGAAAACCCAACCGATTAAAATTTGAATAATTTTCAAATTCCTATCTCTGGTGCCAATTGTTAGAAAAGTGATGCCTTGTATCTCAAACCAAGAGGGAGGGGGGGGGGGGAGAGTGAATTGGATTTTACCTTAAAAATTATTTTTTTCAAAAGCTTTGCAAAATCTTTTGGTTTTCTTGAAATCAATAAAACAAGTATGATGAATCAACAATAAAAGAGAAAGGATAGAGAAATATTAACTCAAACAATTTATACTAGTTCGGCCAAGCCTACATCCAGTATTCCTTCAACAACCTGAGTTGAAGGGATTCTACTATAATGATAGAGTTATAAGAATACATAAGTATCCCCTCTCAATGTGCTTCTCACCCCACTCAAAATCACTATAGTAACAAGATTGTGAATACCCTCACAATCTTACCAAAAACAGAGAACACTCATAGCTCTCTTTTACATCTTGAGTGCAATCCCAACTCTCAATCATAGTTCTCTCCCCCTGTCACAACAGCACAAGAACACAATACTCAGATTGCAAACGTTGAAACTGATCGTTCAGGTACAATCTAGTTGTATAAAATGAATCAGTATTGTTCAGCCCAGTTTCTTCAAGATGTGTAAACCCAAATTTGATCCTTGATTCTTCAAGATAATTCTTGGACGCACCTGTAATCAATACTCAATCAAAATGTTAGGTATGAAATTGAAAGCTCAAAATATTAGTTTGAAACAGGGGGCAAGACAATTATTTATAGGATTTTTGAATCCTGACGCAATTTAATCGATTATGAAATTAATGTAATTTGTTAAGCTTTTTCTTCTGCTTAAACAGACTTGCCTCTGTTTAGATTTAACATATTATTGATAACGGTTGAATTTACTGTTATTTTTTATGCTATTTTGATACTAAAATAACTCTTTTAGTTGAATTTGATAAATAAGTGAATAGAGGTTATACTTTATGATTTTGATCACTAATTTCCTCAATTTTCTAGGTTATTGGTATGATTGGAAGAGGAGCAAAAGTATCAAGGAGTTGGAACCCATAAGGGACAACATAATCACCGAGAAAGAAGGCTGAAGAAGGCCCGTAGGGCACCTGGTTGCCCTTTTCTAGGGTCTTGGGCGTTGGTTGTCATGTAACCACGCCTGGTTGCCCACTTTAGGGGCCCTCAACGTTAGAAGTCTCGCAAGGGCGCCTGGTTGCTTCCATTTGGGGTGCTGAGCGCCGCTCACCTTTTAAGCACGCTTGGGCGCTCTCTCCAAGGGCGCTGAGCGCCAATTTGCTACACTACAGGATGCCTGGTTGCCCTCAGCTAGGGTGTTGAGGGCAAGTCTCTTCGCAGTCACGCCTGATTGCCCTTAGTTGGGGCGTTCAGCGCCAACGACATTGGCCCATGATGTAAGACCCAAAATAATTACGATCAATATTATTTTGTTTAGTTTGTAAGAATCTCTTGTTGAGTGACAATATTCATAAAATCATTTATTACGTTAAAAATTATTTTTTTTATGAATCAAAGTTAAACTAAGTGATATTATTTTGAATTAATTATTTTTCAGGAATTAAATGCGGAATATGTTAAATAACAAAATTTTCTGATATTGTAATTGACATCAATAGGCAGTAACATTTTTCTCTTCAAAGTTCATGCTTGGTTACATTTTTTTATTGCCACTTGTTGGTGTTTTCTGAAAATTATTTGTGCTAAGTCATCTTACTAGTAATAGAGGCTTATTGAATGGACGTTAGACTTAGCCATTTAAACACTAAACATTATTTTATTTTTTCTTAAGCTAAGCTTCCCTATGCAATAATTTTCTTAATAAACCGTACCTTACTCTTCTATTCCTCCATAATGTGCAATTATGTTTTGGTTTCCCCACACAAATAGTAGTTATTTACTTTCCAACATAGCATCTTGACTTTCTTGGTTTCATGCACCAAAAGAGACAAAACATGAAATGAACCATGAAATGAGAAAAATGAATCTACGGGAGACATGGAATTTAATTTATGAAAGTTGGGACCCATTCATTTGAAAAACTTCTCCTACCAATTATTAAGTGAATTCTATTTAAGAAATGAAATGGGGGGATATCAAAGGGTAGAGGAGGAGAACGTGAGTTAACTAAGAACTTTCGTCAAATTGTGAATTTGAGAGCAAGCTAAGTGAAAAACTAGCTATGGACTAGAAGCAGTAGGAGTGAAGGATTCCTTACTGGACTTGAGGTAGGGGAAGCTAAACCATCTCTTAGATATTACAATTTCATATTTCATGATCATGAATCTAATTAGGAGCATATTGGAATTTATTAACAATAGCTATCTGTCTACTTTTGTGAATCTTAGTTTCCTATTGTTTTCTATTTTTCGAGTTACCTTAGTACACTGTCCAATTCTACTTCATTTACCGTTAGATGTAGCCAAATATTTGATATATGGGACATAAGACATATTAATTTTCTTTGACCGTTCGGATTATTATTCTATCATCTGTAGTTAGAGAATTAAATTCCGCATGCTGGAGTAATTTGATGACTGCTTTATTTCTGCTACTAAGTCTCTACGGTAAAACATACATTCCCACCTAGTGAACCGTTAGATTGACCTTAAATTTTTATATGTGGACCATAAGATATATTATTTTGCCTTGACCGTTCGGATGGTTACTTTGAGGCCTGTACTTAGAGGAATAAATCTCGCATGATGGAATAAGTTAATGATCACCTTATTTTCTGCTACTAAGTTCCCTCGGGAAAACGTAAATTCTAGCCAAGTTAACCGTTGGATTGATCTGAAATTTTGATATATGGTTTGTAAGACATCAATAGTGAATTCGACCGTTTGGATTAGCCAAATAATGTATAAAGGTGGATATATAGATTTCGCATTTTGAGGTATTTGAATTTTCAGCTTAGTTCTATCTTTAAACCATGTAAGGAAAATTTAAGAGTTCCACTTCATTAACCATTGGATCGAACTGAAATATTTATTACAGGTTTTAGATATATATAAGTTTATTTTGACCGGTCCGATTTTCAATAAGAAGTCAGAAGCTATAACAAATATATATGTAGTATTCCAGTATTATTAAGTGTTTGATAATTTGGATTTTTTTTATTGTACTTTTGGAAACTGTACTGCAGTTAGTAAAGTGGTATAAAAAAAAATTAGAATTTAGTGGTCAAAGAAATAATTTTGAATCTAGATTTCAACCAAATAAGAATCATCCCATTTGGAATTCTGTGGAGAGAATAATGAGTAAAATAGTGAGTAAAGGTCATCACTGAAAACTATAAAAAACGTAATTAGAACATTAAAATCGGTACTGCAGTGGACTCTGTGGTCTAAAAATTTCGAATCTGGTGTCTAAAGAAAGATGTTTGAGTTTAGAATCCAATAAAACAAGAATCAACTCATTCAGAGTTCTGTAGAAAAATTTATGAGTAAAACACTGAGCAAAGGTAAGATTTGACAGCAAATTGTCTTGAATGTGATTTTTGGATTTAATACAATTTTTGCATGAGATTAGTTTATTGAGATTTGATAGAATAACCATTGATGATTCTCTAGTATTATCGTGTATAAACAGTAGAGATTTATGTTTTATCTCTGTAATTAAAAGGATAATTCCTTTTACCTGAAAAAGGCGATAGGTGGATTCGAGTCCTGTTATTTTCCTCTTACGAAGGAATATGGATGTCTTACCTTAAGTTTCTCTCTCGTGCTGAGTATTGTGCTTGGTGAATAGATGTTGATCACCAAAGTTTTTACTCGTAAGACCTTGAAGGACAAGGAAAATATGTCCGAAGCTGCGGGTGGAGGACGACTCTTATCCACGGTTCATATGAGGAACCGGTGTTGATATATGTTTATCAAATTTATATGTGGGATAGAGCCGAGATAGGTCCAATAGCTGCGTGTGAAGGGCCAATGTCCATTAGTTGTGTGTGAAGGACAAAAATCGATAAGTCTAATATCCATGTGTGAGGAATGGAAAACAAAGTGAGACTCGTGTCCATTTATTTTATACGATATAATATCAAGATATAACATTTAATGTTATTATTTTTTTTGTTTGAAATGGGAAAAACAAGTTTATTTATAACTTATGTCCTTCTGTAATTGGTTAGCTCACCCTATTTATGTGTCTACGATGATCGTATAACTCGTATCGTTATACGGGAGTAGATGATGTTTCAGGTAAAGTTGAAGAAGTTTAGTGCGAGGATGCGATGTGAAAACCTCTATGGGATTTTAGAACATGTATTTTAAATTGTGAAATGTGTGGTTTGTAATTTTAAAGAGTTTTAGTATTTGGTTTGTACTTCAATAAATACTCTTGAAAACTTTGACGATATTATTGTGTAATAATATTAAGTGTTGTTTGTGACTTTAAATGTGAATCAATGCTTTGTTTAAAAAAAAAAAAATTTACTGTAATACTCTAGAAAAAGGGGTGTTACACATGATCCAATCTTGATCTATTTAAAGGCTTCTACATAGTAGGGTTCACATCTTTGGACGACTGTAGCAAGGAAACACTATTTTTCGACTCTTTGGAGGGAGATTGGGCATGCGGGAGCTTTCCTTCTCACTTTCTAGGGTTTCCATTCATTCATTCATTCATTCATTCTCACTTTTAGGTATAAGTAACAGAGTTTTTAAATTATACCTCCACATGTTCAGCGTGAAAGAGATCAAAAGCACCACCAATATATACAATGCGAGAATCAGGTCTTGGGCCCTGTAATAGAGTGAATAAATTATCAAGTGACAAGAAGAAATTACACTATCTCAAAGGAACACAAAAGAACATATATTTCTATAAGCATGTGAATGTGAACATTTTAGTGTTTTAGGCTCTATTCGTTTGTGGAGAAAAATGTTTCCAAATCATTCGAGTAAATTTATCTCTTGTAATAAAGTCATTTATATGCATAATAAAGTTTAACAGGTTTAATAATTTGTCAACTTTTCTAATACAATTTTGTTTGTGTTGGTTGTTTTTAGATCATAAGGATATAAGGATTGCAAAGTTTATATTAAATTGGTAGTAGTAAACTTAATTAGCAATGAATTATAGCAAATATCCTCCTATTATCAACAAGACAACCACATAGAACTGTGTCTGCTTAAAGTAAAAATGTTGTGACTGAGTTATTTGGTTGGCATGTAAAGATGTATGCTAATTTCCATATTTATGGCTAGTATGTTGACATACAAGTTTTTGAATTCTTTCACGTGTGAGAACTGATTTGGGGCATGTTTGGCTTTTGTGCTTACTGGCAGTATGTAACCACTGAAAGGAACCTAAAATTAAGATTCACTTAACTTTTATGTACTAACATGTTATGTTACATATTTTTTCAGAAGTTATGAATCAAAATCTATGCTACTTTCACATAGTGAACGTGATTTTATACGTTTAAGATGTGTGTCCAAACAAATATTAGTTGTCTAAGCCTTTCAAATGAGGCATCTTATTAGTTGTTACATGCTGCAACATTGAACCAAAAGTTCAGATTAATTTAACTTAGTTTTTTGATTGGGAGTAATGAGGTGTTGAATGACTTTAAAAGTTCAATTGATGATTTACTTTAGTTGGAGAAAATTGAGAAATGCATATTCAAAAAATATCAAGGA
Source organism: Vigna angularis (assembly GCF_016808095.1). Lineage (NCBI taxonomy): Eukaryota > Viridiplantae > Streptophyta > Magnoliopsida > Fabales > Fabaceae > Vigna > Vigna angularis. The sequence continues at coordinate 7,137,602 of NC_068975.1, forward strand.
TTCTTGTAGCTCACTAGAAATAAATCCAATGACAAAGGGGAAGTGTTCAAGGATTTCATAAGAGGAGTGACACTAAGCTAGGGAGGTCTGGACAACCTCAAAGACCTCCAAAGGGAAAGCATGAAAATTATGACAAATATGGGTCACCTTTCTGATTTCTAATGTGACCCCTAGCTCCCATGTACCTAACTTCACCATTGCTTAAGCCCAATTCATATACTACATCAAAAGAGGATACTTTTTGGACATAGCAGATGTCATAACTAAGGAGATTTTCAAAGTTTCATGTTCTGAACCTAATGGCTTGGCTGAAGACAAACCCTTTCAAATGGGGGAATCTAGTGTAGTTATAGTGGTAGAAGATCAACCACAACCATAGCAACTAACACCACCATAAAAAACTTAGTAAAATCCAACACCAGTACCTCAACAACAACAACAATAGCCATAACAGGAAACCTCTTGAGAGCATACTTAATTTGTTACCACTACTCTAGAAGAAAAAGTTCCTTATAATGAAGGAACAAAGGAAGGAAGATCTGAAGGAAGCAAGCTAGAGTCCTCTAAACCAGAGGACTTTTTTGACTTTACACCAGAAAATTCTAAACCAAATATAAACAACATATTACACCAGCTTAAGATTCAAAAAGGCTATAATACAAGGCAACCAACTCTAGCAATGCAGAATAGCCACAAATTCATGTCCATGCATTACACTAACATATATCATAACATTCACGACTTTACATACTTAATACAGTCCACAATACTAAAAAATTAACATTATATATAGTTCATACACACACACACACACACAGATATATATATATATATATATATATATATATATATATATATATATATATATATATATATATATATATACCGAAGTACATTGCATACCAAACCGAGCAAGAGATGAAATTAAAAACACTTTTTTCTGGTTTCGACCTTCGCAACACCAAGTTCTATGTCTCAGCTTAATCCGCAACACAACATCCTCAATCCATGTCTCGTCAAAATCCAACTACGTCTTGCCAGACGAACCAAAAATAGGCCAATTAAAATAAAATTAACATAGATTAGGGTTCAATTTTAAAGATTTCTAGGCATTACAGATTACCAGAAAAATGAAGGAAGAGAAGAATCACTTACCAGATTTAGGGCTCGATAGAAGAATGATTTAGGGCTCGGAAAAGAATGATTTACGACACGATAGGGTTCGACAAAAGAGGGGTGAAGTCGACCGACAGCTGCAGCGAAGAGATGTTCGACACAATGATGAACAGGGCTCGTGACGGGAGAAGTCGACCGATAGTTGCAGAGAAGAGAGGTTCGAGAAGAGAGGTGACTGAAGGTTCGAGACGAGAGCTGATTGAAGGTTGGAGAGGAAAGGTGACAGTGGTTGATGAAGGATTTATGAAGAGGGCTCGACAGAGAAGAGGGTTCGAGAGCGAAGACAGTTCGAGAGAGAGAAGAGAGTTCGTAGGGTTCGAGAAAGAGGGGAAAAAGCTTCAAAACGACAATGATAAAAGCTCGAGCATCCAATCAATCAGAAAAACATTTCTTTTAAAAAATTATTTCCCACATCCTTATATAATATCCGTAGTTAACAACTTGGTTCTAACTGCATACGGATAATACAGTTTATATACGGATATATCCTTGGGTAATTTTCCCGCCACCACGCGTCAACTTCATATACGGAATTTATATACGGAAAAATCCGTATATAACATCCGTATATAACGCCTTTTCTGATATCCGTACATAACTTCCATATATAGTACCTGACTTATATACGGATTTAGATCCGTATATAATGTTCTGTATGTAATTTCATTATTTCTTGTAGTGGATAGGGATAGGATGTTTGCTTGTCTTAAGCTTCTTTTCTTAATGTGGAATTGATTATTAGGGATTCAAGGAATTGAGGTCTAATAATTAAGACTAGGCTTTTTATGCCGAGGGATCGCGTTCTAAGTAATTTTGTAAGCGACATTAACATTCCAATGAAGAAGATGAATTCTAATATGCATGAATGTGAAGTAGGTGAAATCTAACCCCAACAACATCATCATCTCATATTATCAACTTCATCCATTCATTCTTGTGTCAAGCCTCAATTGATCAATTTGCATTCATATTTACTTTTGTTGCATTTGCATTTAATCACCAACAAAATAGCTTTTAAGTCTTAATTAATTAAGGTATTACACAACTATTAAGTAACACGAGTCTCTTGGGAAACGATACTTGGTCTTACCATTTTATATTACTTGATACGATTTGGTACACTTGCCAATGAGTTAACAAGTTTTTGGCGCCATTGCCAGAGACTCATGGTCATACTATACTTTTGTGAGATTCTTAGTTTGTTTAGACTTTTTTTCTTTATTTTTTTTATTTTTTAGTTTAAAATATTTTATTTGTTTGGGCTAATTTAGTGCTCTAGTGTGGTGTTCTTTAGTGTATGCAAGACAAGATTCGCATTAGGAGCACAAAACTATCTGAACCTCTTTTTACAGGTCTGGAAAATAGTAGTAGAAGAAAGAAGAAAAGGATTTCTAAAGAACTTTTTCCATCTCCTGAGACTCTTCAACAACCTTTCACATTATCTGAACATGAGACAAAAGATATGGCTAACAATCAGAATGGTAGACGTACCTTGACAGATTATGCAACAATCACAGGTCCTCTGCATTTTAATAGCATTGCAAGGCCAAGGGTTAATGCCATAAGCAAGGAGATGAAGCCTACTCTCATTCACTTGGTACATAGTCATTAGTTTAATGGATTAGTGATCGAGGCCGTACTCGAATCAAATTTAATATGCAATTAAGTGCAGTATAATACTAGGAACTAACTCCTACATCATCTCTCAAGGACCAAATGTGGTTCAGGAATTAGATCGAACACGTGGTGGGGGGTGGTTTTTGGAGAGTTTTGTAGTATGAAATGCACTAAATTAAAACTCGAATTCAACACAGATTAAAAACGATTCGTCACTAACTCAATTACAATGTTTCCAATCAGAAATTAACCAACAACGCACTACTCTAACCCCTAATCCAACACAAGTTAACTAACTAAGCGAATTCAGCAAACACAATGCACACATTCAATCAATTCTGCACCATACAATTTCATGAACTAAGCGAAGATTAAACACCAATTAGGTAACTAAGCGTATACACAATTGCAAGCGCAAAATAGATTCAACATTATGCCATCTCAAAGCAGTAGAAACGCAATTACAACCTAGAAACCTCATGGAAACAATGCAATCTCACTAATGACCAACCCAGTACACTTAAGCTACCATTAAAATTACAGAAGTAAAACGAAAGTGAAATCAACATTAAATCTGGAACAAAAATGCACAAAAGAGAATCATAAAACAACTTCAAAAACGCAACAAATTTGGTAAAACGAAATTGAAATTGGACAACGAAATAGGGAAATTAACGTGCAACACAAAACGAAATGGGATTAGGTAAATGAAACTAAAATAGAAGACTAAAATGAAATAGGAAGCAAGAAACGAAATTGCAATTGAAATTAAAAACAAGATTCAATACATAAAAGATGGAAAGGAAAGAAAGATCCTAAAACCCCAAGGGGAGGGGGGGGGGAGGGGTAGAAGAAAATGTCCCAAGCTTGAAACCTAGAGGAGAAAAACGAAAAAATGAGGGGTAGAGAGCTTTCCCAAATCTGATTTGGGGTTTGAAAAGGGTAAAAGACGAAAATATCCTCTATATGGGCTTCTTACAAAATATTGACAAAAAATAGGCCCAAAAGTCAATTCTGGCCCAAAACTAACATAAATAAAATTACAAAACGAAATTAAATTGTGTTGCAGCCCTCTTGAAGTCCTAACCATAATTCCAAAATTGTTCTGCAATTAATAATTAGAATAATTAGATTCAAATAATCCAAATTAATTTAAAATATAAATTACTGATCAAATTAAGCCCAATTAGTGGAAATGAGACAATAATGGAGAATTAAACACAATTCACTAATATAATTTGGTGCTGAAAGCTAAGTGAATAGTACAAAATAATGATTTATCACTTAGCTCATGAAAATCCATATGAACATCTGACATCTTTCAATGAAATATGTAATATAGTGAAGATTAATGGTGTGCTAGATGAAGCTATCAAACTTAGCTTGTCTCCCTTCTCTTTGGGAGGCAATGCTAAGATGTGGCTAAATTCATTCCCAAAGAATAGCTTCATTGAGTGGGAAGATGTGGTGGCAAAGTTTCTGAACAAGTACTTCCCTTCGTCTAAGATAAACAAAGGGAAGTAATAATTGATTATCAATAATCAATTATGACTTTCCATAATTGATTATAATGAGCAATTATAAGAATTTTTAAGCAAGTTTTTTTTATTGTTGTGCATTCATTAAATGCATAATTAATTACCATAATTGGATAATTGATTATCACACGTTAATTAGTTGACAACAAATTTTTGGAGGTATCCTTGAATGAGATCTCTATAAATTAGATTGAGACTGTCATTCTAAAATACGAAATACAAAATATGAAATAAGTGTATTTTGAAAAATCTTATCTACAGTGTGTGGTGATAAGTGTTCTAGGGTTTGTTGAACCCTTGTGTTGTGGCTTTGAGAACTTGGTGTGTTGGCATAGAGCGAGAACTTTCACAGGTAGTATGATTGAGTGTTGTTGTTGTAGCTGAGTTAAAAGCCTATCATCCTTCGTGAAGCATTCGAAGGAGGTTTTCATCCTTTGTGAAGATTCAGAGGAGGTGTTCTGCAGCCTTCTCTTCTGGTGCCCCAAAAAGGGGCGCCCAAGCGTCCTACGACCTTCTGTAGCCTTCTCTTCTAGTGCTCTTTCTATCCTTTCTAAGTTCCAACTTCTTGACAATTTAACTCCTCTTCCAATTCATCCCAGTTTCGTACAAAATCAAGGAAATTCAGTGATAAAATCTTCAAATATAACATCAACTCTCTTATTCACCAAAATAAGCTAAAAACAAGAGAACAAGCAAGTTTCTAAGTCAAAAAGGCTTCATTTATTATCAAAATTTAATCCCAAATAACAATGAAATCAATTGTTATCAGTAGGTATGAGCTCATTCTTTTCATGATAAATAACTATCATCCTACCTTTCTTTGAAACCACCTGCACTGGGCTTACACATGCACTATCAGAGATGGAATATATAATACCAGCCTCCAAAAGCTTCAAAACTTCTTTTCTAACTTCCTCCTTCATTACAGGATTCAATCTTCTCTATGGTTGAGCAACTGGTTTAAAATCATCTTCCATGAATATCTTATGCATCCAATAAGTGGGGCTTATACCTTTAAGATCCGAAATTGACCAACCAATTGCTTCTTTTCTGGCTTTTAATACTTCAACCAACTTTTCTTCTTCCTTAGAGGATAAAGAATTACTGATAATGACAGGTTTATTTCCACCTTCCTATAAGAAAACATACTTCAAGTGTGGTGGTAACATCTTCAACTCAAGTTTCTTTTCCTTGACTTTTTCCTTGGCATTAAAATCTTCAATTTTTGCCTCATGAAAAGGAATTTCTTTTAGCACATCCATGTCAGTCAAGCACTCACCAATCAATTTCTCTTCCTCATCGTTCAAGGCTTTAAAAGCATCAATGAGGGTTTTCTCCAAGGGGGAAGCAACACATACCAACTTCTCTTGAATCATACATACTTCATCAAATGTGTCAAAATGAAAACATGCCTTATCATCATTTGGGTGAGACATGGCTTCAAAGACATTGAAAATCACCTGTTCATCCTGTACTCTTACTTTGAGTTTTCCATTCTCCATATCAATTAAGACTCTAGCAGTCTTCATAAATGGTCTCCCAAGAATGAGAGGCACATCCACATCCTCCTCCATCTCCATGATGACAAAATCCACAGGGAACAGAAATTTATCCACTTTAACAAGCACATCTTCAACCACCCCATGAGGGTATTTCAGGGATCTATCTACTAATTGGAGAGTCATACGAGTAGGCTTAAGTTCCAAGCCTTCAAATGTTTTAAACATAGAGAGAGGCATCAAATTAATGATAGCTCCCAAATAAATCAATGCCCTTCCAACGACCAACTTTCCTATGGTGCACGGGATGGTGAAACTACCCAGATATTTAAACTTAGGAGGTGAAAGCTTTTGTATGATAGCACTGCAATTTCCTAGTACTTCAATAGTTTCCTCTTCAATGTATTTCCTCTTTTTCGTAAGAAGTTCCTTCAAAAAAATTTCATGTGAATGCATTTGTTGAAGTGCTTCAGAGAATGGTATGTTAATCTCATATTTCTTGAAAATTTCCATGAAACGCTCAAATTGGTTTTCTTTTTCCTTCCTTGAATGGACTTTAGGATAAGGAAGGGGCTTCTCAATTGCTTTTCCTTTTTCTCTCTCTTCACTTTGTCCTCACTCGCACACTTTCCGGGAAAACTTCCCGGAAGGTCACCCATCCCATAATTGCTCCAGGCTAAGCACGCTTAACCATGGAGTTCTTATGAGTCAGGCTACCAAAAAGCAAATGCATTTTGGTGATATGAGTAGTCAAATCAATTCCTTTAAGCTATCCTTCAACCGTATAGTCCCATACCTATACAGTCTCCAAATCCCTCTCATTCCGGTGTATGTTCGATTCATCCATGTACCCCTTCCACCCGAAGCTGCCAGGAGCCGCTCCTTGTCTGTGCCCCCTACACCATGCTTCTTGCACCGGCGTCACTCCCCGCCCTCGTCTCCGTGCCCGGGTGTCACATGCCCACCAGCTTCCGCTCTGGTTCGTCCTCGAACCACACCGTACTGGGAGAGGCTAGGCTCTGATACCATCTGTAACGTCCCGGCAACTCGTAGGGACCATCGACTGCCCCCACAGATCACCACCAGGCTTTCCAGTGTGCTTTGTCCTCACTCGCACACTTTCCGGGAAAACTTCCCGGAAGGTCACCCATCCCAGAATTACTCCAGGCTAAGCACGCTTAACCATGGAGTTCTTATGAGTCAGGCTACCGAAAAGCAAATGCATTTTGGTGATATGAGTAGCCAAATCAATCCATTAAGCTATCCTTCAACCGTATAGTCCCATACCTATACAGTCTCCAAATCCCTCTCATTCCGGTGTATGTTCGATTCATCCATGTACCCGTTCCACCCGAAGCTGTCAGGAGCCGCTCCTTGTCTGTGCCCCCTGCACCATGCTTCTTGCACCGGCGTCACTCCCCGCCCTCGTCTCCGTGCCCGGGTGTCACAGTTTTCACCCTTGATTATAGTTGCCTTGGCGGCCCGAATTACCCATATAATACAATTCTTCTTAGGCATTGGCTTGCATAACACACTGTCCATTAATATGATCTCCACCACATAGCTCACAAAGTTGATGTTGAGCTTGAGAAACATTTTGAAGCTCTTTAGGAAGTTGAGAGAGCTTGTTCATCAAGGCCTCAAGTTGCTGACTCATTATCTTATTCTGAGCCAATAAAGCATCTTGAGATTGCAGCTGGAGAACTCCTTTTTGTTGGAATTCACCTCTTTCATTATGTGTCTCATTGTCATTGGTAGCCATATTCTCAATCAACTCATAAGCTTCATGATGAGTCATATTTTCTTCACTTCACTTAGCTTATTGTGCTAGATTTAATCAAGGAATTGTGCTTGAATGTCCAGTATTTCCCCATTTTTGCTAATTGTGCTTAATTTGACCAAAAATTCTTATTTTAATTAATTTGAATTATCTGAGCTTATTATTTTCATTATTGATTGCAGGGAAAATTTTGGAAGTACATTTTGGGACATTATAAGGGCTGCCACATAATTCAAGACCCTCCACATAGGCATTTCAGATTTAGTTATATTGTAATTTAGTTGTTTAGGACTTTTTGAACCAACTTGTGCACTTTTGGGCCAATTTTGGCAAAGTAGGTTAGGCCCAAAAGTGGGGGAGGCTGACTTGGCACCCTAGGGAGTGCGTTAGTCGCCACCCAGAAAGAGGAGACACATTTTTTCCTTTTAAACTCGGGGTCACAACAGCACGTTGGAGAAGCATGAAGCGGTGGTTTAACTGAATTGAAAGCACACAAAGGGGAGGATGGAGGGATACGGTTGAAGGAGTTGCGTCGAGCAGGGAGTGAATTTTTATCATTTTACTTTGGTTAGAAAAATAAGGATACGTTGGTTCATTATTTTGTGTCTTTCCATGTTTATTATTCGGTTTTCTTTATTTTGAATATAATCAGTTGCTCACTTTTTCTTAATTCAATAGTTGCTTTTTAATTCACGAAAGATGCATTTATGCTTTAGTAATTTCATGTCCAAGCTGTAGTGTGCTTATGCTGAACGTTGTTTTTTTTATTCACGTCAAAGCATTTCTTATTTCTATATTGCATTTTAGTTGATTCACACCAAGGGGAATTGAGATTTGTTCTTGCTACACGCGCTTGCTTCCAACGCTGATTTCTATTGGAATGAAGAGCACTATTCATTTTCTTGCATTTAGTAAAAGGGACGTTTTGGGAGAGGTAATGTACGGTGATGGACTTTTAATTTCTTTCTTGGAGAAAAGCATGTGACTTTATTTGGAGAGCTCCACAAGCTTGCATTTTAATTTGTCATGCACCTTGAGCATTTAATTTTACTTCCAAGCTGCATTATGCATTTAATGTTTTAGCTTAAGCATTGCATTTAATTACAATACCATGTGTTTCTTTATTATCTGCTGAATTTTAATTAGCTCACACATCTTGTTTTAGGATCGTTCAGTTTACTGTTTTCGTTCACTATGTTGTATATTTTGTTTGGCTTCTTTATCTTCCTGTATTTCCAATTTCCTCACTTTCTTTAGAGACCGTTCGATCATCTATAGGACCGTTCAGTCTTCATGCTTTGTTCATTTATTTCAATGTTTTCAATTCTGTTTGGTTGTATTTAATTTCTAGTTTTAATTTATTTCATTTCTAATCACAAAAACACTTTCCAACCCCCCCTCCCCCACTACGTGTTTCACCTAAGCCTCAAACCACATTTGGTCCTTGAGACACGACCTAGGAGTCACTTCCTAGTCTATACTGCATTCTTAATGCACATTAAAATTGTATGGGGTGCGACACCCATCACTTCATCTAGAGTCTTGTTCTTGATGTTACCTCCAGCTGAGGCATCCAACATCAATTTAGTTTGTGATTTAATCCTTCAAGAAAAAAAAAACTACTGTAGGTTCATCAAATCCATGAGTAGGAGTTTTCCACAATAGGCCTTTGAATCTATCCCATGCTTGACCTAGGTTTCGTCCATGCCCTGTTGGAAAGAAGAATAAATTTTAACGCAACCTAAGGCAAACAATACATAGAATCAAATATAAACCACATCCTATACATAAATCTACTAAATTATAAAAGCTTTAATATAAAAACAAGTCTTCATGAAGATCTTCCTGCAATAAGAGCACTTGAGACTTGACTTTAAGACATCATCAAAATTTATCTCTTTAGCTTTATGCTAACAATCTCCCCCTTTTTGATGATGATCAAAATATTTTAATTTAATGGTTTTTGTAACCTGTAGTGATCTTTAACTCATACATAACTTAAAGAAGAGAAATTAGTAGACAAAAGATAAATATAATTAAGCCTTTAGACATATTTCTCCCCCTTTTTGATCATTATTAAAAAGGTGTTATGTATGATATAAAAAAATTTCTCTCCCTAAATATAAGAACTCCCCTTGAATATAACTCACAAACAAATAAATAACAATTATCATAATTTTTATTAAAGGGAAATTGGAGACATAATTCAAAACATAGAAAATAGAATAAATTTAAAAATCATAATAAATAAAAACAGGATAAAGAAATACTCCTCTTTATTGAGTCACTTAAACAAAATTAAATTGCATTTGATTCTTTAAGGAAGAAAGAGAAGTAGTTAAAAAAAATTATCAAAATTTTCTTTTCAAGTTAAAAACTCCCCCTTAATTTGACAAATCATACTTTACCAAGTTTTGGTGCACACCCAAAAACTTCTTCCTTAATTTTGGAATAACCTGCAAAATAGAAAAAATAATATTTTGGTACCCAAAAATACTTATTTGGGTCCTTTAAAGTTAGAGACATATTATTTTATAATTGGAATCCATGCATATATTTCATTTGGAACACCATACTGTTTTATTCTACAATTATTTGATGTTTGACCATTTTTCATGCAATAAAAAGAAGTAACATCATTTGGGTTCCTATAATATCTATTTTTATAATTATAATCATAATAATTTTGACTATATTTTGGAACATACTTGATTTTATTTTTATAGTTATAATCATTATAATTATATTTAGGAACATTTTCAATTTTTCTACCATAATCATAATCCTAGTAATTATAATTATATTTAGGAACATTTTTATCAATCTTTTTAACATTTGAATTATTTTTACTACTTTCAGCATGCCTTATTTCTTGTAATTTATTCATATTTATGCAAGATATACATTCATGATTACTAACAAATTTTCCTTTTTCTAGATAGGAAAATTTATTTCTTAAATCTTTATTTTCTTCAAAAATATTTTCAAAGTTTAATTTTAAATTTTTATTTTGTTCAAAAATATTTTCAAAATTTAATTTTAATTCTTTGAAATCCTTTTCCAATTTCTTATGAGCTTTATCTAATTTTTCAGATTCTACTATTAAAGCAGCATAAGTTTCATGCAATCCATCTTCACTATATTGACTATAATTATCATAATCGCTAGATGTACTTACTTGGCTTCCAACAGTGTCGTCGTCCGCCATTAAACAAATGTTTGCTTCTTCATCATAATTGCTCAAGTCAAAAATTGTTTCGTTGTCATCGTCCCATGCGATGTAGGCTTTCTTTTTCTTGAAGAACTTCTTTTCTTTTATTTCTTCACCCTTCTTTTGATTTGGGTAGTTAGCTTTTAAGTGCTCCCTTTCTCCATAACCATAACATCTATAGTTTGAGGAAGAGCCTTGATTTTCTCTCTTTTCGTATTTAAATCTTCCTTTGTCTTTTGATTTCATGAATCTATTGAGCCTTTTTATCATGAGTCTCAGATTTTCTTCATCTTTCTGAGTCTTCATCTTTTATTTTGTTCTTGCTCCTTTCTACCTCAGATTTTAAGGCTAGAGTCCTTTTTTTCTTATTTTTTGCTTCTTCTTCATCTAGTCTTCCAAGGTCAAGTTCATGCTCTCTCAATGTCCCAAGTAATGTCGCCATAGTCATTTAGTTGAGATTTTGTGACTCAGAAATTGCAGTCACTTTTGGTTGCCACGACCTGTCTAAAGATTTCAATATTTTTATGTTAAGCTCATCATTTTCGAAAGACTTACCTAGTCTAATGAAATGGTTAACGATGTTGGTGAAATGTTTCTGAACGTCTGAGATTGTTTCGCCTTGCTTCATCTTGAACATTTTGTATTCTTGGATTAAGGTATTCTTTCTCGCTCTCTTTACGTTATTTGTACCTTCATGGGTCACTCTCAACACTTCCCATATCTCTTGAGCGGTCTTACAAAAAGAGATCATGTAAAACTCATCAACGGTTAAAGCAGATGAAATAATGTTTTGAGCTTTCACATCATTTTGAAACCTTTTCTTTTCTTCAACAGTCCACTAAACACGGGGCTTTGGTTCATGCATATTGTCAGTAGGAGCAGACGAACCAAATGCAATAACTTCCCAAATATCACAATCAATAAACTCAATAAATATTTGCATTCTTACCTTCCAGAATGCATAATTTTCACATGTGAATAGGGGTGGTCTATTGATAGAAGCACCCTTTGCAAAGTTTGAACTAATCCTGCCATTTGAATAACTATCAAATCGAGCTCTGATACCAATTTTCAAAGCAGCTACAACGGAATTATTGCCGTGGGATAACGACCAAGAGGGTTTTTAATACGAACGTGTGTCTTTTAATTTCTACTCAATTAGGCTTACCAAGCAAATAAAAATAACAAATAAAGAGAGAAATTTGCAGAGATGATTTTATCCTAGTTCGGATCTTACCAATCCTACATCCAGTCGCTTATCTCAAATCAAGATAAACAGTTCACTACTCATGATGGAGAAGTGAATGCCTAAAGAGAAGTATACTAATGACATTTAAAAGAATGAATGGAAAATAAAAGCAGAAAAGAGAAAGGACGAGGAAACTTATGATTCGTAGACACGCCACTTGAGAGAGGACTCCAAGATAAGTGTCGAAGAAGGACTGCCCAAAATGGACTAGAGACAGAAAACTATCTCAAGAGGAATGCAAATTTGAATTCAACTCAAAGAATTCATTCAATTTCGAAGTTAATCCAAACGGAGACCCTAAGCCTTCTTATATAGCACTTGGAGTGAGTTTGGAGAGTGGAATTAAGAGATGTGGGACTTCTAGTCTCAAGGCCGTCCAATAGCTCCTAAGGTGATTTGAGTCCCACATTGTTTAATTCCCTTCATCCTCAAGGTTGTCCAATAGCTCATAAGCCAACTAGTTCTCCTAAAGTTCAAAACAAAGAAGAAAAGCTATGCTACCTTGCACTTCCATCGAAGAAGCCTTTCTTCCTTTTCTTTTCTTTTAAGACCAAGCCATGAGAGTCCCACATTGCTTGTGCTTAAAGGAAAAGAAGGGTTTATAAGCGTTTATTCTACTAGAACTAATGAAAAGAAATCAAAGAGGCAAATACAAGCCTTTGAAACCTATTCTACTCTTTTTGTGTTTTTGTCACTTTGAAACTCTTCATTGTTGCCCCATTTATGATCACATCATCCCCTCATGTTGGAGAGGATTCGACCTTGAATCTTGAAAAACCTGCAACAAAGAGAGATGAATGACTTATTTATTTTTATAATCCAAAGAAACTCCTCCTGGATCAAATGTTAACCTGCAAAAAACATCAAATATTTTGTGAATGAATTGATGTTGACCAAACAATGTATATAGAAAAGGAATGGTGAAAGAATGGGTCTTTGAAATTGGATTTATTTTCTTAGTGGAAACAAAAAATCGTTTTTTAGAAAAAGTTTTATTTTTGTCTTGAGTTAAGTGTAAAAAAGAAAACATTAACTCAATATGTGGTTTGGAAATGGTGTGTGAAGAAGTGGTAATAAAAGATGAAAAAGGTGGGATATTTTCACAAAAGTTTTGAGGAAAAGAAGAAAGCTTAATAATTGGAGAAAAGTAGAAGGGTTGAAAAACTCCCCTAAAGGTTCTTGAATCCTATAGAAAGGTGGGAGTGGAAGGTGCCTTCGGTAACACTTCCTATGTGACTAGGACGTTTGCCTTCTCCTTTTCTCTCACAGGTTCTTCTTTTTCTCTGTTTGCTTTCTCCTCTTTTTCTTTCCTCTCATTTTCTTCTTTTGCTCTTTCTGCTCTTTCTTTTGTTTCTCTGTCCTCTTGTCTATCTTGAAGGACCTCTTTATGAGAGATGAGACAATTAAGCTTGACTTTCTCCTTTTCTTCACCTCTCTTGGACTTCATGATGAGGTGGTCCTCATGTATTCCCTTTGGAGTTAGAGGTTTTAAGATGACCTTGCGCCCTTGGTAAGTAAAAGACATCCGATTAGTAAGACCATCATGTTGAACATTTCTATCAAATTTCCATGTCCTTCCTAATAGAATGTGAGTTGCTTCCATGGGTACAACATCACAAAGAACCTTATCTTGGTATTTGCCAATAGAAAAGGAAATATGGACTTGTTTGTTTACCAAGATTTCACCCTCCTCACTTAACCATTGAAGCTTGTAGGGCTTGGCATGCGCAATAGTGGACAACTTGAGTTTTCCTACTACACGAGTTCTAGCCACATTAGTGCAACTTCCCCATCTATTATCATGGAGAAAACTTTGCTAGCTATAAGACATCTAGTGTGAAAAATATTTTCTCTTTGAGTTGTATCAAAGTCCTTGTGGACTTGTCCCAATAGACGTCTTATAACTAGTAGGTCTCCATCAAAAGGAACCTTGAATTCATCTTTATTAGAGGAAGAAGAAGAGTGAGAAGTGTGTGCAGGTGAAGAAGGAGGAGAGTCATCAATGACAACCTCTTCTCCTCGAATGCACATTGCCCGTTGGTTGGGGCATGCAGATGCAATGTGACCATGACCTAAGCACTTGAAGCATTTGATTTGACTAGATCGCATAGGTGACTTAGGTTTAGAAGAAAGCGCGGGGTTAGTAGAAGATGGGCAAGATTTATGAGTGGTCTCCCTAGAAGGATCCTTGTCTTTGTCTCGTGACGATGAGCTCTTGTAAAATTTTTCCTTTGAAGAGCTTGAAAACTTGTTGCGGTAGGACTCTTTTCACAAAATTTGTCTTTCAACCTTCATAGCCCTATGCACCACAACATCCAAGTTCTCATCATCATGGAGATCCACAATGTCTTGGATGTTTCTATTGAGACCGCTGATAAATCTTGCTATTTTTTCGGATTCAGTTTCATTTGTATTGTTAGTACGATATAAGAGCACTTGGAGCTCGCGCGCATACTCCTCCACACTTCATCTACCCTGCGTAAGCCGTTGGAGCTTAATCAGGAGGTTCCTAAGGTAGTATGGAGTTACGAATTGCTGGTACAACAAGTCCCGAAAATGTTCCCAAGAGCTCGCGTGTGAGCTCCTAGTGGTGTTTTTGTTCATCCTAAGTAGTCATTGCATGGCGTATCCCTCTAAAGCTAAATTAGCTAACTTTACACGCAAATGTCCCTCTACACTATACAAATCAAAAATCTGATCTACTTTAGCTATCCAATCTAAAAATACAGTAGGTTCGGCTTCTCCTTTGAAAGGTGGCAAAGTCAACTTTTGCATTGCATTGCTTTGGTCCAAGGTGTGATCTTCTTGCTTCTTCTTCGATGAACCATGCTCATGATCATGTGTTTGCTTCCCTTTTCCCTTTACCTCCATGTCTAGCCGCTTACTAATTGAATCAAGTTGGTGTTGCATTTGTTGAAATGCCTTCATCATATCAAACTTGCTAGATGTACCTCCATGATGGCTAGCTCTATTAGAAGAGGAATGGCTTGAACCTGTTGACATTTTAAAAAGGCACAAACAGCAACAATCTAACACAACAACCACATTAGAATTAGTGTGAAAACAGCAGCTAAAAGTGGCGCAAACAGCAGCCAAGGTTCACTCCAAAACACCAAGAAATGATGGCTCAAGGCTCACAGTTTTATGGTGAAAGATAGAACAAGATCACTCCCTCACTTGCACTTTGTTTTCAAGATAGTAATATATCTCACAAGTCCAGATTTAAGAGTACAAGCTCAAGGCTAAAGCAAGTGGAAAGATGTACAATCCAACCTCAACACCAAAAGAAGTCCAAACCAAGACAGCACACAGTAGAAGCCAAAAAGAATGGATGAAAACAACAAGACAAATGGTGAAAATTGAACCTAAAAAATCAAGAAACTTGGCACAAAACAAAGGGCAGTATTCTAAAGATTTATGAAAGACAAAATAGCAAGAAAATGGAGTCAAAACAGTGGCACAAATTGAACAAGGCAGCAAGCAAAATTAACACAACTAAGAAAGAAAATCACACCAACATGCTAGGTATACATGAAGAGTAAGATCTAATTAATGCTGGAATTAATTTGGCAAACCTCAAACTTATAAATTATGTATGTTTTAAGATAAAAGAGGCTTTTAAATATGCTATCAGACACACAAAACAATAACTAGTTTTGTTGAATTTTTTCTTTCTTTTTATACAGCAAGCAGATTTTGGTAAAAGTGTCATAGGCTGTCGTTGAAGCTATCAAATTAATACTACTTTTCAGGCAACTTCAGTATTGCCAAGTAGTATTCAAGAAAGTAGATAGGGTTAAAGTAACCTTGAGTCGTCTCTCAACGAATACGGAATTGCCTTTTAATATTTGAATCTTATGAATGCAATGCAATGTTCAAGAATAAAAATGATGTTTGGAGAAGGTTTAAAGAACAAATAAAAAACTTAAAAACAATTATAATGAAATAGGCTAATTCCACTGCTTTTCCAAGATAGATTCATCATCGGTTATTCACAGATAATTGTTCAATTGATTATTATTTAAGTTTCAAATTAACTAAAGTAAATTCTTAATTAATTTGAGGGCGATCATGCATTTAACCAAAGTAAATTCTCAATCAAATGCAAAACCTTTCTAGATTATTCACAATGAATTCAACCAAAGTACATTCTCAATCAAATCCTATTGTGTTTAATCATGTCTATTCTTAAATCGCCTAACCAAATTAAAAACTAATCATTCAAAGTAAATTCTCAATTGATTATAGTTGAAATTATTACTACCAATCAAAGTACATTCTCTATTGATAGTAAAAACCAATTAATCATATGAAAGTTCCTAAATTAAATCAAAGTAGATTCTCAATTAAACCTAGAAACCCTAGAACTCATATAATCAATATGCATGTAGATTCAAACACATTATGATGCAAGAATCTTTGCTTTTAATTTGATAGAGAGATGAAAGACATAAAGAGAGAACAACTTAAAGCAAAAATAAAAATAAACAATTGCATTAACTCAATCTAACCCAGAATCCATAATGGAATTACAACAGAATAGCCCTAGATGCTTAGCTCTCCATGAATGGAGTTGAATACAAGATGAAAGAAAAGAGAGAGGTGGTGAATGAATGAATGAAGTGAAGTCTCCCTTGGGTCTCTTTATATAGGGCTTGGACTCTGAATATTCAGTTGACAGAATGTTTTATCTTATATCTTCCAAATAACTAAAAGATTTTGAATAATTATAACATTATTTTGAAGATATTTTCTATTGATATTCTTTAAATAAATTAATTTAAAAACTGAATTTTATCTTTTAACTTTTCCAACTTTCCAAAATTGCACAAATGCCCTCAAATTTTCTCTATCTGCACTTTAGCCCCTTCAGAATTCTCCAAAATTGCACCAAAACCCCTGTTTGACCAACCTTGACCAGATTCAAATCTGTTGACCAGTTTTTTACCAGAGAGGGTGTGGCCAATGAGAGCTTGCCACGTGGCAGCCCTCTTTCTCACCCAATTAGGGTTTCAGATTGGGGAAATTTCTCTACACTGCTCTTGCGTCGCGACTTCTATGATTGATTACTAGACCACAAGCCCTTGCATCCCTAATAATTAATTATGCATTACGAATAGGAGCTTAAGACAACCAAACCTCCTATCCCCATCCTTGGGCAATATTGCTTTTGGGAGAAATTCTCCAGATCCTGGTTTCTAAGTATTTCCCAATAATAAAGAAAACCAAATATAATAAACATAAAGCATAGGAGAAAATCCCTAACAATTAATGAAAGAAGCATATAATAATTCAGAACAAATTCAAATACATGAGAGTTTAGAGGTTACATCTTCCCCAACAACAAATAAGATTAGTTCTCCATCGTCATGAAGAAACTAGATGTATAATGGAATGAAAGAGATAGAAAAAACCCTAGAAACTGAAGAGGAGAGCTCCGGCATCCCCAAATATGCCTCCAAAGGGGCAAAACGTGTGTTTCTATGCTCAAGCCATCAAGAGATACTCCCTCTAGGACGTGTAAGTCCTTTTATATAGCTGAATTGGATCATGGGCCAACGTCAGCGCTCAGCACCCCTACTTAGGGCGCCTAGGCGAGCTTGCGAGAAAATTAGCGCTCAACACCCCTAAAAGGGCACCCAAGCTTTGTGCGATACATGAAACTGGCGCTCAGGGCCCCTTTCTGGCGCTCTTCTTCAGCATGACTTTTCTACACTACGTCTTTTTCTCTTTTTCTACATTCCAACTCCTTGGTACTTTAACTCCTCTTTTAAATCCTTCTAATAACCTACAAAATCAAGGGAATTTAGTGATAAAATCATTAATTATTCTCTCTACTCACTTATTCACAAAACTAAATTAAAAACATGAGTTCAAGCAAGCTTCTAAGTCAAAAAGGGTTGATTTAGTAGCAAAATTGCATCACAGATAATGGTATATTCAACTGTTATCAGCTATGTCGGAAGTTACCCAAGAGGAAGTCAATTTTATAGGTCAAGGTAAAGAGTTTCGTCTAGGTAATTACATTCAAGGATGGAAACCTCACCCAAGTATGGGACAAGGACAAGCTTTGCAATTCAATAAACCACAACAACAACAATGGAAACAACAACCTTCATTACATGAAAGAGTTGCAAAGCTAGAAGAGACGCTCCAACAGTTCATGCAAGTATCTATCTCCAATCGTAAAAGCATTGAAGCTTCCATAAGGAATTTGGAGATACAGGTTGGCCAACTGGCTAAAGAGTTGGAAGAGAAATCTGAAAAGCAGTTTGGGACTAATACTGAAGTTAATCCTAAAGAGGAATGTAATGCTATTATGAGCATAAGTAGTGAGAGGTTGGAAGAGAGAAAAATAGAGAGAAAAGAAAAAGATGAGTTGAGTGAAAAAGAAGAAGAAAGAAAAAGTGAGGTTGAGAGAAAGGAAAAGAAGAAAGAAAAGGGAGAAAGAAAAGAAGAAGAAGAGGGCGAGAGAAAAGAGAGAAAAATTTAGAAAGCTCTTCCTTACCCTAAAGATTATTCTAAAAAGGAAAAAGATATACAATTAGGGTGTTTTAAATAGATGTTCAAGAAATTGGGGATTACTATTCCACTAACTGAGGCATTGCACCAAATCCCTACGTATACAAATTTTTTTAAGAAGTCCCTCCAAAAGAAGAAATATTTAGATGAGGGAACAATGAAGTATAGGGAAATTGTAGTGTGATTTTGCAGAAGACACTTCCTCCTAAAGTCAAAGATCTAGGAAGTTTTACTATTCCTTGCACTATTGGGGATTGTGATGTAGGGAAAGCTCTAATTGATTTAGGGGCTAGCATCAATTTGATGCCCTTATTTGTGCTAAAGAAGATTTGTGATCTTGAGGTTAAACCTACTAAGATGGTGTTGCAAATGGCGGATAGATCTACCAAGAATCCCTATGGTGTAGTGGAAGATGTTGCAGTCCAAGTTGACAAACTTAAATTCCCAGTGGATTTTGTAGTGATGGAGATGGGAGGAAAATCTGAATATTCGGATCATTCTTGGAAGGCCATTCATGAAGACAACCAAGGTTGTCATTGATGAGTTAATATTTAATCAATTTCACTTAGCTTATTGTACCGAATTTAATCAGGGAATTGTGCTTAAATGTCCGATATTTTTCCGTTTTTGTTAAATGTGCTTAATTTGATCGGAAATTCTTATTTTAATTAATTCGAATTACCTGAGCTAATTATTTACATTAGTAATTGCAGGAAAAATTTTGGTAATACAAATTGGGATATTTGAAAGAATATTCATTTGCACACAATGATTGATTAAATTGAAGAGAAGTAACTCGTTAATGATGAAGCACATTCTCATTTCTTTTCTCTATAAGCAAGCACATAGCACACGGCCTTCCCTTGATTGAAGAAAATTATGAAGACATGGGACATGGTGGGGGAACCACTCACGGTTATTTCTATGAATCATAAGCAATGAATATTAAATGAATTGGAGATGCACGTGAAAGGCAACCATCCCATCTAATTCTTGAAAGTTATGAAGCATAATGGAGGGGCACATACAACATCTCTCACGTGTTTGGAAGATAGCAAGTTGCTGGAAAATTCATTTGCCAAGGGATTATCAAAGCTTGAAGTCAAAGTGGGAGCCACCTCCTTGGTGGAGAAGCATTCACGGCAAACAAATGAAGAAATGAAGAGTATTGTTTATCTTTAAGTGGGAGACAACATGTAGGGGCCACCATTGGAGGAGAAACCAAATTGGCTTGAAAGATGTAGAGACATCACACGGCCCTATAGGGTCACCAGTCCAGCACTTAGCATATCACGGTATTCCAGCAGTGTAGTAGCCGTGAGCTGAAGACAAGCCAACGAAAGAGTGAAGAGCAACTGATCCAAAACCAGCAACAAACGTTCAGGAGCTTTCCAGTGGTAACAACATCACTCACGGCTGGAAGTAGGAGCAACGGCGGTGAGCTTGAAGCAGCAGCGTCCTCCATCAGTAGCAGCGGCAGGAGCTGGAGAAGCCACGGGTCCAGGAGAGCAGCTGCATGGTGATGGGTGGAAGTATGAGAAGTGTTCACGGGAAGAGAATGGAATAGGAAAGGAAGCACACTCCACACCATGGTCCCGCACGCCTTCAAACCCAGCATACAGCAGCCACAAGTAAGGAGATGAAGGCATGGCTGGAAGCAAAAGAAGAAGCTGGTCTAGCACCACATCACGGTCCATGGCAGCAAGGAAAAGCTGCAGCATCACATGGAAGAGAAGACAATAGCCATTGGTGATGAGAATGGAGGGCTCATGCTTCCTCTTGGTACGTCCATGAAGTGCTGAATAATGGATTGAATAAAGATGGAGAAAAAGACAAAAAGAAGGGGTGTTGGATGGAAATAAAAGTCACGTAAGTGGGTGCATGGACTGCTGGAAGAAGTTGTCACTTAATACAAAAGTGAATAATTACTCTTTTTTTTTTTTTGCATTTTAAGTGGTATGCTCACGTGAAAGGAAGAGGGGTACACATGGTTAAGAATTTTGACTATAAAATGGGCAGCAGAGAAGTGGATCAAGTAGATTTCAGCATTAGATTTTAGTGTAGTTTAGGATAGCAGCCACCCTGGGAGGAGGCTCTCGCCTCTTCCTTCCCCTAGGCTCTCTGTGTTTTTATTTTCCAGTGTAGAATTTTATTTCTGAATGCTTGTTACATTAATTTGATCATTTTCATTTTCATCTGTTGAAACATTTTAATTTCAAGTATTGAATCTTTTCCTAAATTTTATTTTCAGTCAAAGTTAAATTCCGTTTTTATCATTCTCTAAATTTACTGCTTTCAGTATTTAATTTTCCCGCATACAAACCATTCACAAAACCCCCCTTTTTCGTGACTGATCTTAGACTGAACCACCAAAATTGGTCCTTAAAAGACGACCTAGGAGTCAAATCCTAGAATATACTGCATTATTATCTGTATAAAATTTGTATGACCGCGACAGTCGTACCAGTCATCAATGTAGATGATGGAGTTCTAATGCTTAAAGACCAAGATGAAGCGGTGACTTTCAATGTCTTTAATGATGAGCAACCGAACAAAGTGAAGAAGACTAGTCCAGAAGCTATAGATGAAAATTTGTCAAGAGTAGTGTATCTAAGCAAGCTACTGACTCAGTCAAGGGAGGTAAGAATTGTTTCTTGTCACATGTAGAGAAAGAGGACAAAGAGATTAAAGAGAAGATAGTTCACCAAGATTTGAAGTGTGAAGATAAAGAATTCAAACCCGGCAAACCAGTCAAGTACAGGAATAGGTTATGGGTTGTGAAGGAGATTAAAGTGAATGGAGTAATTGAGATTTAAGCTCCATATTCTAGAAGAGTGTAGAAGGTGGACAGGAAGTTGTTGAAGATAAGTTGGTGTGATGAAAGCAAGAGAAGCACCAACATCAAAGCTTCAAACTAAGCATTATGGCGTCAGGCTCGTGATGTTAAACAAGCGCTTGCTGGGAGGCAACCCAGTGTTTTTTAAACATTTATTTTTTTTTTTGTTTTCTTTGGTGTGTTTGCTATTGTGTGATATGATTTAGTTTGCATTAGGGATGCTTTTGTTGGATGTATGGTTATGATGTGCATCGAGAGTTTAATTATTTTAAGTGTGAGATGTTAAGCTTGAGTTGGAAAGTGGAAAGTTTTGAAAGGGAAAAAATTTAAAAAAAAAAATTAAGGGTTAAAGTTGAGGTCCCCTACCTAAAGACACTTAGGGCAAGCAAGAGAAGAGGGGAGAATAAGTACCGCATCGCGCTCTGATAATGGTTGAAAAACCGTTATTTTTATACTTCATTTTGATATTAAAAACACCCTTTTTGACTTAGAAGCTTGCTTGAACTCATGTTTTTGCTTTAGCTTTGTGAAGGCTTAATAGCCTCTTTTGTCCCCAGTTTTGCTCGATTGTGTCAATTTGGTCCCTGGTTTTAAAAAAGTGTCAACTTGGTCCTCACTTATTAAATTTTCCATCAAAATTGTCATTTCCGTTAAACAAAAACAAACGGCGTTAAAGATGGATGATCTGGCAGAAGACGTGGCATTTTTAAATTGTATGTGTGGTGACGTGTTTAGTATTTTCTTTAATTATAATTAATTTGGATTAATGTTTTTCTTTTAATTACTTTTAATTATAATTAACGTGACAGTTAGCAATGATGTCCCACTCCTTAGATCAAATCTTCTTCTTCTTCCAAAAATAGTGTTGTAGTTAGTAATGGATAATCGACAATGACGTCCCACTGATCCACCGAATATCTGCCCCACTTGCTCCCTCTCTCACTTCTCCTTCTGCCCCGCTCCGCCTCCCACACCCCTACCCCCCAAACCCCTCTTTCTTACACCCCTACCAACCCAAATTTCCAAATGGTCGCGTTGCGATTTATCCATGGTTGTTCTGGTTTGGTTTTCTTGCTTTGCAGGTCTAAGGAGGCATGATGTTTATGCGCGATGAGGATGCTCGCAGTGGGGATGGTTCTATGTGATTAGGGTTCTGCAATTTTGGGCTCTTTTCGATTGGGGTTTTGGAGCTAGTTGCGTTTCCTTGCAGGTTTCGAAGGAGAAGTACTGAACTCGTGATGAATCTGGTGGTTTTGGAATGGACGAAACTCGCGAGGTGGAGGCGCGATCTGTGTTTCGTATATGGGTTGTTGTTTATTGGATTGAGGTTGATCCATGTCAATACACAAAGGATGATGGAGATGGTGTGGAGGAGATTGGAGTTTTCACGGTAAAGAATGGAGGAGAAGATGAACTTTCTCGGGTTCTCTCTATTGTCACGATTTGGGTGGCTGATGGAAGAACGAAAGAATTCTCGGTGGTCCAAGATTGTTAGCGGTGGTTCGTCAATGGAGGTGATGCGATTCACTGTGGTTGCTGGACGACGCTGGTTGTGTTCTTGAGTGTGGTTGAGGTGCCGTCGTCGACGATCGGTGCCGCTGTCGACAATCAGTGGAGAAGAGACCTTCGTTTTTTATTTCCACTATGACGGAGACCTCTTTGATTACAAGGCTTACTCTCATTTTCTACACTATGTGGACTCTTTCTTGCTTTCGCGTGATAGAGACCAACCCCTGCATAGATTTCGCCTCAGATCTGACTCTACCTATGGTCATCCTGTAAGTATCCAGACATGGATTACGACTACAGTCAATGGAAGCGTTCGACACCTCGACCTCCATGTGGATTGTGGATTGTGGCTTTGTCATGCCTTCTGTGGTGTTTAGCTACAAAACTCTTGTAGTTCTCAACTTAACTTTCATACAAGTTGAAAATACTTTCTCTATTGACTTGCCCTTGCTTAAGATCTTGCATTTGAAAAATATTTCTTCACCCGAAGGTCCAGATCTTTCACAGCTTCTCTCTGGGTGTCCTAATATTGAGGACTTGAAAGTCAAAGGTTTCCTTTCTACAACTAAAGGAAAGTTTATCAGAATTCCCAAATTGGTTAGAGCTAACATCCATGAAGATTTACTTCCATTGGAAGTTTTTAAGGATGTTGAAGTTTTGTTCTTGGATTCGGTAATGCTCTGATATTTGTTTGATATTACTTTCCATTTCGAAGGGAAAAAAAGGGGATTTCTTATGTTCTGATAACATTTTGTATCTCTTGCAGAAATATCAACAAATCCTGGATTTTGACTTTCAGAATTTAGTTCGACTTGAATTGATTTTGCAGCTTAGCAAGGATTGGCTTGGGGTCTTGGAAGTGCTTGAGCATTGTCCCAAACTTCATACCCTTCTCGTTCGCATGTATAAGGTTTAATGATTTAGGCTTTTCAATTATGATTTTTTTATCTTTTCTTCAAACATTAGTGTTAATTTAATTTTTTTATTATTGTTATCAGAGCAATTTTGATACATTTTTGGCAGGCCATGAAGAAGTAGTTTGGCCATTCCCACAATGTGTTTGTGCTTGCATTTCATCACACCTTAAAACCTGTTCTCTTAAATATTACACTGGTTCTATTGTCGCTGATGAAGGTGGAGAAGAGACCTTCATTTTTGAAAAATATAAAAACAAACCCTAGAGAAAAGAGGGTTTGGGCCTGGCCTAGAAAATACCAAGTGCACTCCTAAATTCCATCTCTACACTCATTCTCTGACACGTCAACATAAACATATCAATAAAATGCCACGTCTTCTGCCAGATCATCCATCCTTAACGTCGTTTGTTTCTATTTAACGAAAGGGACAATTTTGATGAAAAATTTAATAAGTGAGGACCAAGTTGACACTTTTTTAAAACCAGGGACCAAATTGACACAATCGAGTAAAACTGGGGATAAAAGAGGCTATTAAGCCTTTTGTAAATAAGAGAGTTGAAGGTGAATTTAATGGTTTTGTGTTAGATTCCCTTGATTTTGTAGGCTATTGGAATGATTTGAAAGAAAAGTTAAAGTACCAAATGGTTGGAATGCAGAAAAGTCAACTAGAATGCAGAAAAGTCAACCACAGTGCAGAAAAGTCAACTAGAGTGCAGAAAAGTCAACAAATCAACCAGAGTGCAGAAAATTCAACCAGAGTACAGAAAAAGTTGCGCTGAGCGTCAAATTCCGCTGAGCGCTAGTCCCACACTTACCGCTGAGCGCCAAAAGTGCTGCTGAGCATCGACGACGTGGGCTTGGACCTGTTTTCTGTTATTTTTATGTTCTATTTAAGAACTTGCAGGTCCTAGGGATTGTATCTTTTGATGGCTTAAGCACAAAAACACACTTTTCACCCCTTGGGGCTAGATTTGGAGATGGTGATGACTCTCCTCTTCTCTTTTTAGGGTTTTTCTATCTCTTCCATTCTTTCATTCCATTGTTCATCTAGTTCTTCCATGACGATGGAGAACTAAACCTTATTTGTCGTTGGGAAAGATGTAACCTCTTAAACTCTCATGTATTGAATTGATTCTTGATTATATATGCTTTACTTCATTAATTGTTAGGGTTTTTCCTCTTTACTCTTTGCATGCTTTGTTTAACTCATTCAATTGCATGATCTTTGATTTTGTCGATATGGACACATACGGGAAATCTAGAACTGGGGAAATTCTCCCGGAAGCAATATTACCTAGACATAGGAATAGGAGGATCGGTTGCCTTTAAGCTTCTGTGCGAATGTAATGCATGATTAATTGTTAGGGAGACAAGACATTGTGAACTAGTAATTAGGAGTAGGCTTTCTTCACCGAGACATCGGGTTTAAGGTAAATTAGAAAGTGGCATTAACATTAATGAAGAAGATGAATTCATATATGCATGAGAGTAAATTATGTGAAATCTAAACCCAACAACAATATCATCAACTCTATCCATTCATTATTGTGTTTAGCCTCAATTGATCAAATTGCATTCATGTTTATTTTATTGCATTTGCATTCAAAAACCCCAAAATTTGTTCTTTAGAGTCTTAATTAGTCGAATAATCACATAACTATTTAGTGTCGTGAGTCTCTTGGGAAACGATACTTGGTCTTGCCATTTATTATTACTTGATACAATTCGGTACACTTGCCGAGGTCTTAACAAGTTTTTGACTCCATTTTCGGGGATTAAATATTTGTTTATCAATGTTGCAGGAGGTACACATGATACTGACCAACAAGCACCTATAGTGGAGAACAAAGGTGCTCGCATACACAAAAGCTTGAATATCAATAGGCACCGGCTGAACCCGCTTATCAACAATCACTTCTTCTTAGATCCAGTTGTGGAAGACATTTCCCTGCTTGATCAAATTTGGAGGATGAAGCAGTTCCTCCTCAAAACTTCTTTGTTGGATCCTGTGGTAGAAAACATCTCCCTACTAGTCCAAAATTGGCAACTTCCACCATAACTTAGGGGAGTTTTCTTTTCTCTTCTCCCTCTTTCCCTACTTTTATTGCACTTGTCCATGATTTGTTCACTGTTCTGATTTCTGATCTTGTGCTTATGACACATTGAGGACAATGTAGTTTAAGTGTGGTCTATTAGAGGAGATTCTGATTTTTCTTTGTTAGTTTTTGTTTTCTTTGTTAAATGTTTTCTATTGTAGGTTGTTTTTGTTATGTCTTGTGTACAGTTGTGCATGTTGTCTTGATTTCTGGACTTTGTTTAGGTTGTAGATGTGTCCTTCACTTCACTTCATTGATACTCTGATTAGTTTGAAATCCTTGCTTTTCTCTAATTGGAAGATGATCATGATGTTTGAGAGGGTGATTGATTGTGATAGAAATACCTTGTGTGAGAATTTGAGCCACTTGATATTCTTTCTTGTGTGTGATATGTCTCTTGATTGTTTGCAGATATGCCTTGGCTTGACTCTTGATGATAATTCTTGATTGATATGCATGTTTGGAAGTGATAAAGGCAATTTTGTTCTTGAGCCTCTCTAGCCAAATAAGCTTACCTTATTTTGATCCTTTAATAACCCCTTTGAGCCTATGTGTTCCCCTTTTCTTTGTTTTGAAGCTCATACACTAGCCATAAGTGAAAAACCATGATTACCTTAACCTTAGGGAATTTTGGAGCTTTGGAAATGTTTTGGGAACAAGTGTGGTCTTCCTGGGGATTCTTATGAATTGGCTAGTTGGATCCTCTTCTTGTTTTGTTTTTTCAAATATGATGTGTATCTTGTCTCTTACAATTGTGTGCTAAAGAGAGAGAAAAGAAAAAGAGACAAGATTAGAAAAGAAAAAAAAAATAGAGAGAAATGAGAAAAATAAAAAAAAGTTGTGTGAATAATGGAGTCAAGAAAAGGATTGAATTAGAGGTATTGGGTGTGATTTGATTGTATATTCACTTGTTCCCCATCGCTCCTCTATTCTTTTTGCTTTGTAGCTTCTCATCCATATGTTATCATCCCTTGTCCTTGGCCCCATTTCATCCATAAAAGACCTTTTGATTTGAACATGCATATGTTTTGAGTGTAGATATTAAAGGCTTGCCAAGTCTGTTCGTTGCTTGCTTTCTTGAGTACGTTGAGTTGAAATTCATTATCCTAGGCACATGAGAGAAAGAGTGACAGTGCATTTGTGAGGTTATGTTGCTTTTGATTCACCTCTTGAGCTGATTGATTATGTTGCCATGTTTTGGAATTGCTTGGATGACTACCATGAGTTTCTGTTTCCTCTGATTATCTGTGTGTTGGATGTTGTCTACTCCTTTTCTTTTTCCAGAATCATTGAGGATTGTGTAAATCTGCTTTGTGTCTTTGGTGTCTTTTTCTTTTTGTTTCCTAAAGATTGTGTCACTCTCTTGATGTATTTAGAATTGTTCCTTATTTTGTGTCTTGATTTTGCCTAGGAGTGCAAAAGACTAAGTGTGGTCTATTTTGATGAGTCATTATTTTCTACTATTCACTTAGCTTTTCGCACCCAATTGTATTAGTGAATTGTGCTTAATTCTCAATTATTGTCTCATTTTCACTATTTGGGCTTAATTTCAAGATTAATTCTTATTTTAATTAATTTGAATTATTTGGGCTTAATTCTTTCAATTATTATTTTGCAGGACAATCACTGTTTGAAAGGTAAGGAACTTATTGCACACAATGGCTTGACCGAACGGTCTGTTCTTGACCGAACGGTCTGTGCTTGACTGAACGTTCTGTTATTGACCAAACGATCTATGCTTGACTGAACAGTCTCTTCTTGACCGAACGGTCTATGCTTGACCGAACAGTCTGTGCTTGACTGAACGGTCTTTGATTGACTGAACGGTTTGTGCTTGATTGAATGGTATGTTCTTGATTGAACGGTCTATGGAAGCCAAGCTCTACTGGACCGAACGGTCTCTAACAATTCGTGCACCGAGCGGTCATAGAGAGCGAACCTGCTGAACGGTCTGCTGAAGCCTTGACCGAACGGTCTGTTGAAGCTTGGAATCGAACGGTCTGAGAATTGTTGCATCGAATGGTCAGAAAGCGAGCATGCATTGAACGCCTTTACCGAACGGTCTGAGTCCTTAATGACCGAACAGTCAGATGCAGTATCCAAAGGAACAACAACAGTGTCAGAAGCACATTTTGGGACTTCAAGAGGGTGCCCACGTCAATAGTGTAGTTTAATTTTGTTTTAGAAGGTCATTGGGTCAAACCTTAGGACTTTGGACCCCATTTTAGGTCATTTTGTAGGAGACCCATTAGAAGGGAATTTTTCTAATTTGGGGTATATATACCCCAAAATCACTTTCACTTGGCCTACCTCCCAGCCGCCACTTACAATTTCAGTTCTTGGGAGCTTCTTCTTCTTCCTCCCCCTTTGGGGAGATTTAGGTTTCGCTTACTTTTTCATTTCTACCTTCATGTATTGAATCCTTTTCATTTTAAATAAAATTTCATTTTAATTTTTACAGCACTGATGTCTAATGTTCTTGAATCTGAATTTTCATTCACGCATTGCCATTTCATTTCCAATACCGTTTTGATATTTCGTTCGCATTTTGTGTTCTTCAGCGATTTCCGATTGTGTTTTGAAGTGTATTTTCTGGTGTACATTTAGTTTTTGTATTAACTTTCATTTTCTGCCATTATTTCGTCTCCTTCAAGTTAGTTCTTGTTAGCAGCGTTTGATTCTGTTCGCATTTTGATTCTGCACAATTTATTGCTTCTACAATTGCTATAGACCGTTCGGTTTTAAATTAATATCGTTCGATCTCTAACATGTTTCCTTGTTAGAGACCGTTCGACTTTCTTTGCATTCAATTGTTTAGTTTTTAATCTCATTTCCATTCGGTCTTGCTTTAATACCGTTCGGCTGTGTTGTGTTTTAATTCATTTTCTTGCTTTGATTCCGTTCAGCCTTCGTCTTTGCTTACTTTAATATCATTCGGTCTGTTAGGACCGAACGACCCCTTGTCCTTTTCAGTTTGCTTTTACCGTTCGGTCAGTGTAGAACCGTTCGACTTTTACTTGTGCGTTTAAGTTTTACTTTTACCGTTCGGTTTGTGCTTATACCGTTCGGCTGTCTTGTGTTTTAACTCATTTCAATTGTTTTGCTTAAATATCGTTCAGTCTGAATGTTAGAACATTCAGTCACTTGTAGGACCGTTCGATATTCTTGTTTTCCACATCTCTTTCAGGGTTTTTAATTATGTTTGGTTGTCTTCAATTTCCAGTTTTAATTTATTTTAATTTTCCTTGCAAAAACACTTTCAAACACTCCCTCCCCAAGTGCGTGTTTGACCTAAGTCTCGAACCACATTTGGTCCTTGAGAGATAACCTAGAAGTTACTTCCTAGTCTATACTGCATTTTAATTGCACATCAAATTTGTATGGGATGCGACCTGCATTAGTAAATCATCCATTGGGGGAGCATATTCTTCGAGATTTTTCTAACCCCAGTAAATGCTCAATCACAATCCCAATTTCCATTGCATTTTTTTTTTCCGATGAACAACAAGAGGAAAGAGCCTGATTGTGTTTTCTTTCTTTGAATTTCCAAGTAAGCGTAATATAAGTTATATATAGAGTTTGATTTGGTTGTAAAAGCTATGTAGTTAGAATGGTGCACTTAACGAGGTAATGTGTCATTGAGTTTGTATTATTCATTATTTAGTATTTTTTCTTTTTCTATTTTTATTGAACAACTCCTCCTATGTCTTCTTATAGAAGCTTTAACATATTTGGTCACACTAAAGGGGTGTCTCTTGTGCCACCTCATCAAATTTTAATATGACATTAGAATTTTAGGTTAATATTTATTCCCTGTTTTATAGAAATTGTTTTATTTTATTTTTTATTTTTACATAATGTGGTCTCAATATTTTATTAAAAAAAGTCAATGTGATCTTTTTTTTTCGTCTGATCAATCTTAACATAGTTAAGGATGATAATAGAATGATGTGGATATTTTCCCTCTTGAAGAAATATAAATATATCACTTTGTCAAATTATCACATTCTAACAATGTTCATGCAGATAAAAAAAACGACATTGACTTTTTGGAATGAATAATGAGACCACAGTGAGACCACTACGAGTAAAAAATATTAAACGAAAATATTGAACCAATATTACAAATATTGAGAGCAAAAGAGGATTGTACCTAAAATTTATGGATGTCTAAACCTAGAATCCATTGAATAAAATGACGATGAAAAGATTTCTTAAGAAAAAGTGAAGACACAAATACATGATTTTAGCAAGTTTAATGTTATGGTTGCATAACTCATGAATTGTTGTTACATCTTGATTAAGGGTAGTAAAACAGTCTAGCTTAGCCTATTTTGGTCCAGTCCTTCACTTAATAAAAACGAGTTGAGTCAGGCTAGTGTATTACAAAAAGTGGATTAGAAATTAGAACCTGCCCCACCACAAAGCGGGTTAGTCTACCATTTTTTTTTAAAAAAATATTTTAATATTTTGTTTATATATATACTTATAAATGAATATTTAATCATATAAATATTTTCTAAGTTTTAATTGATTGATATTTTTAATTGGATAAATTAAAATAATTACTACATGTACATATTAAATTACTCTATTATAACTAATAATTGAAAATATATAAAATTTAATCTTTTTAATTAGTTATTTTATTTCTTAATTTAAAAAAAAATTAAAAACAAAACTAGTCTGCTGGTCAGGAATGGATTGGCCGACCTTTTACCCACCAATTTGACGGATTAGACAGGTCGGACCAAAACAGAATGGTGGGTTGAAAATTTAAACCCGATCCACCCCGTTTTGGCATGTTGACCCATAAGCAACAACCTATTTTAAAAGTCCTAATCTTGTTAACTCCGAAACTATTATGTACTTTGATTTGTTTTTTATATTTGTTATGGTTTAATTTAATCTCGATCTCATGTTCCTCAACTATACTAAATAAGATAAGAAAAGATTATGGTTGAATATGCATCTTTTATTTATAGAAACTCCTGATAGAGAAGGAAACAATGGAGACACAAGATTTGCACCCTTGACATCACAAAGGTTTCTCTTGGTTCTGATGAGTTATGTGGTCGACCACAAAGACAAAAAACTGAAAAATTAAAACCCAAAGGTGTTAGGAACTCTTATATACATTGTGGGGAGCTTCCAGTTAACAATATAATAACTGTATGTTTCTGTGAAATTTTGACTCACCTTTGACCTTCCAATTTGATAAGTTAGACAGGCTAAACCAAAACTAGTTTGTGATTTAAAAATTCCAACTTGACACACTACATTTTGACAGGCTGGCCCATGAGCAACAATTTGACACCCCTTTCCTTGTTGTTAACTCCAGAACTACCATTCTCTCTTATGTACTTAATTCGTTTTGATATATGTTATGGTTTAATTTAATCTTCATCTCAAACTTCTCAACTATACTTAAAAAAAAATAAAAAAATAACTAGTTATAGCTTAATATTCAATTTTTATTTGTAGAAACTCCTTATGGAGACACGGGATTTTCACCATTGAAATCACAAAGGTTTCTCTTTCTCATGATGAGTTATTGATTGTGGTCAACCACAAGGACAAGAAATCGAATAAATAAAAACCAAGATGTGGAAACTCTTATATATACTGTGGGAGTGTGAGACCCATAATAATTAGCCTCAATTAATCCTGACACCTCACCATTAATGCACGCCACGTCATTTCCAGTCATTAAAATCCACTCTCTAATCTGATCTCATTCCTCTCAGACGAGCACGAAGAACCACGCCCATCATTTCTCTGAAACACGCGCACGTCATATACTCAGTGCATTAAAAACGCACCAAGCGCTGCATGCACGCATGCCACTTGTCACGCTGGAAGTTTCGGAAGTCAGAATGGAGGTGCAGGTGTCCGAAAGAGAGACGCTCGTTCGTCTGGATTTGGAAGGAACAAAAGTGATTTTCGAAAACCCTTCCGTTCACCTGCATCACTCATCTTCTTCCTCACGAAAGCTCACCCCTTCATTTTCTCCAACTTCTCTCTAAAACCAGTAAACTTCTCTCTACTGCAACTCCTCATTTCCTTCTCCGATTTCAATTTCAGAACCGTAGGAACGTTCATCCGGCTGTGGTCTTCCTTTGGAACCGAACTGAACTGGAATCTAAGCTGGTAAGTTCCTTTCCCTAGTAGCTGTCCATTAGGGTTTCATGCGAAACCATACTCTCGGTTCATGCATGGACTGTATCTGAGAAATTTCTGGTTTTGGGTGTTAGATCAAGTGGTTAGATTGAGTGGAAGGAACTTAAGTGGCTGTTGCGTATAGAAGAGCTGTAGTTGAACGTGTGGAAGTCATATTTTAGGGCGTACACTGCTATCCAGGTAAGGGAAGCTTACATATATTTAAATTTATACGTGTATGATTGTATGAAAGCATGATGTGGGTCGTCTGTATGAAATTTCTGTATACGTGTTTTTCTGGATCTGCATGAACGAACTCTGTTGTGCTGTTATGAATGTTTACTGATATGATTTCTGGGTGGTTGAACTGCATGCTGGTTGAAACGTATGAGTGATGGATGAATACTATAATGTATGAATTGTTAATATGTTGATTATTGAATATGAATTAATCTGGAAGTGAAAGTATAAAGTTCATCAATTTGAGATTCATTTGAAGTATAAAGTATAGGTTAAATTGTTGAAATCTGGAATTTGTTAAGGTTGAGAAATCTGCACTGAAATCATGCCTTTGATAAATGACGCTCGTCACTGTACGGTCTTAAACCGTTCGGTTTTCCTCTTAAAATAACTTAGAATGGGATTCCTTCATTTGGAAAGAATTCTGCTCGTGAACGAGCGTCCCTATTTGGATCTTTGAGAGCGTTCGACCTTATGTCGAGCGTTCGTCCGTTAGAGCGTTCGACCTCATGTCGAGCGTTCGTCCGTTAGAGCGTTCGACCTCATGTCGAGCGTTCGTCCGTTAGAGCGTTCGACCTCATGTCGAGCGTTCGTCCGTTAGAGCGTTCGACCTCATGTCGAGCGTTCGTCCGTTAGAGCGTTCGACCTCATGTCGAGCGTTCGTCTGTGAGAGCGTTCGACCTCATGTCGAGCGTTCGTCTGTGAGAGCGTTCGTCTTTGAGAGCGTTCGACCTTATGTCGAGCGTTCGTCTGTGAGAGCGTTCGACCTCATGTCGAGCGTTCGTCTTTGATAGCGTTCGACCTCATATCGAGCGTTCGTCTTTAATATCGTTCGGCCTTATATCGAACGATCGTTCTAAATCGCGCAAGGTCTCCTATCAAGCGCTCGTACAACTGAATAAGTATTTGATTTTAAACAGCGTTCGTCCTGAATTTGAAATAGCGTTCGTCCTGATCTCAAATAGCGTTCGTCTATACAGTTAATTAACGTTCGTCTTTTAGAGAAGTGTAATTGAGAATG
This sequence comes from Vigna angularis, assembly GCF_016808095.1. Taxonomy (NCBI): domain Eukaryota; kingdom Viridiplantae; phylum Streptophyta; class Magnoliopsida; order Fabales; family Fabaceae; genus Vigna; species Vigna angularis. The sequence continues at coordinate 7,170,972 of NC_068975.1, forward strand.
AAAATGTGATGTTGAGGAAATTATAAAATGGACGAATCATATATGAGGTGAAATTATGATATTGATATTTGAACGAGCGTTCCAAGGAGGAACGACTCTGATTTCTATTGGATATGAAATTTGGTAAAGTATGACTGTGGATAAGTTAAGACTCGCTGTCCATCCTGATGTTCCGTGATACGCCTCTTCAAGTAGAAGGGGGTATTCATGTGTGGGAACGGCAGGAGGTCCTTAGTCCATAAGTTAACATGGGCGACGTAAGAACGGACTTACCTCGAGTGGCAGCTGTTTGGTGTATCCCAGTTACTACATCACTCGGGTGCAAGGACGCTTGTAACTACACAGATTCATACAGTCCGGACGGTCGGTCTAGCATTAGTATATTTATGTTTGATTGATGTTATGCGTATATGAGTTGATTGTATGATGGTTTGAATAAAAATGTTGAAGTATGAATTTAAATTACGTAAGCTTACCCTTTCGTTTTTTTCATTGTGTTGTCTACTGTCCATGTACGTTCGTCCTGTCTTGCAATGATCATCCGTTGTGGATGTGAGCAGATGGTGGTGCATCCCTTGAAGAAATGCTGGAAGAAGAAAATTTGGACGATGCCAATCTGGTGGAAGTTGAAGTAAAGGCCGAGCCTTAGAGCGCTCGTAGATGTTAGGTTGTAGATGTTAGCTCATTTTTGGACGTTCGGTTACTTTTGGAAAACCGTTCGTTCTGATTTATTTTCCTGTTTCTCTGAAACGCTCGTTATTTTGTACTGTAGCCGTTCGGCTTTGACCCTTGAACTCTGTTTAATCTTAAAGACTGTTTACTATACTGTTAATTGTAATTAATCCTGATTTATGGTAATTATGGTATTTTGGGATGTTACAGGAGCATCCAATTAACAATATAATAACTTTTTGTTTTTGTGAAACTTCTTCACATTAAGCTGACATGTGGTCATAACAAATTAATCCTATATACATTGTTTATCCTTCTTATTTAAGTCTACTTATATTTTTAACATTTATCAGGAATGCTAAAATGATTAAAAAGTGTTAAGGATCAAAGAGCTCCTGTCCAAAAATTTAGTTCATGTAAATTCCAACGCTGAACTACTTAAACATTTAACCAAAAAATGTTCATTACTAGACTCCCAATAGCCATTATTTTACGCAATGATTCCCATTACTTATATACAATACAAGTTGTGTAACGCACAACTTGATAGTTCTAATTACCACAAAATTTGAATAATCCACTGTTTGTTCCAAGCAATCATCATGTTGAACGTGGTGGATTCAGACTTTGTTTCCACAATTGCCAAAATATCTCTTTAAACCAGACAAATACAGCAGGTATGGACAGTAGACACATCAGAATGACACCACGGACTGTGGATGAGTTGAAGATTGCAGCTGAGATAGTGCAGTATCACTTTCTTCGTTTTCGTCAAAAGGCATTGATTTTCCACATGCATCCTTCCTGTGAATCAAAATAAGAAATTGATAGGAAGTTATAAATCACAATTAATTATTTAAAAGAAAATAGCAAGCCTGCTATTAATTGCTCATACAAGTGAATATAGTTCAAGCAAAAAGCAAACCTTAAATAGGAATGCATACCTTTGAGTGATGACACTCTCCTCAGATAATGCCTTTTCCAACCTCTCTTCAAATGGCGTTGCATGCCAATTCACTTTCTGATCCTGAAAATCAATCAGTAAACATTAGATGCAGATGCAATATAGAGAGAGAAAAAACTCGCCTAGGAAATAATGATTACAAGTCATACTTCTTTATACTTATTGGTTGAATTTGGTATGCCGTTACCATCCCACCACTTAGGAGGAGGAGCTTGAGAATCCTCATTCTCGTTCCAGTGAGCTGCAACCATCCCAATGATAGGCCTGTCGACAGGTGATTTCCGGACATGATTATAAGCAATCTGCATTCTCCTGTTTCTCTCTTCCAGAATGACAGCCGCAGGCTTCAACCAAGAAGATAAGCTTTCCTCCACTTTACATTCATCTTCACAAGAAATTTTCTTTAACCCTTTATCTGGTGTTAAAGTTGTAATTTCAGAACATTCAACTGATTCACTCAGCTTCCTTGAATCTTGGGTATGACCATCTTCCTCAAGTATCTTCTGAGAGACTTCATCATCAGGGTTGTTAATAGGATACACAAACTGGGACTTAAGTCTAGGCCTAACGTTTTGCAAGTCTTCTTTTGTTGTAGGGTAAACAGTTCCAGGAGTTTGCATCTCGTCAGATAGCTTCATTGGGGTGGGATAAGGTGATGGTTTATAGGCACTCTCATTGTTTGTGGAATCTATTTTCTTCATTTGTGGTCTGCCATATTCAGACAAGTCACAGGACGATAAATCAGCCTCACATTCAAAACGTACAGACTTGTTTCTCTTAGTGTATGTGGCTGATGGCCAAGGTGAAACAGAAGCTGTATTTTCATTCTTATCCAAACTGTAAAGACTCCCTGTTCTATTTCCTTCCGTAGAATCGAGGGAGGCACATTGACTGCTTTGTGCATTGGAGATACAGCTGTAAATTAAACGAAATTCACATACAGTAAGGTTTTATGTAATTTTCAGGTATGACCCACAACACGTGTACATTCAATGAAAATCTCAAAAAAGTTCGTTGAAAGAAATCTAAGATAAAATGAGAGATCATCATATTTTATAACAACTCTTAATAAAGAACAAAATTTAATTTCGTGAGACCGTTTAATAATAATGGCCTGCAGCGTCAGTTGACAAGGCGGCTTTCCCATTGATCTAAGAGTGAGGAACAGAATATCCACCTCCAATGAAATTGACTAAAATGTTACTTGCTCACACCCATGATACAACATTCCCATTAAAAAAGTCTAAAATGGAAAAAATGAGAATCAATTTCATCATTTTTCGGAGACCCTTATTAACCGACAAATTTTCTTATATGTTTTAATGGTTCTGAGCTGCAGTTGATTCCCGTTGCCTTAAGAGTAAGGAACAGAATATCCACTATGACACGACAAAAATATTAACATTAATTACTATTCGATATCGGCATGAAAAAGATTCAATACAAAGACACAATAACCTGCTTGGCGTTTGCTCAAAACAATTAGTTCGCTTCTCCCCTTCCTCACAACATTTTACAGGAGTTGAGGGATTGAAAGGTCGACTCTCATGGTGGACTTTCTCAAAAGCGATCCTAGCCCCAGCTTTAAGAAACTTGGCCTGCAGAACAAGTTCATCCAATCATATAAGGAAATTTTACAAAGCATATATAAAAATGCACCCATCTAATGTACAGATAACAAAATACGAACAAACTTAAAGCTTCAAAAAAGTGTTTTTACACAATTCCTGTATAATGAAAACACAGTTCACTCAAGATAGACCGAATTTAACCAGTAAGAATTTAGAAATAAATTTACAGTAAAATTCTATCAAGACTGTTATTTTTCCGCCAGTAAGGCAGTGATCATCTTAGCAGATCTAGTGGCTAATATTACTAAGATTCATGTGCCTGAATCTGCATATATTAGCAAGTATATTACTAATATTACTAAGATTCAGGCTATTCCACAAGTTAGAGCTGGCACTGCCTACCACAAACATAACTATACTGAAATCAATGTTAAACCTCATTTCACTTCAACTAAAACTACATATTTTAAAGTTTACTCCGTGGCATCAGCAATCCAATTATCCATATTAAAACCTCAATAAAAACATTGTAAAATCAATAGAAGAAACAAAGAAGTTAGGATGCAATTGGATAAAACAATTCCGTGTTTAAGTTCCTCCCAGTTCCTTCACAAAGTTGAAAATGCCAGCTTTGTCTCCTAATTCTCATCATTTTCAAATAGTTTTTAAGAATCTCTGCTTATTAAGTTATAATTTAATTGTTTATTAGGCTTTTGTGACAAATGACACTTGCTTCCTTCACCTTGTTCTCAATGCACTTCATTCATCTATAAAATAAAATGCAATAAAGTCCCAAAAAATCACATGGTTCTCAACTAAAACAAAGTCAAACACCTCTCTTTTCCCTCACAAACATTAACAAAATGTTCGAACACTGGAAAACTCCAAATTTCAAAAGACAACAAACAAAACTAGAAAACTCATAATCACACAACAAACAATCGCAGCTATATCAACACTAACGAAAGAAACCCACCTCACAGTCACCTTTCTGAGATCGCACTTCAAAATCCTTCACATCATCACGGACAACAGAGTCTTCTCTCTCTTTTCAAAATAAAAATCACAGAATTGGTAAACACATTCAAACAGAAGAAAAAAAAACAATAACAACGCAAAATTAAAATTCACCTTCACAGAGAAACAAAGTGGATAACTGATTTCGAGAGACAGCAACATCCTGGTAGACACAGAAAAATAAAAACCTCACACATCGAAAAACAACAATAACAAATTAGAACTAAAACTACACAAAACTCTCACAAAATCAGAAGAATTACTCAACGACGGTTTGAGCTTTGCTTCTGCAAAGCGAACAAAGCAGCAGAAAATCGAAATCAAAAATAAAAATTACAAAATTACAAAAAACCAGTGGAGAACAGTAGTGTGTTACGTCGGGTTTGTGTTTGCCGGAACGAGAAGAAGGCACTGTGGTGGTTGTGGCGGTGGCGGAGTCGCGAGCTCTGAAGCAAGCGAAGAAGCACCCCATAGCTGAGGTTCGGGAGAAGGATCAGAAAACGAACCTCGGTGTCGAACCTAAAGAACAGCAGCAGCAACACTACTCAGAGCGTGTCATTGAAGAGGACTCGGAGCAGGTAAGGGAACGCTACATTTTTATTTTTATTATTTATTATTTTTCATTTTTATTTTTATTTTATTTCTGAAAAAAAAAAGTGAGGTGCGAGTGCGAACTCGATTTTGAAATTTGAACTAACGAAGGGGGAGGGAATGAATGAACGCGTGCACTGTGTGATTCACACGCTTAAGGTTATGGCATGGCGAGAACTCGCTTGGATACTGAAACACGTGGCTCATGTGGCGCGTATGATGGAGTGGCGAGTGGGATAAGGTATGAGAGTGCTGAATGTTTGTGTTTTTAGTGTCTGTGTATTGAATAAGAATGTTCTTTGGAAGGAAATTGTAATCATTTTAATCAACATGGAATCTCCCAGGTAGATCTTGCTGATTGGGGTTAGTGGTAACGTAATATTAAGGGTAAAATGTAATTATAGTTATTGGTTAAAATAAAATATTTTAGGAATAATATGAAATTTAAAATTTTTTCTTAACTCAATATAACTCGAATTTGTGATTTTAATTTGACAATTCTAATTAAATAAAAAAAACTAATTAGTCTTACCATTAATCTTGGAAGAAGTTCAAGTCTCTAACATTTAGTATAATTATAACTTTTATTAATATAAAATTTAATATTTTATATATTTTATTGACATACATATTATATATATATATATATATATATATATATATATATATATATATATATATATATATATATATATATATATATATATTTTGTGAGAATCAAGTAATTGGAATAGTCAAGTGTAAGTTCGAACCGAGCGTTTATTATTAAAATAAGTTTGATATATAAATGAAATTTTCAAAAGCTTCGTTCATTTTCTCTGATACATCTATCTCTCTAAAACTTCTACTCTCTTCTTTTCTCCTTCTTCTCTCTAAAGTTCTTCAATCTCACTTCATTTGACCGTGCATAAGTAATCTGGAAGACAAGAGCTTTTTGTTTCATCGATAGGTGTAGTGATTAGAGCTAGTAAGTTTCGTTCCTTTAATTCTTGTGAATTTCTGAAATTTCTGGCACATGCAAGTAAACTTTGTTGTTTACATGTGTTTATCAGTCTTCTCTTTCTCTTTCTAACTTCCTTTTTGGTACTTTGGTTGGTCTCTTTTCACCAATCAATGAGTTAAAGGTGTTCTTAGGATTTTCTGGAAGTGATCAAATTTCTGGAAGGATAGAAGCCGTTCGATTTGGTTAAGAGGTAAGGTGATGTGATCATAGAGAAGGCAAGTGATGAAGAGAATAAAAGGATGACAAGAAGCATGGCTAAAGGAAATCATTTTACTTCTTGTCTTCTTTACACATTTGTAAAAAAAGCAGAATAGGTTCATAGGTGTGTATTTTCCTCCTTATTTTCTTTTCGTTAGTTTTAGTTGAATAAACGCTCATAAACCCTTCTTTTCCTTTTAGCACAAGCAATGTGGGACTTCCCATGGCTTGGTCTTAAAAGAAAAGAAGAGAAAGTAGGTGTCTTAGCTTGTAGCGCAAGGTAGCATAGCTAGTTTTCATTTTTTGAACTTTAGGAGAACAAGGTAGCTTATATACCCTTTTCAAATGAGAGAACTAAGCAATGTGGGACTCCAAGCACCTAAGGGACGTGCTGCAGCTGCATGGCCAGACCTTGGAGCCTTCCAAGTCCCACATTGCTTGAAAGTCTTCACCAAACTCACTCCAAAAGCTATATAAGAAGTCTAGGGGGTCTCCTTTGTATTTACCTTTGAAATCAATGAAATTTTGAGTTGAATTGCAATCTTGCATTCTTCTTAGAGATAGTTTTATGTCTCTTTAGTCCAATTTGGCAGACCTTATCTTGATGCAAAGTCAAGTGGCGGTCCTTCCTCGACACTTATCTTGGAGTCCTCTCTCAAGTGGCGTGTCATCCAGTCATAAGTTTCCTTTCTCTTTCTCTTATCCGCTTTTATTTTCCATTCATTCTTTCAATTGTCATTAGTATACTTCTCTCTAGGCATGCACTTCCATATCATAAGGGAAGCTAGTTAATTTAATTGTTTTGTTGATGAAGTATAAAAACTTTGTTTAATGATTTTGCATGTGGGTGAAATTGAATGTTTGAGTGTTCGACTTTGGTTGTTTGACATGTTAAATACTGTGATTGTTGAGTTGTAGATTATACATACTTTGGAGTGAATTCTGGGTTGAGAAAAATATTCAGTTTTGGTAAATTCTAGTGTGTATTTCATTCTGCAGAAGTTTTGCAGAATTATGCAGAAAATCGAGCGTTCGTTGTTGACCGCTCAGTCAGGTTCAGGTACTCGGTAGGTAGTATTCAATTTCGTAGTAGTATTTGGTCTTAGAGTTGCTCGGTTTCGTGCTGACGTTCGTTTTCGGCCTTGGAAGTATTCGGTTTGCTATTAGCGCTCGTTAATGGTCGTACTCGGTTCTGTATTATCGTTCAATTTAGTAGTGCTAGGTTTCTTATAAGCATTAGGTTTTGTATTCCCGTTTGGTCTTAGTAGTGTTTGGTTTGGTATTCGTGTTTGGTCTTAGAAGTACTTGATGTTGTATTAGTGTTCGGTCTAAGTAGGACTCATGTGTTATTTTAACATTCGGTTTTAGTAGTATTCGGTTTAGTCATAACGTTCGATTTCGTACTAGTATTTGGTTTAGCTAGAGTTCGGTCTTGTACTGGTGGTCGATTGTTCTAGCGTTCGGTCCTTCAACTGCTTTAGGCACTTGTTCGAGCATTGCTCGTTAAAGGACCGTTTCAATCATGATCAAGTGTTGTGAGGGTTTTACCATTCGGTCTTATGCATTGGTTATGTTGAGTTTTCCCGTTCGGTCGTACTTAGAGGTTGTGTTGTGTAACATCCCAAAAATTCACCCTAAAAATTAAAATTTATATTCAAAACTTAAATGTTGTAATAATACATAACATCCCGAACATAAACTAAAATCTATACATCAGTTTTAAGCTCAGACGCAACTGCAAAGATAACCTTGAATCCTTCTAATTCGATCTTCCATCTCTTCCTCCATTTGCACAGGATCACGTGACAATCCTTCAACTGCTCCCGTATAACATCACACATTATACGATCATCGCATTCACATGCACAAACAAGCAAAGTAAGGGTGAGCTAACCTGAAACACATCATTTATAAAACGTGCATAGTTATTTCAATACAAATATCATATAATAATTAAATCAGACATCCTCAAGCCAACGTACCACAATTCCTGTTGGACACTCATTCCATAGTACCTAATAATCAACCCAGTACACAATAAACTCTCATCCGGACGATACGTTGATGAACAAATCAACGGAAAGTGCCCCACTTGTAATTTCATTCTTAGTCCCCTCAATATGTCCACAATCAACCACAAATCAAGACATCCTACTACAGTACCCTCAACCTCAATACATACCCAGATATCATATCATTACTGAATCAAACGATAAAACAACGAACTTATATTACATCGGATACTGTTTACACGAACATTAAGATTGATCACTTAAGCTCGAAACTAAACATCAACCGCTATTATACCGATTACCATTAGGTCGAATACCAAAAGATCAAACGCTGATTAAGATCAAGTACTTAGACTTCACGTTAAAACAGTGTACTCTGCTAGAACAATTACTATTATTTCAAACACTATTCGAACGATTGCTCAAAGATCAAATCTCGCACACCACAGATTAAGTACCATTCAGACGAACACTTTATTGATCACTTTACTGGATTTAATTCTATCTGAGGGTAACCTCATCGAGACCGGATGTTCCCTACGTACAACCACTAACTATTAATGATCCCTACCTGAGACAATCATCATCCGACCCGAGCATTACCTATGAATGATCACTTCCTGAATCATGCATCATCACAACTAATCACTATTTATTAATCAATCGTTACCTCAACGACTATCAAGGCTGGTCACTCCCTATAAATGATTACAACCTCAGAGCAACATCACCAATAAAGATCATTCCCTATGAACCATCGCTACGAGACAGAACACTATAATAAAGAACGCTTGAGTCTGGGTTAAACGCCTAGAGTACTCTACTGAACACCTCAGTACTGACCGAACGTAATCAAACTAAACCTCAGGTTACCAAATTAAGATCGGACGCTAGCTACCTCAGATCCACTAACATCAAGATCAACTGTTACCTAATAACACTCGCTACCTGGAAATAAATAACACCAAGACCGAACGTCACTAGTAAGAACGCTCGTTACTACCTATAGATCCAACAAGTTTACTTCCCGTCTCTCTCTCGAAGTATTCCAAATCCAACTTTATCTGCACTACCATCTCTCCTGTATCCGTACGACCATCACGGTTAGAAACCACAGCCACAACATGCAAGAATGAATAACCAGAATTATCACATTATAAACCCACTACATATACTATAATAATTCGCAGAATAAATCGACTCACATGACACTGCATACTAGTCTTTCATAAACTGATGTCGTTTACTTGTAATTCGTCGTCATAACCTGCTCTCAATAACAGGCGACCCGAGCCGTCATCCATCGCGACTTCAGACCTATCTCCCCGACTCCTCAAGGACTAACGAGTAAAAACATCGATACTACGCGTAACGATGCACTATACTCAACACGAGCCGAAGTCAGTGGGCGAGACATTCACCTCCTCGTGCAGAAGAAGGTGACACTCGAATCTCCGTCTCACGCGTGAGACTAGCAAAAATGCTAAAAAGACCGACGAAGTTACAAGTAAATAACATAGTGTATGTACCACCTCCAACCGAATAAACGTGCTCAATCACGAAGTCATACATATTCTCAATAATATGTATAACTAGAATAAACGTGCTCAATCACGAAGTCATACATATTCTCAATAATATGTATAACTAGAATATACGTGCTCAATCACGAAGTCATACATATTCTCAATAATATGTATAACTAGAATATACGTGCTCAATCACGAAGTCATACATATTCTCAATAATATGTATAACTAAACCAATATTGGATAAAGGAAAATAACCAACAATTCTCAATAATTGCTTCAAAATACTCCCACGGATTCATGCATTATTACCGAACGCTATTTCCAACTCTGATGCTGTCTGAACGAACGTCCTGAAATCAATCCTCATCAAAACCGAACGCTGCCGAGCTCCAAGGACGAACGCTCATAAAACCAAGGACGAACGCTCTCAAAATCAAGGACGAACGCTCCCAAAACAAAGGACGAACGCTCCCAGAAAACAAGGACGAACGCTCCCAGAAAACAAGGACGAACGCTCCCAGAAAACAAGGACGAACGCTCACTGAAACCAAGGACGAACGTCCAAGATCCACACCGAACACTTAAAACCGAACGCTCCCTTATATCCAAAAACCGAACGTTCACTTATACTCAAAAACCGAACGCTCGTTATACCCCAAAAGCCGAACGCTCATAATTATCACAAGGCCGAACGCTCAATTACTGAGCCGAACGCTAGGATCCATCATTTAGGCCGAACGCTAAATCATTGGACGCTTTGGACGAGCGCATAAGATCAAACATCCTCAAAGACCGAACGCTCTACATAACCTACGGACGTTCGTCTTGAGACCAAGACCGAACGTTCAAGATTACTCCACAAAGATACTAAGTTACGGACGAACGCTCATAATTCACTGTTTAAATACCACTTGGACGAGCGTCCCATATATTATGACGAACGAACGCGGACGTCCGTTCAGAACCGAACGCTCAACAATTTGGACGAACGTCCAATTTCACCAGAATTGGACGAACGTTCAGAAGTTGACCGACCACTATTTGGTCGAGCACTGTTAGGACGAACGTTCAGAAGTCTTCTGGGAATTATTATAGTATATGTAGTGGGTTTATAATGTGATAATTCTGGTTATTCATTCTTGCATGTTGTGGCTGTGGTTTCTAACCGTGATGGTCGTACGGATACAGGAGAGATGGTAGTGCAGATAAAGTTGGATTTGGAATACTTCGAGAGAGAGACGGGAAGTAAACTTGTTGGATCTATAGGTAGTAACGAGCGTTCTTACTAGTGACGTTCGGTCTTGGTGTTATTTATTTCCAAGTAGCGAGTGTTATTAGGTAACAGTTGATCTTGATGTTAGTGGATCTGAGGTAGCTAGCGTCCGATCTTAATTTGGTAACCTGAGGTTTAGTTTGATTACGTTCGGTCAGTACTGAGGTGTTCAGTAGAGTACTCTAGGCGTTTAACCCAGACTCAAGCGTTCTTTATTATAGTGTTCTGTCTCGTAGCGATGGTTCATAGGGAATGATCTTTATTGGTGATGTTGCTCTGAGGTTGTAATCATTTATAGGGAGTGACCAGCCTTGATAGTCGTTGAGGTAACGATTGATTAATAAATAGTGATTAGTTGTGATGATGCATGATTCAGGAAGTGATCATTCATAGGTAATGCTCGGGTCGGATGATGATTGTCTCAGGTAGGGATCATTAATAGTTAGTGGTTGTACGTAGGGAACATCCGGTCTCGATGAGGTTACCCTCAGATAGAATTAAATCCAGTAAAGTGATCAATAAAGTGTTCGTCTGAATGGTACTTAATCTGTGGTGTGCGAGATTTGATCTTTGAGCAATCGTTCGAATAGTGTTTGAAATAATAGTAATTGTTCTAGCAGAGTACACTGTTTTAACGTGAAGTCTAAGTACTTGATCTTAATCAGCGTTTGATCTTTTGGTATTCGACCTAATGGTAATCGGTATAATAGCGGTTGATGTTTAGTTTCGAGCTTAAGTGATCAATCTTAATGTTCGTGTAAACAGTATCCGATGTAATATAAGTTCGTTGTTTTATCGTTTAATTCAGTAATGATATGATATCTGGGTATGTATTGAGGTTGAGGGTACTGTAGTAGGATGTCTTGATTTGTGGTTGATTGTGGACATATTGAGGGGACTAAGAATGAAATTACAAGTGGGGCACTTTCCGTTGATTTGTTCATCAACGTATCATCCGGATGAGAGTTTATTGTGTAATGGGTTGATTATTAGGTACTATGGAATGAGTGTCCAACAGGAATTGTGGTACGTTGGCTTGAGGATGTCTGATTTAATTATTATATGATATTTGTATTGAAATAACTATGCACGTTTTATAAATGATGTGTTTCAGGTTAGCTCACCCTTACTTTGCTTGTTTGTGCATGTGAATGCGATGATCGTATAATGTGTGATGTTATACGGGAGCAGTTGAAGGATTGTCACGTGATCCTATGCAAATGGAGGAAGAGATGGAAGATCGAATTAGAAGGATTCAAGGTTATCTTTGCAGTTGCGTCTGAGCTTAAAACTGATGTATAGATTTTAGTTTATGTTCGGGATGTTATGTATTATTACAACATTTAAGTTTTGAATATAAATTTTAATTTTTAGGGTGAATTTTTGGGATGTTACAGTAATGGTATCAGAGCAGTTCATCCTTAGGATGACCTTTGTGTTGTGGGTTTACCGTGTCTTCGCTGTGAAGAATTTAGTGTAAATGGTTTGATTTACCACTTCCTCCGTGTCTATATAGTAAGATGTGTATCTAACTAGATGTTTTGAGAACAGAAAACGTCTTGATAAGAGTAATGAGGGTGCACACTCATGTCTTTTACCATAGACGATTTTCCTTTCTTGATTCTGAAGGTTAGAGTTAAAAAAAGGTTAGAGTTTTAGTGGTGTTTCCTGTAGTAATTCGTGTCTTGTTCTTGCTTTTGTGGTAGTCTTTTGTGCTCGATAGTAGTAGAGGAATGCATATTCAAGGACAACTTGAGTTGTATACCTTTATTAGAATTGGTTTAAGCCTTTGAGACAAGATCTTGCCGCGAAGATAGGAGTTAGAAGACTAAAAGTTAAGCTTCGGAGGGCGAGTGAAGATATTGGAGTTTAGGAGTAAGGTTATGAGTGATGAAAATTTCCAGAAATCAAGTCATAAGGTCATATGTTGTACGTTCGCAAGAAGTTCAGAGGCTAGATTAAGAGAAGCTTTGGATAAATATGGTTGTAACAAGGTTGGAGAAATGAGTTGGGTTTAGAATATCAGTAACGTTAACAGTCAGAAGAAAAGGACGTGTTGGCGAGAAACGGGGTGACGCTGTGAGAGTTTGGTAACATGAACCTATGTATTAGTGATGGTTGGAATCTGAATAAGAAAATGGTGGATGACCTAAAATTTAAGTTAAGAAAGGAATAGGAAATTCTATAGCAGACTAGGGGAAATAAGTATCAAGAAAGGAAGTAGAAGGAGAAAATTTCGAGAGGTAGTCAGATAAGGCAGGACATGAGGTATTTGAAAGAGAATGAAGTATTGTTAGGATCTTAAGTTAAGTGGGAAAATTTGAAGGAGATGATCAAGTTGTATCAGCAAGTGGATGATTCAGAGTCAAGTTTAGTTGGATGTTTCAAGATTAGTAGTTCACACAGAAGAAAGGTTTGATCATAGGCTAAGATGAAAGGTTTCAAACGATGAAGACAAAGGTATGTTTTTGTCGATCAGTGTTTTAAGGCAAGACCTCCTAGAAAATGATAGTTGCTTCTTAGTGTTATCACCCATGGAAGCGACTCAAGCTGCAGATCTTGCGGTGCAGGAGAACTCGGAGTGTAAACTTTGCGGTCGTGAATGACTTCTTAGATGTTTTCCTGAAGAAGTTTCTGGTTTCCTCCTTCACGAAAGCATGAAGATCATTTTAGGTAAGTGTTTAAGGTTGAGAGTATGCAAGCCAGAAAGGATTTGTCATTTGAAGTGCAACCAGTAGGGATCGAGGACGAACTGTTAAACGATTTAAGGTCATCTGGAATGGTATCACAGGCAACCCTACCTGGAGGTTAGAGGATGAGATGAGAGAAACTTACCTCGACTAGTTCCGATAAGCTTAATTTTCGAGGACGAAAATTTTTGTTGTTGGGGAGAATGTAAGACCCGTATTTTTTTGGACATGGTGGGGACATGGTGGTCACCCACCTCTTTGACTATCAAGATGCAATTATTGGGGGTGCATTTTACCGGAAGCTTTGCAAGGTGTGGGATTCATTTTTTGGCAGGAGAGGGAGAGAGAGAGGGAGAGCAACCAAAGGGAGGGAACCCTTTCTCCCATTTTCACCCGTCCAAAGAGCACCCATGGGAAGCTGTTCCAACCTTGGAAGGGGCTTAGAGGAGGACCTGAGTTGGGCATCTGGTGATGATGGAGTTCTTGCATCAAGAGCTGAAAAAGGAAGTGAAGAGCTGTTGAAGTTCCTGGAAGATCTTGATCTGCACGTCTGGGAGGAGATTGATCCCAAAACTTACATGGAAGTCTTCAAGAGGTAAGGGGAGCTTGAATTATTTCCTTGATTTTTGAGTTATTAGTGTTTGATGAAAAACTGGGTAAAATCTGCGAAGAAGGAATGAAAATGGAGGTTTTCTGGGCTTTCTGGACTCTAGTGCGATTCTGCAGAATTTCTGCAGAATGCGCGTTCGTCCAATTTTGGGAAGTCAAAATTGGACGTTCGTCCTAACAGTGCTCGACCAAATAGTGGTCGGTCAACTTCTGAACGTTCGTCCAATTCTGGTGAAATTGGACGTTCGTCCAAATTGTTGAGCGTTCGGTTCTGAACGAACGTCCGCGTTCGTTTGTCATAATATATGGGACGCTCGTCCAAGTGGTATTTAAACAGTGAATTATGAGCGTTCGTCCGTAACTTAGTATCTTCGTGGAGTAATCTTGAACGTTCGGTCTTGGTCTCAAGACGAACGTCCGTAGGTTATGTAGAGCGTTCGGTCTTTGAGGATGTTTGATCTTATGCGCTCGTCCAAAGCGTCCAATGATTTAGCGTTCGGCCTAAATGATGGATCCTAGCGTTCGGCTCAGTAATTGAGCGTTCGGCCTTGTGATAATTATGAGCGTTCGGCTTTTGGGGTATAACGAGCGTTCGGTTTTTGAGTATAAGTGAACGTTCGGTTTTTGGATATAAGGGAGCGTTCGGTTTTAAGTGTTCGGTGTGGATCTTGGACGTTCGTCCTTGGTTTCAGTGAGCGTTCGTCCTTGTTTTCTGGGAGCGTTCGTCCTTGTTTTCTGGGAGCGTTCGTCCTTGTTTTCTGGGAGCGTTCGTCCTTTGTTTTGGGAGCGTTCGTCCTTGATTTTGAGAGCGTTCGTCCTTGGTTTTATGAGCGTTCGTCCTTGGAGCTCGGCAGCGTTCGGTTTTGATGAGGATTGATTTCAGGACGTTCGTTCAGACAGCATCAGAGTTGGAAATAGCGTTCGGTAATAATGCATGAATCCGTGGGAGTATTTTGAAGCAATTATTGAGAATTGTTGGTTATTTTCCTTTATCCAATATTGGTTTAGTTATACATATTATTGAGAATATGTATGACTTCGTGATTGAGCACGTATATTCTAGTTATACATATTATTGAGAATATGTATGACTTCGTGATTGAGCACGTATATTCTAGTTATACATATTATTGAGAATATGTATGACTTCGTGATTGAGCACGTTTATTCTAGTTATACATATTATTGAGAATATGTATGACTTCGTGATTGAGCACGTTTATTCGGTTGGAGGTGGTACATACACTATGTTATTTACTTGTAACTTCGTCGGTCTTTTTAGCATTTTTGCTAGTCTCACGCGTGAGACGGAGATTCGAGTGTCACCTTCTTCTGCACGAGGAGGTGAATGTCTCGCCCACTGACTTCGGCTCGTGTTGAGTATAGTGCATCGTTACGCGTAGTATCGATGTTTTTACTCGTTAGTCCTTGAGGAGTCGGGGAGATAGGTCTGAAGTCGCGATGGATGACGGCTCGGGTCGCCTGTTATTGAGAGCAGGTTATGACGACGAATTACAAGTAAACGACATCAGTTTATGAAAGACTAGTATGCAGTGTCATGTGAGTCGATTTATTCTGCGAATTATTATAGTATATGTAGTGGGTTTATAATGTGATAATTCTGGTTATTCATTCTTGCATGTTGTGGCTGTGGTTTCTAACCGTGATGGTCGTACGGATACAGGAGAGATGGTAGTGCAGATAAAGTTGGATTTGGAATACTTCGAGAGAGAGACGGGAAGTAAACTTGTTGGATCTATAGGTAGTAACGAGCGTTCTTACTAGTGACGTTCGGTCTTGGTGTTATTTATTTCCAGGTAGCGAGTGTTATTAGGTAACAGTTGATCTTGATGTTAGTGGATCTGAGGTAGCTAGCGTCCGATCTTAATTTGGTAACCTGAGGTTTAGTTTGATTACGTTCGGTCAGTACTGAGGTGTTCAGTAGAGTACTCTAGGCGTTTAACCCAGACTCAAGCGTTCTTTATTATAGTGTTCTGTCTCGTAGCGATGGTTCATAGGGAATGATCTTTATTGGTGATGTTGCTCTGAGGTTGTAATCATTTATAGGGAGTGACCAGCCTTGATAGTCGTTGAGGTAACGATTGATTAATAAATAGTGATTAGTTGTGATGATGCATGATTCAGGAAGTGATCATTCATAGGTAATGCTCGGGTCGGATGATGATTGTCTCAGGTAGGGATCATTAATAGTTAGTGGTTGTACGTAGGGAACATCCGGTCTCGATGAGGTTACCCTCAGATAGAATTAAATCCAGTAAAGTGATCAATAAAGTGTTCGTCTGAATGGTACTTAATCTGTGGTGTGCGAGATTTGATCTTTGAGCAATCGTTCGAATAGTGTTTGAAATAATAGTAATTGTTCTAGCAGAGTACACTGTTTTAACGTGAAGTCTAAGTACTTGATCTTAATCAGCGTTTGATCTTTTGGTATTCGACCTAATGGTAATCGGTATAATAGCGGTTGATGTTTAGTTTCGAGCTTAAGTGATCAATCTTAATGTTCGTGTAAACAGTATCCGATGTAATATAAGTTCGTTGTTTTATCGTTTGATTCAGTAATGATATGATATCTGGGTATGTATTGAGGTTGAGGGTACTGTAGTAGGATGTCTTCATTTGTGGTTGATTGTGGACATATTGAGGGGACTAAGAATGAAATTACAAGTGGGGCACTTTCCGTTGATTTGTTCATCAACGTATCGTCCGGATGAGAGTTTATTGTGTACTGGGTTGATTATTAGGTACTATGGAATGAGTGTCCAACAGGAATTGTGGTACGTTGGCTTGAGGATGTCTGATTTAATTATTATATGATATTTGTATTGAAATAACTATGCACGTTTTATAAATGATGTGTTTCAGGTTAGCTCACCCTTACTTTGCTTGTTTGTGCATGTGAATGCGATGATCGTATAATGTGTGATGTTATACGGGAGCAGTTGAAGGATTGTCACGTGATCCTGTGCAAATGGAGGAAGAGATGGAAGATCGAATTAGAAGGATTCAAGGTTATCTTTGCAGTTGCGTCTGAGCTTAAAACTGATGTATAGATTTTAGTTTATGTTCGGGATGTTATGTATTATTACAACATTTAAGTTTTGAATATAAATTTTAATTTTTAGGGTGAATTTTTGGGATGTTACAGCAGAGAGCTCCATTCCATGGATCAATCTTCTCCCAAATCCTTCGCAACAGAAAATGGGTTGTCACGGCAACAAGGAGAATAAATCAAATGCAGAATTTAGCGCTGCTTATGGATCAGGCACTCACAGTGGTAGTGGTAGTCAAAACACTGTTCAACCACCACCTACCACCACTGTTGCTCAGGTTCAAACATCACCTCCTCCCAAACCACAAAGACCGTCAGAGGTGGCAGTGACTCCACCAAAACCCAAACTTTCTCCGACCTAGAATGCAAGGGCGGTGCAGAATAAAAATATATTAAAGAACTAAAAATAATTATGCTTCAAAAGTTCTTCAACTCTCCACATTTCATCTTTTTTGTAGTGCATAAGAAGTATTATGAATCCTTCTTACTCTTTTGCAACTCTAATTTGCAGGAGAAATTGTGGTTTTGAAAAGGTGCTTTTAAATTTTTTTTACTTCTAAGTATTATAATTTTTTTACAAAATTCATTTTACTTCTAAAAATTATAATTTTTTAATAAATTCATTTTACTAAATTATAATTTTTTTACTTTTAAAAAATTAATTTTAATTATTATTTTTAATTTTTTACTTTTTATAAACATTTTTACAATTAAATATAACATTAAAAAATAACATTTTATATTACTATGGACAATTTGGTAATCTTCAATTTCTATCAATTAAACAAATTTTTAAATTTGTCACATCAATCAAATCCTACACTAATTCTCACATACTTTACTTCTAAATCCACTCTCAATTACCCACAAATCCACTCAAAAAAACAACAACAAAATTACCATCAAATCCACTCAAAAAAACAACAACAAAATTACCATCAAATTCATTCAAATCATCTCCTCCAAATCATCTCCTCTAAATCACTACAAAAGAACAAAGCCTTAGATTTCCCTCTTCTCCACATTCTCTTGTAAAGTCTCATTCGTTCATTCAGAGTCTCATTCCCTCATTCACACAGAGCCATTCGTAGAGTCTTATTGACACATCTACCTTTGATGCCTTGTTCACTCATTCGTAGTAAAGTCTCCTTCACACAGCCACCTTCGGCGCCTCGTCCTGTGAGCAACCTCAGTCCTTCTCACCGATTGCCATGGTTCTCCGTCAATGCATTGCATTTAGTAAGTCTATCATTCTTTCATTTTGCAAATAGGGTATCTCTTGATCTTATCTTTGTGGGTTGCATTTTGCAGGCCATTGGTGGTGAATCAAAGCTTGAGTGAGGCACCATTGAGAGACTAGGTGTGCCCATTGTTCCTTTTCTCTATCGTGCCCTAATTTATATGTTTTGTGTTTGGTTGGGTTGAATTTTTATAGTTGTGTTTGGTTTTGTTCAATGATTTTAATTTGTTTGTTTTTATTAAGAACCGTTTGATTGTCTATGTTCCCCTTTGAATTTGTATCTCTCGGCTTATTCCCAAGTAATGTGGAATAACTATATGATGTTGAGGCATTAGTAATGGTATTACTTCCTCATATAAAGCTTTGTTCCTCTGATGTGAACAAAAACAAGATTATTTCCTAAGACAAGACATCAAGGAAAACACGTTGAGAATAAAAGCTAGGATTTGTTCAACTCTTAAATTATTCTTCTTTTAGTTCGATTCAACACAACAAATTTCCCTTCATTCTCCTTTAATAAGCTATGTACAAGTGTATTTAATTGTCTTTAAACGTTTACAAGAGCTTGGACAAACTTATCGAGGTGACAAAAAATGAGGTTAGTCTCCTGTACGTGAAGATGGTAGATAAAATCTAATTTAAGTTATAAGACCATTTTGAGAAAGTGGATAATAAGTAAAAAAAAAATAGAAATAAAGATAATACAACACTGTGGACATTTATTTAAAATACATTTTTTAAAAGAGATATATGATTTATGTGTCATAAATTCATGTAATTATTTATATTTGTTATGTACACAAACACTAACAGTGCAAACTTCTAATGAAAAATTAGTTATTGTGTGTTTCGGTCAATTTAGTTCCTTATGCGCTCTTTGATTGTTCTATTTATTTGTCATTTACATTTAATCTAAATTTTTCTTTTATTTATCTAAGATTCTACTTTTTTCTTTTAATATCTTACTTTCATGCAATTTTTTATCTTCTTTTTTTTCTTAAAGATTTTTGTTCTCTCCTCTTTCTACCTTTCTTCTTTAAAACATTATTTTTTCATAATGTAGTCCGACTTGAAAGTAGTAGAAGATTTTGAAAATCGTATCAATTGAACAAGATCATCGTTAGAGCTTCTAGGTGCTATAGATGTTTTCTCAATTGCTCTTGAAACTGTAAAGCCTAGTTAAAGGGAAAGTTACATTAGTTAAGCCTTAGTTAATAAGTTAAAAATACAGTTTTTCCTTTGTAAGGATCCTTATAGATCTTTTTTCACAAGCTAATTGTAAAGGTCACGAGGTCACATGTTGGGTTAGAAGTTTTAGGGTTCCATGTAGGAGTAAAGTTCTTCA
The DNA here is from genome assembly GCF_016808095.1 of Vigna angularis. Taxonomy (NCBI): domain Eukaryota; kingdom Viridiplantae; phylum Streptophyta; class Magnoliopsida; order Fabales; family Fabaceae; genus Vigna; species Vigna angularis. The sequence goes on from NC_068975.1 coordinate 7,190,759, forward strand.
ATAAAGAACTGAAGAGCATCAATTACATTTGCATCTAATGCTCTCGAATAACCTTAGAAATTTGAAAGACATTGGTTGTATCAACACCTAATTTTCTCTAATTGCATGTAAAATTGAAGAATGTATTTTGCGTGGGTATTTGACATTCCCAATAAGCATGCAAAATTAGAGCAAAGTTAGTTGTGCCTACACTTGATGCTTCTCATATAATCATGTATATTAACTAGGGTTTATTTTATTTGTCTAAATTTGAACATCCATAAAGTATTGAGATGTATGCAATATCAACTCTCTAGTTTAAAAGAAAGATTTTAGTGGTTTGAAATAGAAGTATGTGTCAACCCCTTTTGAACCTAAGGAATTAGTAAAAAAAAATCTTATTTTCCACCTAATGCGTATAGGAAGTCAACCAAGGTGTCAATCCAAGGAAATACAACTTATTTTATAGCTAAATTGAGTTTGTTATCATCTTAAAACTAAACAAATAGTGGGGGATTGAAATTAACATAAATCCTAATATAAAACAATCCTAAGATTCTATGGAAATAAAGCGAAAACAATGAACACGAGCCACTCACACACACCAAGTTCTAAGACAACTTTTTAAGGAAAAAGTGTATAAATATCTTCGAATTGGTAGTGTGAGGGGTTTAAAATGAGATATGAATATGAAAAGCTATAAAGAAACATGCCATGAATGTTTTCTAGGTGCTAGATTGTCATAATTTTGTGTCTAAATATGAAGTTGAAAACTATTTGATGAAATGCCTAAATGAAATTCTAAGTTTAACCAAGTGTTTGACAAAGGGCTTGAATGACCTGACCTAAGATTTATGAATTAAAATTGACCTGAAAATGTTTCTATGTGATTAAATATGTATATTAAATGCTTAAACTGACTTAAAAACTCTAAAATCACTAGTTGGACTAGACTTGACAACAAATTCTCAAAAAATAGTTGTTGATACCAACTATGATTATGTAGAATTTTGGGTCTGATGCGATGCTACTAGTCTAGATATATTGCTATATGAATAAGTGGGAAAATGCAACACTTAAATAGAATCAAATATGTTGGAAACACAAATTCAATGGTTGAATGAAATTTGGCAGCAAAGCTAATCAACCTTGAATTTGATAGCAAAATAAATTGTGCATGATTTGAAGTTTTGATGATATGTTGTGCATGAGTTGATATTTTAAGAATTTGGGAATGTATATTATGATGTTAATTAAAGACTAAAACAAGGAATTAGACATAGTATGCATAAACTTCAAAATGCCTAATTTTATTCTACTCTATTGATAAAAAACTGTGAAATGACATAAATTAGTAAAAACTTGATACAAACAAGAATCTAAACACTAACCAAAATTGTTTGAATGCTTAAATAACTGCTAAAATTAAGAAAATACAGAAATCAAAATTTAAATTGAATCAAGAACTCTAAGCGAGACAAAATAACTACTATACCTATTTTGTGGGTTTTTTATGATTTATGATTCTAATCCTAAAACTTTGAATTGAAACATGTTAAAGATGATGGAAAATGGGTAGAGGCAAGATATGACAAAACATTAAAGTAAGACTCAAAAATAATAAATGAGTTGTGAGTTGTGAAAATGGGTTTTTAAGGCAAACTCAAAAACATGAATCTTGCACTAGTGGAAAAAGAGGATTTTATGATGATTTATTATGACGGGGAAATCCACCTGTCATAATAGGTTGACCGATGACATTTTCATATTAAAAGTAACAATTATTATGATGTACTTTTGAAGGCTAGTCATAATATATCAATGCGGTGACAAATTAAAATTATGTATTATGATATGTCTAGGAAGACCTGTCATAGTAGACCTTTTTTTATGGTTGTTAACTTAGCATCTGTCATAATACGTGGGACACCGTGACAAACTCGAAATTAAGTTGAAAAGATATTATGACTAGCTGTAAAGAACCTGTCATAGAATCTCTTATATCCTAATTTTCACGTGTCCTCTCTAACCACATCTTCACGCTTCTCAATCCCTAATTTCTTGTTCATGTTCCTTGTATCCTCTCTTTTCTTAGTTCATGATTCCGGTCACCAAACCATCAACATTGTGCAAGAACACTATCGCCGAGTTCGCTGGTCACCAAATCCCTAATTTCTCGTTCACGTTCCCTAAATCCATCAATTGAAGAGATCGAGTTTGCGAGAAGTATTTGGGAAGGGTCGAGTAACGAATTCCCTTTTATTCTAAGGTTTTTTTGTTCGATCAAGCATTGGGTGTGTCGTAACCGAGATTGCGACGGGACGGCGAGCCGAAAAGCAGACGGGTTTGAGAAAAAGATTTTGAGAGTCACCACCATAATTTATTATGGAAAAATTATGGAAAATCATAAAATAAGACATGGTCTACGAAAACTGGATTTTAGGTTCGGGAATCGGTTACGCGTAAGGGAAGGTGTTAGCACTCTACTACGCCTGCCCAAAGATAGTACCTTTAATTAAATGTATAAAGTTGACGTGATTTTTTCAAAATATTTAATTTTCCCTAAAAATAATTATATAAAGAAACTAATAAGAAACAAAAAAATATTTTTTATGAACCCGACAATGATTGACCTTGCTCCTACGTATATCCATTTATAATGGACAATCAGGGATCACGTATTTCTTTATATAGAAAAAGGTTTGTGAGTTTGTTTAAAACTAATTATGGATTGTTTGAGATTTTTGAAAAGTGAACCCGACAAGGGTTGACCTTGCTCTACATATATCCATTTATGATGGGGAATTAGAGATCACATAGTTATGGTAAAAAAAGTTTAGTTTAACAAAAATTGACATTTTTTGGTTTTAAAGATTTCGTTTTTTTATTTCAAGAATGGTGGGAAAAAGGAAAGAAATATGATTTAAAAAAAACGTTATTTGTGTGTAGTAAAAAAATAAAACCTTTAGAAACAAAAACCTTTCAAAGTACAATAAAAAGAGAAAAAGAATGGTGTAGAGGTAACATACCTTTTTAGCTTTTAGTACTCCCGTAGTTCTTCTTTGGTAGTTTCTGTTGGTAGAATTCCTCCTCTAGCGGTGAAAACTTATTTTCCTGTATACTCTCACTCACTCTTTCTATCTCTATTATTTCAGAGTATCTCTCTATTTTTTTTCCTCCTCTTTTTCCACGACAAGGTGCATATTTATATACACACTGTAATATTATGGTAATTTTTCCCTTAATTGTGAATTAATTGACAAGAAACAAAACAGGGAAAGAAAATGTCTTGTTCCAAGAAAAAGAAATCAAATAATCTTCAAGACATTCATTATAATTATTGTCAGAAAATTTGTTCATTTTTAAAATCATATTTTCCTTTCTAAAATCATAATTTTCTCTTTAAAAACAACTGACACAACAAATTATATATTAACATACTATTTTAATTACTGCTTATAATTATTGGCATAATATTAATTCAAATTATTATCATATTAAATTAATATTTCAAAAATATTTTTTAATGATGTGTCCTGCATTAAGAAAAATTATTTTATTTTATTTTATTTTTATTTTCTTTACCCACCATTGATCATTATTTTCTTATTTTTTGTCTTTTTACCTTTATTTTTAATTTTTTTTTTATTAACTTATCCGGAAGAAATTGTAATTCAATTTGCATCAAATAGAGCTTCATATATCTCACTGGGTGGGGCTCTCGAGTACACTCTCAAGTACTGGCTGAAATCCTTCTCCCAAGACCAGTTCAAGTTGTAGGCACGCACCATTCACCTCTCCAATTTAGTTACATTCAAATCCAAATTTCAAACTCAAATTTCATTATTTACTAACTTTGATTCGATTCTTGCTCTCAAATATTGACAAAGATGCCTTGCATTCTAGTGTCGGATTGTCGTCAGCACTCAACGTTACCAGTGCCAAAGTCGAAAAACTAGAGATAACAATTGAGTTGCTTACGGTAACTGATTATGTTTCACTTCTTCGTTGTGTTTTCGGTCGTGAATTGTGATTTGCTGTTTGTGGCTTTTTTGCAGCTTCGGTCTGTGAGCATTGTGCAGACGGAGCCAATCGTTGTGCATATTACATTCGATCTGGTTCTCGAGGAGAATTCTGATTTTGATGCATCGCTTAGCTTGAACTAGTAAATAATGAAACGAGGCTGATGATGCTTTATGGTTTTGTTGCCGTTTGTTTAACGTTTTTTTTGCTTTTGTCTATTATTACAGTTTTGCGTCGTCGGTTGCCTCTACCAAGGGAAGTGGTTATGGTTTCGCTGATAAGGTTTGAGCTTGATTCTGCTCTTTGTTTATCTAAGCATGAGTTCATACATGTGTATACTGTTAACGGAGTTGTTCGTAGTCAAATCATGCTTCAGTTGATTTTGTAGCAATTTTAACAAGGTTGGTGAGATTTGAATTTGAATATTTATATCGTGAGGAAAAATTCTTAATAACATAGTAAAATGTACATAAAGATAATTTATTGATTATAAGGAGAGATGACTAATTTTAGTCTATTATTAAGCCTAATAAAGGAAAAGGATGCAATAAAAGATTGCAACATTGTAGTGCTGTTCAGCCTAATAATTTTATCCTTCCTATTAGGCTTGAAATTCCTAGGTTGATCAATTGTCCATGAATCTAATTATATTGTTTGATTGTTAATAGTTCTTACTAACTAGGGGTGATTGTCAGATTGCCGATGGTATGACTATACAAATTCAAACAATCTATTGCTTAAAACTTGTGTTCTCGTTGTCATGGGGGAGCAACATGGTAAGTTCTTGATACCAGCCAATGCTTTAAACCATTGCTCTATTCAATATCTTATTTGTCATTTAATAATTTATCTTTTACCAACCTTATCAAGTTTTGATACTAATATCTTGTTCCCAGCTGGGATTGATGCAATATCTAAATTGTGTTTCTTGTAATGTCGTTAGAATATAATGGGTGATTTAGAGGGGACAATCTTAATTCTTATCATAGACCTGATGTGTGATAGATTGTTGTGTTTGTCTCAAAGGCAATTTATAAATGAAACTTTGTGTGACTTAATCTAGTTCTGCCCCAAATCTTTTTATAATATCCTCATTCATTACTCGGGCACCACCTATGACATCTATCATCATATGCAACCTTTTGTTGTATAATACAAATGAAATCTGGTAGGTAATTATTTCAAAACTAAGGCTTTCTGATTATAGTTGCCTATAGCACTTCATTGAAGAACTTTTACTACCAGGTTGTAAATCTTAAGGAAGTGCGGGAATTCTTTAAGTACATATATTGTTAAGACAAAATCCTAAACGTTCTTGTATTTTGAAGTTTAACCAAATAATATTAAAATGGGATAATAATCTAGGATTAAAACACAAAGACTTAAAACTTGAATCCTCAACATAGAAAACCTACACAAGACTTAGAACTTGAATTCCCAATACATAAAATCTTAGGAAAACATTTAGGCTCTTAGAAAATAGAAAAATATCTAGGTCAAAAAGACCTAGACGCTATGCTAAATGGTTGTTATTCCTAAAGCATCTAAGAGAGTTAAAGCTAAACGCTTAAAGCTTATCATACCCAAAGGATATTCAGTTTAGCTCTCGAAAACAAAACAATGTCAAAACGATATCTTTGACAAAACACTCTAAAAGACTAAAAGATAAAATACAAAAGAAAACATAAACAAGTTCAAAGGTATCTGTCCAAAGAAGAGACATAGATCAAAAGAAGCGTTTAGTTGGCTTAACAATACCATGAGCTAAAACATACTCCGTCCAAAGATGAAGTCTTACTCAACACTTGGTATTTTCAGAAGAAAAACTTAATTGTCTAATGCTACCTTACGGTAGGAAATAAAAAAGCACTTTGTTGTTCTAAGCAAGCATTAAATGACATTAAATGCTCAATGTTCAAAAGCAACAAAAGTGATAAGAAAAGACCTATCTACTGCATGCACAATTTACTTTACTCTTTGCAAACAAGCTATTCTACACGCATCTATAGAGCTTCAGATGAAATATCAGAAAGTGGACGTTAGAGACAAAAGAGATATTCACAAAATGTTCTTCACTTGATGCCATGCCTAAAAGGACGTACTACATACTTCAAGCAAAGTACTGAATAAGAATGTCTGCTCTAACAAGTTGACTTATCCAATGGTTATTGTACACGAAGAAAGAGAAAACACAAGAATCAAGGGAACCGCTCAGTCTAACAAACATTTATTCAAGGAGCCTTTAAATAGAAGAGCTTTCGAAAGAAAAATCAAGATGATAGCCAAGAGAAAAACTTACAATGAAATATCTATCCTAAGAAGTTATCAAAAGAGAAGAAAAGAAAGAGCTCAAGAAAAAGATATTATCTAAGCAAAAAAAGAGACTAAGAGAAAAGAGAATAGAAGAAAAGAAATACTCTCAAGCTTCATTATTGTATTGCTTACTGATTGTAAGAAAGAGAGAAGAGAGAAACACCTGCAAGTGTTTAGACTACTTTGTATTGTATTCACATCCTCTCTACGAGAGTAATAATCTGAACTACTTGTAAACAATCTTTAATTGCAGTTCTGGAGAGAATTAAAACACTTACAACTGAGCTCATTTTGAGTTGAGGAAATCTACATGCAGTAGTCTAGTACCAAGAGTGATGCGAATACTTAATGGAAATCTAGGCGTGGTAGTCTAGCACTAGGAGTGGTGTGAATACTCAGACTAGGAGTGGTGAGAATACTCAGTTGTAATCTTGTGAAGATTATAGTGGAACCCTCTGCGGAGGAGACTAGATGTAGCTTAGTTAGAATGAACCAATATAAAAATAACTGTGCATCTATCTCTTCTCGTACCTAAATGTTTCTCTTATAAAAATCTATAATTGTGCTTTTATTTTCAAATACAAGAACTCTCCAAGCTAAACGATTATCTTCAACTAAGGAAGTTCTCATAAAACTTTGCAGTGTGTATTTTGAATAACACATCAAAAGCAATTATTGTTTACAACTTTTATTAGGTCAAGTGTCTAAGCTTTCATAAGATATAATCAAAGATCGACTACGTGCTATATCAGAAGGGTAGCAAAAAGAATTTTTCTATTAAGACTATTCAACCCCACCCCTTTATAGTATTTTTAAGGTACTTCAATTGGTATCATAGCTAACCTCGCGGGATTAGTTCTTAACAGGACTTGAGGAAACGATCCTAGAAGATGGAAAATGAAGGATACGCCATCAACCATCCTCCCCTATTCAAGGGTGAAAAGTTTGACTATTGGAAGCAAATAATGATGACATTCTTTTAATCATGTCACATTGACATGTGGGACGTTTTGGAGCATGGCAACTACATTCCTGTAGATGAAGACGGAGAACCACTCTCAAGAAGCAAGTGGACTGACGAGTAGAAACAATACTACCTATTAAACTCTAAAGCTCGCAAGTCTCTAATGTGCGCTCTCTTTGAAGAAGAATACATGAAGGTTTACACTTACCAAGGAGCTAAAGATATGTGGGACATCTTGGTCATCACTTATGAAGGATCAAACGAAGTCAAAATGAGTAAGTTGAGCTTGTTGACAAGATAATATGATCTGTTTTCGATGCTTGAAAACGAAAACATTCAGAGCATGTTCAATAGATTCCAAACGATCCTTAATGAGCTGAAATCCCTAGGGAAGTCATATGATAACTTCGATCATATTGAAAAGATATTGCGAAGTCTTCCCAAATAGTTCAATGATAACGGTTGAAAAACTGTTATTTTTTTACTTAATTTTTATAATCAATCAACCCTTTTCCTTGGAGGTCTTGGTTCACAAATTAAATTGATGCTAGATGCCTCGACTAGAGGTAATATCAAATGCAAGACTCTAGAGGAAGCCTATGAATTGATTGACAACATGGCTACTAATGACAATGAGATGCATAATGAAAGAGGAGCTCCATCTCAGCAAAAGGGAGTCCTATAGTTACAATCTCATGATGCCTTGCTTGCGCAGAATAAGATTATCACTCAACAATTGGAGAATTTGACGAAGAAACTCTCTCAATTGCCAAAGGAGCTGTAGAATGTTTCATACGTTCAACAGAAACTCTGTGAATTATGTGGTGATGATCATATTAATGGTCAATATGTTTTTCCAGTGGAGGCCCAAGAAGATATCAACTATATGGGCAATCAATTCCGCCAAGGTAATTTCAACCAAGGGTGGAAACCTCACCCAATTATAGGTCAAGGTCAATTTGGCAATCTGGGCAAGCAAGACAATTTAATAGACCACCGCAGCAACAACCACAATGACAACATATATCTGCATTATCTGACAGAACTTCAAAGCTTGAAGAAACCTTTCAACAATTTATTCAGGTGACTATCTACAACCATAAGAGCACTAAAGTTGCTATAAGGAATTTGGAGATGCAGGTGGGCCAACTGGCTAAGAACTTGGAGGATAAAGTTGAGAGGAAATTTCGGGCTAATACTGAGGTTACCCCAAGGAAGAATGTAAAGTGATTGTGAGCATAAGTGATGAGCGACTAGAGGAGAAAAAAGAAAGAGTTGAGTTAAAAGAAGAAAAAGAAGAGAGAGTAGGTGAGGTTGACATAGAAGAAAAATAAAAGGAGAGGGGAGAGAAAAAAATTGAAAAAGTTGAAAAGATTCTTCCTTATCCTAAGGAGTGTTCAAAGATTGAAAAAGAGAAGCAGTATGTGCATTTCATGGAGATCTTCAAGCAATTAGAGATTACTATGTCTTTGACTGAAACACTGCAACAAATCCCTGCTTAATGTTCACGGTTGAAAATACCGTTATTTGTGATGTAATTTTGATACTAAATACACCCTTTTTTGCTTAGAAACTTGCTTGGAATCATGTTTTTCTATGAAGTTGTGTGAATAAGAGAGTTGAGGTTGAATTTGACAATTTTATGACTAATTCCCTTTGTTTTGATAGAAAATGTGTTAATATGGACAACAAGGATAATGTGGTAAGAGAATAGAGCTCAGGAAAGTCCAAAAATAGCACCAGACGTAAGGAAGCTCGAGGCTTGGGCGCCCATTTTAGAGGCTTAAGCGTAGGAAGTGTCGCTCACCGCCCGGACGCCCCTTTTGGAGGTGCTTGAGCGCCAGATTCAGAAGGCTTGGGCGTCCTCTGGAAGGCTTAAGCGCAGGAAGTGCCACTCACCGCTTGGGTGCCCTTTTTGGGGGCACAAGAGCGCTGCACGTAGAAGGCTTGGGGGACCTCTACGAGGCTTGAGCGTGGAAGATCACCACTCGTCGCCCGGGCGCCCTAAGTGGGGCGCTTCAGTGTCGGCGACTCGGGCTTGGGGTTTGTTTCTGTTCTGCTTATGTTCTATTTAAAGGACCCAGGCGTCCTAGGGTTTGTATCTCTGGATGGAGCAGCACAACACCACACTCTTCTACTCTCTGAAGGCGGATTTGGAGGCGGGAGCTTCCATCCTCTACTTTTAGGGTTTTACTATCTCATGTTTTTCCATTATTCATCTAGTTTCTCCATGTTTATGGGGAACTAAACTCTATTTTTTGTTGGGGGATGATGTAACCTTGTGAACTCTCATGTATTTGAATTGATTCTTAATTCCATATGCTTTTTCATTAATTGTTAGAGTAATTCATCTGTGCTTATTACATGTTTTGTTTAACTCATTCATCGCATGATTTATGAATTGCATGAGTGTCGGGAGGTTCCTTATGATTCAGGTTCTTGTTGAATTCTCCCAAGAGTAATATTTCTCAAGGATGAGGATATGAATCTTAGTCGTCTTAAGCTCTTGATCTTCACATTTAATTACTATTAATGCTAGGAATTGCATGAACTGGTGATTAAGGACATGCTTCTTCGCCGAGGGATTAGGGTTAATTGATTTAGTGAGTGACGTTGACATTAATGCATAAAGAAGAATTCTTACATACATGAGAGGGAACTTGGTGAAATCTAACCCCAACAACATACTCATATGATAAAAAATAAACGAAAGCTCGATGCTTTTGGTTTTCCTATTAGAATTAGAACCACCAAGTTCTATCTATCCCTTTATTAATCAAACCCAACTGAATTTTTTTTTACGAGCCAAAAATTCAAACAAAAATTTGAGCTGGATCCTATAAGAATGGAATATTTTTAGAATTCTTCATTGATACGACATGCTACTTTTTCCAGTCATTCCTTTCGGGATCAGTCGTGGTTTTACAAGCTCTACCGATAGTATCAACGAATTGATTGCTTCATAGAAATGTGTAAAAAAAAGAGTCGCTCTTAAAAGCCGAGTACTCTACCATTGAGTTAGCAACCCCACTACAATTTAAAAAATAAGGTGGATGTTTATACCCAATCGCAATAAAATAAAATAAAATTACAAAATTGAATGATTTGAAAGAAGAATTGAAGTACCGAATGATTGGAATGCTGAAAAGTCAACTAGAAATCAGAAACGTCAACCAGTCAACCAGAAAAGTGAATAGTCAACCAAAAAAGTCAACAGTCAACTAGAATGCTGAAAAGTCAACCAGAATGCAGAAAAAGTTGCGATTGAGTGGCGCTGAGTGGTAATTTTGCATTGAGCGGCAGTTTTCAGGTGCCGAAATCACCGTTGAGGGGCAAAACAGCAGTTGGGGGGCAAAATGGATCATGCACTAATTTTCTGTATTTTTTAGAATAATATATAAGCTTTAGGACGTCCTAGGGTTTGTATCTTTGGCTGGAGAAGACGCAAAACACACTTTTCACCCCTTGGGGGTAGAATTGGAGATGGTGACGACTCTCCTCTTCTCTTTCTAGGGTTTTTCTATCTCTTCCATTCTTTCATTATTGTTCATCTAGTTTCACCATGAATATGGTGAACTAAACTTTGTATTGTTGTTGGGGAATCAATGAAATCTTTTGAAGCTCTCATATATTGAATTTTGTGTTTAAACATCATATTTATGATACATGCTTTCTTTCATCATTAGTGAGGGTTTTTCTTCTTTGCTCAAAGCATGCATTGTTTAACTCATTCGATGTGATGATTATTGGTTTTATTGATATGGACACATACGGTAAAATCTAGATCCGGGGAAACTCTCTTAACAATAAGATAAACCTAAACATAGGAATATGATGGTTGGTTGCCGTTAAGCTTCCGTTCACTATAATGGATGATTAATTGCTAGGGAGACAAGAAATTGTAAACTAGTGATTATGATTAGGCTTTCTTCCCCGAGACATCGGGTTTAAGGTAAATTAGAGAGTGACATTAACATTGATGAAAAGAATGATGAATTCCTAAATATATGAGAGTGGATAAGATGAAATTGATTACCCCAACAACATACTCATCCATATAATTCGTTCCAAGTGTTTGTGTTCTTCTTTCCATTGATCAAAACTCATGCATACATGTTTACTTTTTGTCTTTTGCATTTGGAACCTCAAGAATTTGTTTATTTTCACAAGTCTTAAATAATCAAGAAGTCATATAAAGAATTTGTTTATTTTCACAAGTCTTACCAAGTTTATTACTTGATACGATTCGGTCACACTTGCCGAGGTTACAAGTTTTTGGCGCCGTTTTCGATGTTCAGAAATTTGTCATCAAGTTTTTGGCGCCGCTGCCGGGGAGGCAACCTAGTTGGTTGATTATATTTTTGTTGTTTTTTCTGCTTTAGTTTTATGATAGGGATTGAATGCATGAGTGATATGAGAACTTAATTGTAGGGAGCAAGTGAGGAGCATGAGTAGAAGGCACCTAGGTTAAGCTAGGAAGAAGAAAATCACAACAGGAAAGCGCCGCTGAGCGGTGGTATCGCAAAATGGGCTTAGGTTGCCCCTTAGCGGAACCCGAGCCCATTAGGGTATTCTTATACCCTAAGTCACGCTTTGGCCTCTATTTTCAGATTCTTCTCTGCACACACACACTCCTAAACACTTTTCCAAAGGTTCTCTACATTTTTCCCTTCATTCCTCTTTATAAAACCTCCCTTCCACTCACTTTCTAACTAGTTTTCCATCTAAGTTTGGGGTTGGGAGAGAGCATCATTCTTGGAATGTATGATACACCCCTAGCACACAGGTGGACTATGGATGAGTTCCATAATGTGGTAGCTTGGCCAGAGGAGTAGGCCCAAGGCGGTAGAGCTGGAGCAGCTGAAGCTTCAGCCATGGAGAAGGATGAAGATGATGCTGATGATGACACATTTGAGGATGCTGAAGATGAGGAAGAGGAGGAGGATGCAGATGACAGCACAGACTGATGAGGAGCTGAGATAACATTTACTGATGAATGCTATCAACACTAGAGCAGGATTTATTTTATGCTTTTGTTTGGTTTTATATTATTAAACTTATTTGCTTCTGTTTTTAGAATAGGGTTTGATGTACTCAATTGGAAACTTTGTCTGTTATGATGGTTTGCTTATGATTGTTGTTTGATAAGTAATGTTTGATGATGCTTTGATGTTGATTGATGTTGAGATTGTGCACATTATATGCTTATACAGATGGTTCACTAGCTTTGTGAACAAATGCATGATGTTGTGATTGTGATTATGATACTAAGCAGGATGTGTATATGTGGAATGTGAATGAGCTTATATGTGAGGCTTTGAGCTCCAGAGTTGTTGTGATTGAATGTTATTACTTTGAAAGCATGAATGACTTTGCCCAGGTTTTCTATGATTGAATCAATTGCTTGTTTGCATCATATGATCAAGGCCATTTGTTGGTAACCGTTTTATTAGCCAAATGCATGATTTTAGCCCCACAAAAGAGAGCACTATGTGTTCTATCCTTTGAACCCTTAGCCTTGAACATGATTTGAAAACCCTTTGTGAAAAGCTTTACCTTGAGTTAAGTAGAAAATATTTTGTGGTATTGATAAATGTTCAAGTTTGGGAAGAACGAAGAATGGTTTTGTTTAGATGATTTACTTGACTCAAGGATTTGATGATCTAGAAAAACCAATTTTCTTGTTAGCCCAGCCACATTAAAAGCCATAGAAAAATCCTTGTAATGACACTTACTTGTGAATGTGTTTGACTGTGGTTAAATGAAAGGCAAAGTTATTTCATGTGACACTGTGATAGTAGAATGAATGAGTGACCTCTTATACACTTGTGTGTTTGAGTGAAAAACTTTTTCTGGTGAGGATAAATTCCATGAGCACATAATTTCATCTATGCTTGGTTGATTGATCATTCATGAGAATAACATTTGTTGGATATTATGGGATTATGTGAACACTAAAGCATGTGTGCATCTTAACTAAATTCTTTGTGATGAGTTGATTTGAATATTTACTTGTCTTGAGAAAAGAAGTTTTGAATGTGGTGAACCACTGTATGGGTTGGTGAAAGATTAATTTACATCTTGTTTGCTTGAGGACAAGCAAAGTTTTAAGTTTGGGGTTGTGATAACAGTTGAAAAACTGTTATTTTTATACTTAAATTTGACCTTAAAGACAACCTTTAATGACTTGGAAACTAACTTGGAATCATGTTTTTGTTGAAGTTTTGGAAATAAGAGAGTTGGACAAGTTTTATGCTTGATTTCCTTATTTTTGCAGGTTTTTTTGAGATGAATTGAGTGAAAGAAGAGAAGGAGCTAGGAGTTGGATTCAGAAAAGGGAGAAAAAGTGCATAAAAGGAAGAAGCCGCAAGTACCGCTCAACGCCATTTATCGCTGAGCTGCACTTTGAAGACCCGCAGTCACCGCTAAGGGGCAAAACTGCAGCTAAGGGACAGAATAACAGTCACGCACTTACCACTGAGCGACATTCTTATGGGCTTGGGCTTACTTTTCTGTAATTTTTAGAATACTATATAAGGTTTTAGTTAACCTAGGTCAAGCATATTTGGCTGAAACGAAGCAGAAACATACTTTTCACCCCTTGGAGGAGGATTTTGGATGCTACAGCTCCTTTCTCACCTTTCTAGGGTTTTATCTTTCACTCCTTCATTGTATTTCATCTAGTTTCATCATGAATATGGTGAACTAAAATTTTATTGTTGTTGGGGAATCAATGTAATCCTTTGAAACTCTCATGTATTGAATTTTTTCTTGAAGATCTTTTAAGGATACATGTTTTCTTTCATTAATTGTTAGGGTTTTTCCTCTTTTCTCTAAGCTTTCATTGTTTAACTCATTCATTGTCACGATTATTGATTTTGTCGATATGGACACATACGGGGAAATCTAGATCTGGGGAATCTCTCTCAATAGTAGTATAAACCTAGACATAGGAGTTATATGGTTGGTTGCCTTTAAGCTTCTGTGCTTTATAACGCATGAGTAATTGCTAGGGAGACAAGACATTTTAAACTAGTGATTATGATTAGGCTTTCTTCGCCGAGACATCGGGTTTAAGGTAATTTAGAAAGTGGCATTAACAATTAATGAAGAAAGATGAATTCTAGAATACATGAGAGTGGATAGGATGAAATTGATAAACCCCAACAACATATTCATTCATATATTTCATACTACGTGTTTTGTTTCTTCTTGCTCATTGATCAATTCATGCATTCATATTTACCTTTTAGTATTTTTCATTTAAACCTACAATATTTTGGTCACAAGTCTTAGATTATCAACCAATCTCATAAATGTCTAGGTCGTGAGTCCTTTGGGAGAACGATACTTGGTCTTACTAGTTTTATTACTTGATACGATTCGATTACACTTGCCGAGGGTTAAACACGTGCACAAATAGTGATCAACCCGCAAAATGTAAGTGCTATTACTTTGAAAACGGGTAAGCAAGTAGAAGGCCTTGATGAAGCCCAAGAGGATGAAGATAAGGAGAAAGAAGGAGCACAAATTGATGACAATAGAGGACCAAGTGAACCATCACCTGAGACTACCACTGATAAATCTAAGTTAGTATCCTATAACTCTTTTTCTAACAATTCTTCTTCATCTTATTCTCCACCTCCTCCACATCCAAATCGGTTCAAACCGAGAAACAAAAAAATGGAGGAATTAGACCAAGAGATCTTAAATACTTTCAAAAAAGGTGGAGATCAACATTCCCTTGCTAGATGCTATTAAGCAAATCCCTAAATACAAAGTTTTTGAAAGAAATCTGCACAAATAGAAGGTGTTTTAGGGATAATGAGGTTGTGAATTTGGGAAGAAATGTGTCAAGCTTGATTAAGAAGCACATTGAAATACCGCAAAAATGCAAGGATCCAAGTATGTTTTCTGTTCCATGTGTTATTGGAAATTCAAAGTTTGACAATGCCATGCTAGATTTAGGGGCTTCCATAAATGTAATGCCTTTATTAGTGTTTACTTCTCTATCTTTGGAACCTCTTAAGACTACTGGTGTGGTCATTCAACTAGACAACGTAGCACAGTTAACCCTACAGGTGTGCTTGAGGACGTCCCTGTCTTAGTAGACAAGTTAATTTTTCCTACAGATTTCTATATCTTGGACATGAAGGATGATGAAGGAATCAGTCCAACAAATATTATCTTGGGAAGACCTTTCATGATGACAACACGAACCAAGATAGATGTGCATGCAGGATCATTGACAATGGAGATAGGAGACGAGAAGGTGCGGTTCAACGTGTTGGAAGCATCAAAGTGATAACGGTTGAAATACCGTTATTTTTATACTTAATTTTGATATTAAAAACACCCTTTATGATTTAGAAACTAGCTTGAACTCATGTTTTTGCTTTAGTTTTGTGAATAAAAGAGTTGAGGTTATACTTGATGATTTTATCACTAAATTCCCTTGATTTTGTAGACTATTGAAATGATTTGAAAGAAGAGTTAAAGTACCAAGTTGTTTGAATGCAGAAAAGTCAACCATAATGCAGAAAAGTGAACCATAGTGCAGAAAAGTCAACCATAATGAAAAGTCAACCAAAGTACAGAAAAGTCGCAGCTACCGTTGGGCGCCCCACTTAGGGCGTCGAGAGCTAGCGAAGTGGGCTTGGATCCGTTTTTTGTTATTTAGTGGGCTTGAACCTGTTTTCTGTTATTTTTCTAGTCTATTTAAGGAGTTGGACGTCCTAGGGAATGTATCTCTTGATGGCATAAGCACATAAACACACATTTTTCTCCTTTGGAGGCAGATTTGGGGATGCGGGAGTCTCCTCTTCAGTTTCTAGGGTTTTTCTATCTCTTCCATTCCGTTGTTCATCTAGTTTCTCCATGATTATGGTGAACTAAACTTTATTTGTTGTTGGGGAAGATGTAACCTCTAAACTCTCATGTATTGAATTGATTTATTTTATAAATGCTTTACTTCATTAATGGTTAGCGTTTTTCCTCTACGCTCTATGCATGCTTTGTTTAATTCATTCAATTGCATGATTATTGATTTTGCCGATATGGACACATATGGGAAAATCTAGAACTGGAGAAATTCTCCCAAAATCAATATTACCTAGAAATAGGGATAGGAGGGTTGGTTGCCTTTAAGCTTTTGTGCCAATGTAATGCATAATTAATTGTTGGGGATACAAGACATTGTGATTTAGTAATTAAGAGTAGACTTTCTTTACCGAGACATCGGGTTTAAGGTAAATTAGAAAGTGGCATTAACATTAATGAAGAAGATCAATTCTTATATGCAGGAGAGTGATTAGGTGAAATCTAAACCCCAACAACATATTCATCTCATATTTTCAATATCATCCATTCACCCTTGTGTTTAGCCTCAATTGATCAAATTTTCATTCATGTTTATTTGTATTGCATTTGCATTCAAAAACCCCAAAAATTGTTCTTAAGTCTTAATTGGTTAAGCGATTACATAACTGTTTAGTGTCGTGAGTCTCTTGGGAAACGATACTTGGTCTTACCATTTATTATTACTTGATACGATTTGGTACACTTGTCAGAGTCTTAACAGGAAACACCTGATTAAAGATTATTCTTTGTTTTGTATTGACTTATCAAGTGATGTTGTAAACAATTTTTCTTTTTCAAATATGTCGTGCCTAATTTTGGACGAAAAAGGAATCTATAAAGCAGGTGATATTGAGGACGCGATATTAAGAGATGATACCTCTATGGCATCCAAGTGTGATGTTGAGGTGGTTGAGATTACCTTAGGCAGTAAAAGTTTGCCATCTGTGGTACAACCACCCATTTTGGAGTTCAAACCTTTACCATCCCATTTGAAATATGCTTATCTTGAGAGGGATGGGAAACTCCCTATTATGATATCTGCATTGCTTACTGATGAGCAGGAAAAACATCTATTACAGGTTAACAAAGACCACAAGAAAGCAATAGGCTGGCTTTTAGCAGATATTCCCGGTATCAGCCATTCTTTTTGCATGCATAGAATACTTTTGGAGGAGGATGCTAAACTAGTGAGACAACCTCAAGGAAGACTGAATCCGCAACTGATGGGGTTTGTAAAGAAAGAGGACACCAAGTTGCTACAAACAGGTCTTATATATTCAAATTCTGACAGCACTTGGGTAGGCCCTATACATGTGGTTCCCAAGAAATATGGAATCACAATGGTCAAGAACGAGAAGGACAAGTTGACTCCTATTCAGGACAAAAGTGGGTCACATAATTTAGTAGTTGACCATCTTAGTAGGATTGAAAAGGGAAAAGATAACATTGCTATCCAAGATGACTTTTCCAATGAAGTCCTACTAGCATTCCTTCCACCATGAAGGAGGTAAGTTCCCTCATACTTTTTCTGTGCATTCCATATATAAGGTATACATTGAGCAATATGGATAGTTTAAGTGTGGGGATGTGGGGAAACAATTAATTTTGTTCCCTATTTTGTTTTTTTTTTAATAAATATTTGCATTGGATTTGAGAGTTTGAATCAGTAACTTGAATGATCATGAATTCAAGAGAAAAAAAATGAGTCATGTTGATATGAGTGGATTGTGTTAAAAGTAAGTAGTGAATAAGTGTGTGGGTGACCCACAAAATAATAAAAAGGGCAAAAAGGAAGATGAAAAGTTGGAGTTTTAAAAAGAAAATAAAAGGAAAAGAAAAGAAAAGAAAAAAAAAGAGAAAGAAAAATAAATCTTCCTTAAAAGAGCAAGAAATAGATTTGTTTTTGAAATCAAGTACCATTACTCTTTCTATATCAATTTCAAAAACTCAGAAATTCCAAGAAAATTTCCTACCTTTGCCTTGGCCTCAATAAAACCTTTAAAAAGCCCTCATGATCAATAATTGCATGTTTTCTGAAGTATGTGAATGTTAGAATCTTGCTAAATATCAAGGGAGTTTACTTACATGGGTATTTTGAGTGTAAACACAAGCCAAAAAAATTTGAGAGAGTTGGAGACAAATAGATACATTTTAACTTGAGTGTTATCTTTCATATTTGATTTTCTTGGGAGTTCCAAAAGGTCAACTCATGTGTGAAGAATAGAGTGATTCATTTGCATGTCCATGACAAAGTAATGTCTAGATGATTGATCTATGTCTGGTGCTATTCATTCTTTTGATCCAAATGCAGATATAGAATAAAATGACCCAGAACAAAGTTTTGGAATTAATCAATTTTGCCCAGGAGTTCAAAAGGATAATTGTAGGGGTGTGATGAGTGCATATTTATGCCCACATTTATACTTTAAAATTAAATTTTTTGATAAGATTCATGTGCTTAAATGATTGATTTAAAGTGAATTTGTGATGACTGGAATTGTTGAGTTTGAGAGTTAAAGAGACGTAAAAGGGGAGTTTTAGCGCATATATTATTCTTGGATATTCTAATGTTTATTTGTGCAGCTGAAAATAAAGCTTTATTGGTCCACATTGCAAATTACGGCCCAAAATTAGATTTTATTTGGAAAATAATGTACAAGTGGGCCAAACAGGCAGTCTTTACCCTTGCACCTCCCAAATTTCCCTACATGAACCCCTCTTTTCTTAACCAAGCCCAAACACTAAGCCTTTTCTCCTACACCCCTAAATTTTCCTACCCATACCCCTCCAACGACTAACTAGTCAGACTTCACCAGATCATGCCACGTGGTAGTCCACCACTAATAGATTGAACCACCGAGATGATGCCATATCACTGATCCTTGCACTCACTAGTGAACCAATTAGAACATGCCACCTCAGCCCTAACACGTCAGCATAATCTTCTCCATAGAAACCCTAGCCACCGCTCTGCCGTTTCCAGCTTACCGCAACCATGCTCATTGCCGGCCAACATGTTCTTTCTCGCAAGCTCCCTTGCCGCCTTGCCGCACTGTTCTCACCATCTCCACAGTGCAAGTCTCCGCGATTGCAACCAGTCTCGCCGCCAACAGCACAACCTCCATGGTCATCGCATCACACCTCCACGTGCGACCATCATCTACAGCAAATCACTAGCACCAGGCCAAATCGCATGCCACCGTACATGTTCTCCATAACCCATCACCGCCGTCCAAATCTCCTTTGTCAAACCAACAACAACCTGCAAAAGATCAAACCACAGAACCCAGAATCGTGAAGCCTTCTCCTCCGTCGCGTCGCAAGCACCATCTCCTTCCTTGTGAGTGCGAAGCCCTAACCTCCATGGAAATTGCCACCATGTTGCAACGCTGCTATCCTCACCACAACCACCATCTACAATCGCCATTCTTCAGCTGCAGAGTCCTCCTCCATTCGCGAAACCTTTCGCGTCTCCATCGAGCCCAGTTTCCACCACAACAATTGCATCAGGAAATCACCAGAACGCCGCCACCACCTTCTTTGCAACGAAACCAAACCGTGCATCAGAATGCCCTTCGAAAACCCTAATTTTTGGGCTGCCACATGGCAGTCCCTCATTGGACGGTCCTTTCTAGTCAAAACCTGGTCAAACACTCAAAGTCTGGTCAATAGGGGTTAAAGTGCAATTAGGGAAACTTTTAGGGACTTTTCTATAATTTGGAAATTTAAGAAGGATATTAGTGAAATAGATAATTCAGTTGATATTTTTAAAGATAATTGATTTAATCTAAAAATATATCAACAGAAAATATCTTATCAACAACTTATTCAAAGTCCAAGCCCAATAAAGTCCTATATAAAGAGACCTAAGGGATGCAAAAATCACACTTCATTCATTCTCACACTCCTCCACTGGAAGCATTCATCCACCACTCCTCTCACTTTTATTTCATCAAGTGTTTCACTCCATTCATGGAGGGCTAAGCTCCTAGGGCTATTCCACTATAATTTCATTATGGATTCTGAGGTTAAGTTGAATTAATGCAATTGTTTCTTTTGATTATTGATTTAAGTTATTCTCGTTCTATGTCTTTCATCTCTCAATCATATTAAAAGCAATGGTTTTTGCATCATAAGGTGTTTGAATCTACATGCATATTGATCATATGAGTTCAAGGGTTTCTAGGTTTGGTTGAGAATCTACTTTGATTAAATTTAGGAACTATCATATGATTAAACTGGTTTTTGCTATCAATTGAGAATGTACTTTGATTGGTGGTAACAATTTCAACTATAATTAGTTGAGAATTTACTTTGATTAATCAGCTTTTAATTTGGTTTGGAGATTTAAGAATATACATGATTAAACATAATAGAATTTAATTGAGAATGTAATTTGGTTGAATTTATTGTGAATAATCTAGAAAGGTTTTGCATTTGAGAGATGACTCAGGGTTACTTTAACCATATCTACTTTCTTGAATACTACTTGGCAACACTGAAGTTGCCTTGAAAAGTAGTATTAATTTGATAGCTTCAACGACAACTTATCAAATTTGGCGTCGTTGCCGTGGAATACGGTTAGTATTTTGAATATTTTGATTCTTATTTTTATTTCTATTTTTACCTTTATTTTTATCTTTATTTGTTTTTTTTATTTAATGCAGGTACATTTAATTTAGTTTGAGTTATTTTGTAGCCTTTAGTCATTCTTGTTTTAGCAAAAATCTTTGTTCTTGTTTTAATCAAGAATTTCTTTTGAGAAATACTTGAGGCTAGTTTGAATATACTCTGGCTAGGAAAGACTTGGTACTTAAGTTGTCCATTGTGACGCACCTCTCTTTTCTAGGAGTGAACCCAAACAAAGTCTCTCTTATCTCTTATTTGAAATCTTTATCTAAAAGCAAGAACAAAAGAAAAGAAAAAGAGAAGTCAAGAACAGAGAAACAACTTCAAGCAGACTACATAGTGCATGACCAGAGCTAACCCGGGAGAATTTTATGAAATTAACCTGGAAGTTGAAAGGAACACTTCCTACAGTTGAATGGCCATCTGCCTCACTTGATTAGTGAAACTTTGAATGGATGCGCTGGTCTCTTGCTAGAACTAAATGTTCTGCATGGTCATCTACTTCAACAACTCCTCCAATGTAGGTTTAGATGTAGAAGGTTGAGGAGCTATTTGGGCAGGAGCATCATGTTGTTGACTCTAATATTGCTGGAGTAGTGGAGGCATAAAGTATCCCAAAATGATGGTTCTTGATATTGATGTTGCTACTGTTGAACATCATAACATCTCAGGTTAGTGGTTCATCTTAGATTATTGTTGTAACTATACAAATCAAATTGATGCTGAGCAAGGAAGAATTCGTCCAAAAATATATGCTTAAGATCTTCCCAAATTGCAATGGACCCTGAAGGAAGAAAATAAAGCTAGTCCTTTGCTACTCTTGTAATGAGTGCGGAAATGCCCTTAAGAACATGTGATCATCCTAGACATGTGGAGGTTTCATTGTAGAGCAAATTATAAGGAAGTCCTTCAAATGTTTATGTGGGAATTCACCTACAAAACCATGAAACTTAGGCAGCAAATGTATCAGTCCAGTGTTGAGAACGCAATGAACATCATCCTCATTAGGTGGAACCAGCTCCCAAAGAGCACCTTCATGAGTTGGAGGATGAGCCATATTGTTCTCAGCATAGAAATCAACAAAATACAAATGAGAATCAAAAGTAGAATTTGATGCAACAGATGCAATATGCCCAAAATATGGAGAAGTGGACACAGAAGAAAAATCATAATCAGAGTTAGATGCAGAAGGAAACTCATAATCAAAGCCACTAGCAGAGTAAGCACTATGCACATAACTAAAGTAGTTAGACATGTGGAAGGAGAATGTAGTGAATTATGCAACTAAGGCTATCTAAATCCAAAGACTACAAATTCCTAGTATGCCTAAGTAATCTATGAAAAGTGTTATCAATATCAGGATCAAAGGGTGGTGATGGTCCAAGATTTCCCCTAGTCATACACTACATGAACTCTATCAGCAAAAGTCAACACAGTGAAAACATAGGTGGGTAAACATCAAGTATATGCAAATAAAATTAGAATGGGTGAAACTTTGTGACAAAGACCCAAAAATCATGAAAAGATGGCACAAAAAAATTCAAATTAAAATTCAAAAAAAAAACTTCAAAAATAAAAAATAAATAGTAAACAGCCTTTTTTCGAGTTTAGAGGTTGGGCCCATGGCCAGGCTTCGAGTCTTGCATTATTCGTGGTTTTCTACCCAAAAAGCTCATAGAATTTGTCTAATTCTGAATCCGTGAGAAAAAACTATTCATGCACTATTCCCTATGTGCGCAACTCTTTCATTGCATTCCAATGCCTCATTAGCCAAATAGCACCAAATTTCTCCTAATTGTGACTCAAACAAACAAAAAACAACATAATTAAACACACAACACACACATACAGACCATAACTACACACAAAAAAACACACACACAACAGAAACTAACACAACAAAGAACCTAAGAACGAACCGTTGGTCCCCGACAACGATGCCAAATTTGATCGAGGTTGTACTCAAATCAAATTTATATGCAAATGAAGTGTAGTATAGACTAGGAAGTGACTCCTATGTCATCTCTCAAGGACCAAATATTGGTTCAGTCATTAGATCAAACACTTGGTGAGGGGATGTTTTTGGACAATTTTGAGAATTGAAATGCACTAAATTAAAACACGAATTCAACACAGATTAAAAACGGTTGGCAACTAGATCATTTACAATGCTTCCATTCTCACATTAACAACAATTAAACACTACTCTCACCCCTAATCCAACACGAATTAACCAACTAAGCAAAGGTTAATCTGGTCCTAAAAAACGTGACTTAAGCAAACACATTGCATAAACCCAATCAAATCTACACCCACAGTCCAATTAACTAAGCGAAAATCAAACACCAATTAGGTAACTAAGTGTATACCTAATTGCAAGCATAAATCCGAATTAGCATCATGCAAGGTAAGAACAACACCATCAATTACAATCTAGAAATCTCAAGCAAGCATTACAATATCCCCAATTACCAACCACACAAATTTACACTTCCATTAAAACTAAATTGAAGCTGCCAAAACAGACCTGAATACATTAAAGCAATGCTGGAAACGAACTCAATGCAACAATGAAAACTACTTCCAATTCATAAAAGCGAAATGCCCAAAACGAAATGCAGAAACGAAATGCCAAAAACGAGATGGAAAACAAAATTGCAATGGGTTGGAAAACTGGAAGAAAAATTAAAAATGCAAATGAAAACGAAAATGAGATTTGAAACGAAAATTGCGATGCGAGAATGAAAGTGAAATTAAATGTGCAGAATCTAAATTGCGAAGAGAAGAAAACGAAATTCAGAATTTAAATTGTATTGTTGGAATTAAAACGGCATGAAAATGTAAATGAAAACTTAAACAAAAAAATGGGGGAGCTCTCCCTTTGTTGTCCAAAAGTTCTAGAAACGTAAAATGAGAGACTGAAAAGGGTTTTGCCCTCATTTGGTCCAAAACCCTAGTCCAAGGTTAGCCCACAAATTGGGCTTTTACTATTTTGACTCAAAATGGCCCAATGGTCCAAATATGACCAAAAATACACTAAAAATGAATTTACAATTGAATGAAATCTAAAACGCGTATGTGGAGAGTGGTTGTTGATGTTCTTGCCCTCTTGAAGTCCCAAAATAATATTCCAACAATTCCCTGCAATTAATAATGGACATAATTAGCCTCAAAGAATTCTAATTAACTAAAATAAGAATTATTGGTGAAATTAAGCGCAAATATCAAAACTGAGGAAATATTGGACAATTAAGCACAATTCCCTACTCAAATGTAGTACAATAAGCTAAGTGAATAGTAGAAAGTATTGATTCATCAATGTGTGTTGGCAATTATGAAATACAATTTTACTGAAGGGGTAAGGCCTAACCTTATGACAGTTAACAATTTGACACTGGTGAAATTTGTTACAAACATAGTATGAATTGAAGTTGGATGAATAAGTGTCACAACAATCAAGAATATGAAAAGGGAGTTTTTGAGTTCTTGCAATATGTTCAAAAAACACAAGCTCTGTTAACGTGACATATTTTTTTCCTTGTGTTCGTTGTCTTAACAAATACTTCAAGACTTAGGCAATATGTGTGACCATCTATTTATGTTCGGTATAATGAGAACTTATACAGTTTGGACTCGGCATGGAGAAGTACTAGAGAAGCCTACATCATCACGAGGAATAGATTTTGTGGAAGAATAGTTGAGTGATAATTTAGAGTACATGATACATGATGTTGGTGAAGAAAATTTTGGAAGAGCTAATTTGTATGATTCTCTTAAGAATGATTCAAAGAAAGAGTTGTATTCAGGATGCTCCAACTTTACATGTCTATTTGAACTTTGAAATTATTTAGATTAAAAGCAAGGAATGGATGGACCAATAAAAGTTTCATAGAGTTGTTGGAGTTGTTTAAGGAGGTGATTCCAGAAAATAACACTCTACCTATCCGTAATTACGAGGTGGAGAAATTTTTGTGTCTAATGCGTATGGAATACCAAAAGATACGTGTGGTTTATCACGGTTTAAAAAGAAAATGGATAGAAACAATGGTGATAAAGGCAATGATGGTCTACCCACTAAGGTGATGTGGTACTTGCTTATAGTACCTAGGTTGAAACGATTGTTTTTAATAGGAAGATGCATAAAACCTTAAGTGGCACGTTGACGAAAGAAAGTGCGATAATATTCTTCGATACCCAACTGATTCCCTACAATGGAAGAAGATCGATGAAACATTTCCAAAATTTGGTGCAGAACCAAAAAACTTAAGATTTACACTTGCGACTAATGGTATGAATCCTTATGGGAACATAAGTAGCAAATATAGTTCATGGCTAGTTTTATTGATGATATATAATCTTTTACCTTTGTTGTGCATGAAGAGAAAATATGTGATGTTGTCAATGATGATATCGGGTCCTAGACAACCTGAAAATGACATTGATGTGTATTTGAAACCTTTAATCGATGATTTGAAAATGTTGTGGGAAGAAGGTGTCGAGGTCTTTGATTCATATTCTCAAGAAACTTTTTGTTTGCATACAATATTGTTTTGCATCATAAATGATTTTCCAACATATGGAAATTTGAGTGGTTACAATGTTAAAGGTCATTTTGCATGTCCCATTTGTGAAGAAAACATTAGTTACCTTCAATTGAAGCATGGTCATAAAGAGATTTATGTGACTCTAAATAAAAACACTAGTTAAATTTAATGAACATATCAAAACTTTCTTACCACAATTTAAGAAAAAGATTTATGCGACTCCAAATGTTTTTGAAAGTCTATTGAGGCTAGCTTGTGGGTCGATTACCGATGTGATCACATATCGTGGCTACTACATAAACAATACCTCTTTTCAAGCAAAGCTAGAAGATAACAAAAGTAGAGTTCAAAATAGTGGGGTTACACTACAAGTTGAGGTTGTCCACTTTTCCAGTTCTAAAGACAAAAATCCACTTACAACATGTTAGCAAATTGATGAAGATGAAGTTTTGATGATGTCCAAATCAAGTCAAGAACAAACAAGACTCATGAAGAATGATCTTTGAAAGACTTGTAATCTTTTGTAATAATTGTATGAACATAGGAAAATTAGTAGTTTTATGTATGCATTCAAAAGTGATGTAAAAATAAGCCATAAGCAAAATTTTGTGCAGTGCTAATCGATTAACAAGAGGTGCTAATCGATTAGCGTTAATCGATTAACAAGGGCTGTTAATCGATTGTTCCAGTGCGCCATGAAGAAGCCCAGCAGTGCAGTGCTAATCGATTAACAGAGGGTGTTAATCGATTAGCGTTAATCGATTAACAAGGGCTGTTAATCGATTAACAAGGTGAACGTTTGAAAAACTAGCCGTTTTTAGAGCCGTTGAAGTATCCGTTGGGTTGTTAATCGATTAACCACTGTAGCTAATCGATTAACACAGTCAGAAAGTCTAAAAGCGAAAATGGAGGAGCCTTTGGATGAGTCTATAAATAGACTCTCATTTTCTCTCAACTCTAACTCTTCCCTTGTGCTCAAGTACTCTGAACTCTTTTGAGAACTCTGTGAAATTGCTGAAGCTAAGGAAACTCTTGTCTGCAAAGTCCTGAAGTGGTACTGCGGTGACAGAGGAATAGCTTGATCATCCTTGGTGTGTCTGAGGAAGTGTCTGGAAGAGAATCATCCTTCGTGAAGCATTCGAAGGAGGTGATCATCCTTTGTGAAGATTCAAAGGAGGTGTAAGTTCATCTCTTGTGGTTTCAAGAGAGGTGGTAATTTCTAAACTGTTACAAATTGTTTTTCTGTGTGACTAATATTTGTAATAGTTTTGTGATAGTGAAAAAGGTTTATCTTGTTTGAGATAAGCGACTGGACGTAGGATCCTAGTGATCTGAACCAGGATAAAATACCTGTGTAATTTTTCTCTTTCCCTTACTCTGTTATTTAAGTTTAATTATCTGCTTAGTAAGAAATTAAGAGAAAAATATTAAAAAGGGATAATATTTGAATATAACCAATTCACCCCCCCTCTTGGTTTGTTCCCACGCTAACTATTCCGCTGCAGCCGCTTCTGACAATTGGTATCAGAGCTTGCTTTGATAGTCATTCAAATGGTGGGATCACATCAAACCTTTGCAGAGGGTGCTTCTATCAATAGACCACCACTATTCACAGGTGAAAATTACGCATTCTGGAAGGTAAGAATGCAAATTTTTATGGAATCTATTGATATAGATATTTGGGATGCTGTTGTATCTGGTCCTTTTGTTCCAATTAACAATATGCAGGAACCAAAGCTCCGTGACCAATGGACTGCTGAAGATAAGAGAAAATTTGGTAATGATGTAAAAGCTCGTAATATTATTTCATCTGCTCTAACTGTTGACGAGTTTTACAGGATTTCTATTTGTAAAACTGCACAAGAAATGTGGGAAGTACTTAGAGTAACCCATGAAGGTACAGATGATGTTAAGAGAGCAAGAAAGAATACATTAATCCAGGAATACGAAATGTTCAGGATGAAGCAAAGGGAAACAATAGTAGATGTTCAGAAACGCTTCACCAACATCGTAAATCATCTTATTGGATTAGGTAAGTCTTTCGATACTGATGAGCTTAATATTAAAATTTTGAAATCTTTAGACAGGTCTTGGCAACCAAAAGTGACTGCAATTTCTGAGTCACAAAATCTCAACACAATGACAATGGCTGCATTATTTGGAAAGTTGAGAGAGCATGAACTTGACCTCGGAAGACTAGATGAAGAAGAAGCAAAAACTAAGAAAAAGACTCTAGCCTTCAAATCTGAGGTAGAAAAGAACAAAAGCAAAATGGAAGATGAAGACTCAGAAGAAGATGAAAATTTGAGTTTACTCATCAAGAGGTTCAATAGGTTCATGAAATCAAAAGGTAAAGGGAGATTCAGAAATGAAAAGAGAGAAAATCAAGGATCTTCCTCAAACTATAGATGCTATGGTTGCGGAGAAAAAGGACACTTAAAAGCAGACTGCCCAAATCAAAAGAAGGGTGAAGAAAAGAAAGAAAAGAAGTTCTTCAAGAAAAAGAAAGCATACATCGCATGGGACGATGACAACGAATCAATTTCTGACTCGAGCAGTTCTGATGAAGAAGCAAACATATGTCTAATGGCGGATGACGATGACTCTGGAAGCCAAGTAAGTACATCTAACGATTCAGATAATTCTAGTCAATATGATAGTGAAACTGAATTGCATGATACTTATGCTGCTTTATTAGTAGAAACCGAAAAATTAGATATAGCTCATAAGAAATTGAAAAAGGATTTCAAAGAGGTAAAATTAAATTTTGAAAATGTTCTTGAAGAAAATAAAAATTTGAAAATTACTTCTGAAAATTTCTCTAAAATAAATGATAATTTGAAAACTGAATTTACAAATTTATCTGAAGAAAACAGAAGTTTGAAAAATAAATTTTTATATCAAGCGGAAGAAATTAGAAATTTAAAAAGTAAAGTTTTATATTATGAAAAAGAAAAATATGTTGCTAATAATGAATGTGAATCTTGCATAAAATTCAAATATTTTTCTGAAAATACAACCACTGGAGAATGTAGTAAAACTAATGAAAATAAGGTTGTTAAAAATAAGTATGTTCCTAAAATTAAACATAATCATAGAACCCGTAGAACTTAGGTACAAAAAGGAACAACTTATAGGAACACAAATGTTGCATCATGCTTTTATTGTATGAAAAAGGGTCATACATCAAACAAATGTAAAATTAAGCATTATGGTGTTCCAAGTGGTAGATATGCTTGGGTTGTAAAATGATTTTAATCTTCTTAAATCTAACCCAAAGGACCCATACAAAGTAGTTGGGTACCTAAATAGCTTGTTCTTTTTATGTTGTAGGAATTATCAAAACCAAGGAAGTATATGTGGTGTCTTGACAGTGGATGTTCAAAACACATGACCGGAGATAAAAAGAAATTTACAAGCTTCCGGAAAAAGGAAAGAGGCTTTGTCACCTATGGTGATAACAACAAAGGAAAAATCCTTGGAATTGGAGATATTGGAAGTGAAGATACCTTGATGATCAAAGACGTGCTATATGTGGAAGGATTAAAGCATAACTTAATTAGCATTAGTCAATTATGCGATAAAGGATTCAAGGTAACCTTCGAACAAAATTCTTGCACTATTTATAAAAATGATTCTTCTGAAATTGCTTTGAAAGGAATTAGGCATAACAATATTTATTTGATTGATTTAGAAAATGCATCAAATAGGAATATTTCATGTTTAGTAGTAAAAGAAGAAAATCCATGGTTATGGCATAAAAGAGCTGCACATATTCATATGCAACAATTGAATAAACTCATTTCTAAAGACTTAGTAATTGGTTTACCAAAACTAAAATATGTGAAAAATAAATTGTGTGATGCATGTCAAAAGGGAAAACAAGTGAAATCATCTTTCCATTCGAAAAATGTTGTTTCTAGTTTAAAACCCTTAGAACTTTTGCACATGGATTTATTTGGTCCCTCTAGGATAAAAAGTTTTGGAGGAAATTATTATGCTTTAGTTATTGTGGATGATTATTCAAGATATACTTGGACTTTCTTTCTTACTCTTAAAAGTGAAGCTTTCAAAGAATTTAAAAAGTTTGCAAATTTAGTTCAAAATGAAAAGGACTTGAAAATAAAGGCTATTAGAAGTGACCATGGAGGTGAATTTCAAAATGAATCTTTTGAAACTTTTTGTGAAGAATATGGCATTTCTCATAATTTTTCTGCACCTAGAACTCCTCAACAAAATGGAGTTGTAGAAAGAAAGAATAGATCCTTAGAGGAACTTGCTAGAACTATGTTAAATGAATATAGTGTTCCTAAACAATTTTGGGCTGATGCTGTGAGTACTGCATGTTATGTATTGAATAGAATGCTTATTAGGCCTATTTTGAAATGTACTCCTTATGAACTTTTTAAAGGTAGAAAACCAAATGTCTCACATTTAAGAATTTTTGGATGCAAATGTTTTGTCTTAAATAATGGAAAACAAAATTTAGGAAAATTTGATTCCAAATCCGATGAAGCTATTTTTCTAGGATATTCTCTAACTAGCAAAGCTTATAGAGTTTTTAATCGGAAAACACTTGACATAGAAGAATCTGTGCATGTTGTCTTTGATGAAATTGTGGACCTTGAGGTAAAACCTCTTGAGTCAGATGAATCAGATGCAGGTGAAAATGAAGACTTGCAAAAGACAACCAATGAAGAGAAAATGAATAATCCTCAAGATGATGAAGATCTAAACAAAATATGGCAACAACCTAGAGGATTATCATTGGACAACATCATTGGCGACATATCAAAAGGGGTAAACACTAGAAGAAATTTAGTTAATTTTTGTATGAATGTAGCTTTCATGTCGCAGATAGAACCTAAGAACATTAAGGAAGCTCTTCAAGATGAACAATGGTGTATTGCAATGCAAGAAGAACTCAACCAGTTTGAAAGAAATCAAGTTTGGGAATTGACTCCTAGAGAAGATACTCATCAAGTAATTGGAACAAAATGGGTATTCAGAAACAAACTGGATGAAGATGGAAACATCACCAAGAATAAAGCTAGGCTTGTGGCTCAAGGATATAGTCAAGAAGAAGGTATAGATTATGATGAGACATATGCTCCAGTTGCCAGGTTAGAGGCAATACGCCTACTTCTTGCTTATGCATCTATAATGAAATTTAAATTATTTCAAATGGATGTTAAAAGTGCATTTCTAAATGGTTTTATAAAAGAAGATGTGTATGTTGAACAACCACCCGGTTTTGAAGATTCTAAATTTCCAAATCACATCTATAAATTAAAGAAAGCACTTTATGGTTTAAAACAAGCACCTAGATCTTGGTATGAAAGACTTAGCAATTTTCTTTTAGAAAATGATTTTAATAGAGGAAAAGTTGATTCCACTTTGTTTATTAAGAGAGTCGGAAAACATATTTTGATTATTCAAGTATATGTTGATGATATTATTTTTGGATCAACTAATAAATCTCTTTGTGAGGAATTTTCTAAGACTATGCAGGGTGAATTTGAAATGTCTATGATGGGAGAATTAACATTCTTCCTTGGCCTTCAAATTAAGCAAATGAAAGAAGGTACGTTCATTTCTCAAACTAAGTATTGTAGAGAAATTCTTAAGAAGTTTGAAATGGACAAAGCAAAGGAAGCATCTACTCCTATGGGAACCTCTTGCTATCTTGACAAAGATGAGTCAGGTAAAGAGGTAAATCAAACTAAATATAGATGTATGATAGGTTCTTTGCTATATCTCACTACTAGTAGACCAGATATTATGCAAAGTGTTTGTGTATGTGCTAGGTATCAATCTAGTCCTAGAGAATCTCACCTTACTGCAGTTAAAAGAATATTGAAATATCTTAAGGGAACTGCATCATTTGGTTTATGGTATCCATCTGGAACGGAACCTAGTCTTGTAGGATTTTCAGATGCTGATTATGGAGGTTGTAAGATAGATAGAAAAAGCACTAGTGGAACATGTCATCTTCTAGGTAGTTCCTTAGTTTCTTGGCATTCTAAGAAACAAGCCTGTGTAGCCTTATCAACAACTGAGGCTGAATATATTGCTGCTGGAAATTGTTGTGCACAAATTTTATGGATGAAACAGCAATTAGAGGATTATGACATTCACTTAGATCATATTCCACTTAAGTGTGATAATACAAGTGCCATAAATCTTACAAAGAATCCCATAATGCACTCTAGAACCAAGCACATTGAGATTAGGCATCACTTTCTTAGAGATCATGTGCAAAAAGGAGATTGTGAAATAGAGTATATTGATACCCAACACCAATTAGCTGATATTTTCACCAAAGCATTGCCTAAAGATAGATTCTATGAGCTTAGAAGAGACCTAGGGATATTAAAAACATGTTAAAAATTGAAAAGCAGAACAATTTGCTGATTTTCGGAAATCAGCGTCTGTTAATCGATTAACACGTCCTGTTAATCGATTAACGTTAATCGATTAACACACCCTGTTAATCGATTAACAACGATAACCTGCAGTAAATTCTGCAGAATCTAGCCGTTATAAACGGCTATAAACGGTAACTTTTTGAATTTGAACGTTGGGGGGTCATTTTTTAGCCTATTTAAACTCATATCATCCCTCATTTTTACCCACTCACTTTACCCATCCCTCTACAAGTCAAAATCACTTCATTTCTTCTCTCAAAATTCAAATCTCTTGCTCTCATGGCTGAACCATCAAGAAGAAGAAGAAGAAGAAGCTATGGATCGGAAAGCACACCTATTGCACGTGGTCCGAATATTCAAGGGTGGATTTCCGATGATGGAAAGCATGAAGAATATCTACAAATGTGGAAAGAACGCAAGATTCTTCGTCAAAAATTTGTAGATCTCAATTGGTTTACCACACATCAATTTCAATTTTCTCAGCAATTGATTGAGCAAGGTGTCCAGCATCTACTGCAACTTCAAGGGAGATATTATCCAGATTTGGTAAGAGTATTCTACTACAATCTAAAATCCCAAAACGGTATTATTTACACTCGTGTAAAAGGGATAGATATCATTCTGGATAATGACATTTGGACCAATGTTGCTCATCTTCCCATCTTAGAAAATACCATGCATGTGCCAAATGACTTTGGTGATTTTAACAAAATTTTGGCATATCGTTCTTTCATGCGCAACCCTCAACAACCTCTACCAAATAGGCGATATCTTCTTGTAGGAAATCTTAGAATGGAGGAAAGGGTTCTTCATTATCTTATTGTATGGTTGTTGTGTCCAAGAGGCTCAAACCTAGCCCAATGCTTTGAAATTGATCTCATAATCATGTCTGCCATTACTCAAAATATCAAAATCAATTGGGTAGATCTTATCTCCGACACTATTGTCCGGGCAAAGAGGTATGATAGAGGTCATCTTCCATATCCCCTCCTTATTTCCTTAATATGTGTGTATAAAGGAGTTGATGTCACCGGAGAGAAACATCTATCCGTCTTAAGAAGTCATGAAATTGAGGAATCAGCTTTGCATCAAATGGGATTTATACGCCAAGGAAATATGTTTGTCCGTGCTGAAGATGATATTGCACCAGAAGATGATGCATCAGCTGAAGAAGATGAAGATATACCTATGCCTCATCCAACCAATGTTGCTGGACTATCCCATCCTCCCCAAGAATATAGTCTAGAGAGTATATCTAGACAAATTGCAGATATGGCTTCTATGCAGCAATCACGGATGGATGATATGATGGCTTATCATGCTCTTAGATATGATGCAATTGATAATCATCTTAAGGAGATTGATGAAAAACTGGCAAAACTCTATGTACCCGATAGCGATGATGAGCCCTAGGAAATTTATGTTTCTATGCTTTTATTAGTGTGTGCCCTCTATATTTCCTTGTATGCTTGCATCTTAATATTCAATAAAATGTATGTTGTCTTTTCTTATTCTATGCCTACATGCTTTTATTAAGGGGGAGTATAATTTCTAATCAAATTAGGGGGAGCACTTATTCATCACTTTTTAATAATGATCAAAAAGGGGGAGAAATATTTAAAGCCTTAAACTTATTTCTAAGTACCCTAACAATTATTTCTTCCTTAAGTTGTGTTTCAAATACAGATTATTACCAAAAGCTTTAAATCAAGAAAGTTTTGATCATCATCAAAAAGGGGGAGATTGTTAGCAAATTGATGAAGATGAAGTTTTGATGATGTCCAAATCAAGTCAAGAACAAACAAGACTCATGAAGAATGATCTTTGAAAGACTTGTAATCTTTTGTAATAATTGTATGAACATAGGAAAATTAGTAGTTTTATGTATGCATTCAAAAGTGATGTAAAAATAAGCCATAAGCAAAATTTTGTGCAGTGCTAATCGATTAACAAGAGGTGCTAATCGATTAGCGTTAATCGATTAACAAGGGCTGTTAATCGATTGTTCCAGTGCGCCATGAAGAAGCCCAGCAGTGCAGTGCTAATCGATTAACAGAGGGTGTTAATCGATTAGCGTTAATCGATTAACAAGGGCTGTTAATCGATTAACAAGGTGAACGTTTGAAAAACTAGCCGTTTTTAGAGCCGTTGAAGTATCCGTTGGGTTGTTAATCGATTAACCACTGTAGCTAATCGATTAACACAGTCAGAAAGTCTAAAAGCGAAAATGGAGGAGCCTTTGGATGAGTCTATAAATAGACTCTCATTTTCTCTCAACTCTAACTCTTCCCTTGTGCTCAAGTACTCTGAACTCTTTTGAGAACTCTGTGAAATTGCTGAAGCTAAGGAAACTCTTGTCTGCAAAGTCCTGAAGTGGTACTGCGGTGACAGAGGAATAGCTTGATCATCCTTGGTGTGTCTGAGGAAGTGTCTGGAAGAGAATCATCCTTCGTGAAGCATTCGAAGGAGGTGATCATCCTTTGTGAAGATTCAAAGGAGGTGTAAGTTCATCTCTTGTGGTTTCAAGAGAGGTGGTAATTTCTAAACTGTTACAAATTGTTTTTCTGTGTGACTAATATTTGTAATAGTTTTGTGATAGTGAAAAAGGTTTATCTTGTTTGAGATAAGCAACTGGACGTAGGATCCTAGTGATCTGAACCAGGATAAAATACCTGTGTAATTTTTCTCTTTCCCTTACTCTGTTATTTAAGTTTAATTATCTGCTTAGTAAGAAATTAAGAGAAAAATATTAAAAAGGGATAATATTTGAATATAACCAATTCACCCTCCCTCTTGGTTTGTTCCCACGCTAACTATTCCGCTGCAGCCGCTTCTGACACAACATCCATGAGTTATTTTGGAATAATACAAGAAATATGGGAAGCTTATTATGACAATTTTAGAGTTCTAGGTTTCAAGTGTAAATAGGTTTATATAAATTCTAGTGTGATGAAAAATGACTTCGGGTTAACTTTGGTGGACTTTAGCAAGATGAGTTACATGGATGAACCATTTATTATGGCTAGTCAAGCAAGACAAATATTCTATGTCAACGATCCAGCCAATGAAAAATGATGAGTGGTATTGGAAGGTAAAAACATGCACAGATATGATGATGAATATTCTCTGTTTATACATGAGACAACATCTTTTTCATTAAGACCCATTAAAGACAAGGTGAATGATGTAGCCGATGACATCCATGCAATTTAGAGTGATCACAATGAAGGAATCTAGGAGAAAACAATACCTTAATAGATTTATTTTTATTCTTTTTATCACGTTTACAATTTTTCTATTTATCATATTTCATGTACTAACATTGTGTTTTCAAGTGTGACGAGCTCCGGATTAAGAAAGAACACACATGGTAGATATGTGACTCGATTAGTCGATGTAACATCCCAATGCATTGCCATAGAGAGGTTGGTGTTCGAGATTGATCCTCGATCGGGTATGCCTTCAGGGCCACATGCAGATAAGTTTAGGAGTTATTTGGGTATGTTGGCAAAAACTTATGTCTCTATTGTCATTGCATATTAGGATGATTTCCCATAGATGGACTAGAACCTCCTATGGTAGGACATTCAGGTATGTTTACTTAAAACAAAATTGGTATACCATTTAATATGATTTAATTATCTCATTAACATATTTTTTGTTTTCAATAGCAAAATTTTGATATTCCAAACACTAGAAAAATTAGAAAGAAAGTTTTATCCCACACGGTAATTAGATGGAGGAACTTAAAGACAAGGTTGACATGTCTATATGTGTTTGGAGACAGACAACATGAAACTCCATGTGCGAAGTACATAATAATTGAGGAGGAGGGGATGCAGTTTCGTGCATCTAGAGAGTCTAAGGAGTGGCAGGTTTGTTTCTTAAAATTTTTCTATGGTTAGATAAGGCATTCAATTGTGATTTACACTTATGAATATACATGGTTTGACAGGTTAAAGGGTTAGAAGCCCAAGAAAGACAAAAACTTATTGATGAACCATGTACTATCACGAGGTGGTTATGCATTATTAGAGAGAAAGATGAGATAGAGTCATGCATAGGCTCTAGGACTTCAGTCTCCTAACCTAGCACTTGCACATGCTAAATCTGATAGGAATATGACATCAAAATCAACTATCTTCATATCACAAAGAATTATAAATGCAAATTCTAAACAGATAAATAGTTTATTGAATGTTAAGTGTTTTATGTAAAAAACTTCATTATCATATGCATAATGAGTTGGTTGACCAACATACTCAGGGTTCTTTTGTTTGCCAATGTAAGGTGATAACGGTTGAAAATAGCGTTATCTGTAATGCAATTTTGATATTAAATCAACCCTTTTTGACTTAAAATCTTGCTTGAACTCATGTTTTTAGTCTAGTTTTGTGAATAAGTGAGTAGAGGGTATACTTGATGATTTTTTCACTAAATTCCCTTGATTTTGTAGATTTGTTGGAATGATTTAAAAGAGGAGTTAAAGTACCAAGGAGTTGGAATGCAGAAAACGAGAAAAAGACGTGGTGTAGAAAAGTCAAGCTCAAGCTGAGCACCAAAAAAGGGGCCCTGAGCGCTAGCCAGTTAAGACTGAGCGCTAGAAAGGGGCGCTAAGCCCCAGTTTGATGTATCGCTCAAAGCTTGGGCGCCCTTTTAGGGGCCTTGAGCGCCAATTTTCTTGTAGTTTCGCTTGCTTGCCCCTACTTAGGGCATTGAGCGTCAGCGACGTTGGCCCATGATCCAATTTAGATCTATTTAAGGACTTGCACGACCTAGGGTTGGTATCTCTTGATGGCTTGAGCACAGAAACACACTTTTCGCCCCTTGGAGGCAGATTTAGAGATGTGGGAGCTCTCCTCTTAAGTTTCTAGAGTTTTTCTATCTCTTCCCACTACTACAGAATTCGTCATAGATAGCGCTCAATAGATAACACTTTTTTAAATAAGCGCTATCTATACATGTGTGAAACAATAGATAAAGCTTATTTAAAAAAGCGTTATCTATACCTGTGAAGAAACTCCTCAAAAGGAAGAAATATCTAAAGGAGGAAAAAATTGAGATATAGGGAAAGTGCAGTGTGATCTTGTAGAAGGCACCTCATCCTAAAGTTAAAGATCCAGGAAGTTTCACCATTCCTTGCACTATCAGGAGCCATAAAATAGGGAAAGCCCTAATTGATTTAGGGTCCAGTATCAATTTGATGCCTTGATTTGTTCTTGAAAAGATTGGTGGTCTTGAAGTCCAGCCTGCAAAGATGACTTTGTTTATGACGGATGGATCCACCAAAAAGCCCTATGGTGTGGTGGAAGATGTGATGGTTCAAGCTGACAACCTCAGATTCCTGGTGGACTTTGTAGTAATGAAGATGGAGGAAGAAATGGAGATCCCTATTATTCTTGGAAGGTCATTCATGAAGACGGCCAAGGTGATCATTAATGTTGATGATGGAACTATAACACTCAAAGACCAAGAAGAGGAGGTGATTTTCAATGTCTTCAATGTTGAGCAACAAATCCAGATCAAGAAGACTAGTCTTAAAGGTGCAAGTGGAGATGCACCAGAGGTTAGGACTAAAGCTGCAAAGCCAGGTAAGAAAGGAAAAAAGTGTTTTTTGTCACAGGTAAAGGAAGAAGAGAAAGACAACAAAGGAGAAAGTGTTCATCAAGACTTCCTAGAGAACCATGAAGAATTTAGACCAGGCATTCCAGTGAGATATTACAAAAAGTTTTGGATTGTGAAAGAACTCAGGACTGATGGACTGATAGAGATTGAATCTCAACCTTCCAGAAAAATAAAAAAAGGTGAACAGGAAGTTACTGAAGAGCAGTTGGTGTGGAGAAAGAAAAGATGACACCATGATAAAAGATGTGACATGAGCTTATTGGGTCAAGGTAGTAACGTTAAAGAAGCGCTTGTTGGGAGGCAACCCATTGTTTTACAAACTTTTATTTTGTTTATTTTTTTTTAGTTTGGATTTTTGTCATTTGAATTTTGTTTCTGTTTATTTTGTGTTTATTTGATTCCAGTGTGTTTAGTTTGTAATAACTGAATGTTTGAGGGGTGGAGAGAGATTAATTGTTTGGTTTGAGTGTTGTTTTGTGAGCTAGGGAAAAGAAACGTGAAAATTCTAAGTTGAATCTGAGAACCCAAGGCCAGGAAGAAACGTTAGGGGTAAGAAGGTTGCCTTTGATGCTGTCACTATTAACTGCTTTCTTGGTATAGACTGGTAGGGGGAGCAATTTCAGTTGGCCACGTCCATGCTGGAAGGAGTTGACTATGAGGACGTGGAGCGGACTTTATGTGTGCCTGGAGGGCACTTTTAGAGGAACAGGTCTGGAGCACCCATCCACATCATTAGACCCCATCTGACACCTCTGGCAAAGTATTGGATGACATTCTTTCATGCCAACATTCAACCATGCTCCCATGTGTCGGACATCACTGTCCAGAGGTCCATCTTCCTCTACTGTGTTCTTAGGGGCCTCAACATTAATGTTGGACAGGTTATAGCTGATGAGATCCAAAGTTGTGCCCGTGGTGCAACCAGCAAGGCACCCCTGGGACATCCCTCCTTAATCACCCATCTTTGTGAGACTGCTGGTATTGATGTTTCTAGGCCACCACTAGAGCTTCCAAGAAAGGAGTTGGACGTAGCTTACATCACACATTACTGTGTAGTGGATGAGCCAGGCCACCCAGCGCCACCACCACAACAGCCTAGGGCACACAGGAGAGCACCACCACTAGCCCATGAGCCAGTCCATGAGGTCGTCCTTTCCAGATGTGGGACATGTACTTTTCTTTACTGGATTATAGACTGTTGTCTTATACAGGGGCGAGCAGGAGCTGTTGAGAACACTGACGTTAGCATTCCCTAAGAGACAGTTCATATCTTAGGATGACTTTGCAGCCTATGTGGCCTGGCCCACTGACCCAACACATGAGGGTGGTAGAGCTAAAGCAGCTGAAGCTTCAACTATGGACGAGGATGTTGAGGATGAGGACTCTGATGATGAGTGATGAGCTGTACTGGGCATCTACTGATGGATGCAACCTTTGTTATAGACCATGATTTTTGTTATTTTTCTATATTTATTGCTTTAATTCTTAAACTTTATTTTGTTTTTGTTTTCATTGTTTTCTTTTTAATCATTTGTTTTGTTATTGTACTTTGC
Organism: Vigna angularis; assembly: GCF_016808095.1. Taxonomy (NCBI): domain Eukaryota; kingdom Viridiplantae; phylum Streptophyta; class Magnoliopsida; order Fabales; family Fabaceae; genus Vigna; species Vigna angularis. The sequence continues at coordinate 7,229,676 of NC_068975.1, forward strand.
TTGGATAAATTACACTTCTTTGGTTCAATTGTTGTGTTTTGTGATAAGTACTGCTTTGTGATGCTCTAGTGTATTGATTGATGTTGAGATGATGCATAATTTGCTGATATATAGGTTATGGCTCACAGTTATGAAACAGGTGCTTAAGGTAAAATTTTTATTGAGATACTGAGCAGGATGTTTTTCTGAATTCTAGGACTTGAGAGTTTACCTGTGTGAGTTTTGGGCTTCAGAGTTTTTGTTAATAATTGCTATTGTTATGGAAGCATGAATGAGTTTGCCCAAATTTTCTATGATTGAACTACTTGCTTGCAGGTTTCATATGATCAAGGCCATCTTTTGATATCCCTTATTCTTCTTAGCCTTCACATGATTTCTATCCACTGAAAAGAAAACAATTTGTTTTAACCTTTGAACCTTGAGCCTTTTACATGTTTTGAAAACCCTTTGTGAAAATCTTTACCTTGAGTTAAGTTGAGAACATTTGTGAGGTATTGATAAAGGTTCAAGTTTGGGGTTGCTGAAAAGATTGAGAAAGGAAAAGAAAAAGCATTGAGCTAAGTAGTGAATATATCAAAAGAAAAAGAAAAGAAATATCAAAAGAAAAGAAAAGCTCAATGCAAGGGAAATCTGGGAAAAAGAAAGAAAGTCTGTGCTTGAATGATGAAATCATAAATGTCTCTCTTAACTCAAGGATTTTGCTGACCAGAAAAACCAATTTCCTTCTTAGCCCAGCCAAGTTACAAGCCATGAAAACCTGATTATGGTTAAATGAAAGGTAAAGTTAATTTGTTTGACATTGTGATAGCATAGTGAAAAAGACATGAACACCTCACTATAGACCTGTGAGTTGAGTGATACATTTTTGAGTGCTTGAGTGATACACTTTTGAGTGCTTGAGTGAAACACTTTCCTGGGTGAGGATTACTTCTTTGAATTTCTGATTACAACTTTGCTTGGTTGATTGTTCATTCTTAAGGATAACATTTGTTGAAGTATGTGAGCATCACATTGATTTTAATTGAATTAAGGCATTTGCTCATCTTGACTGACATTTGTATGCTGAGTTGATAAAAGTGATCTCTTGTCCTGGAAGAAATAGTTTTTGAAAAATGTTGAGTCATTGTAGTCATTGTTTTGAAAAGTTGAGTTACATTCTGTTTTGCTTGAGGACAAGCAAAGTTCTAAGTTTGGGGTTGTGATAACGGTTGAAAATACCATATTCTGTGATGTAATTTTGACACTAAATGCACCCTTTTCTACTTAGAAACTTGCTTGAAATCATGTTTTTCTGTTAAGTTGTGTGAATAAGACAGTTGAGATTGAGTTTGATGATTTTATGACTAATTCCCCTTGTTTTGGCAGGAAATGAGATAATATGGAAAGCAGGGATGAAGTGCCATGAAGATGGAGCTCAGAAAGGCTGGAAAAGCACCAGAAGGGAGGATTGCTCGAAGCTTGGGCGCCCTTTTTGGAGGCTCCAGCACAACAGAGTGTCGCTCACCACCCGAGCAGTCTTTTTGGGGCGCTAGAGCGCCAGAAGCACGAAGCTTGGGCGTCTTGTCTGAGGCTTAAGTGTGGAAGACCACCGCTCACCACCCGGGCGCCCTAAGTGGGGCCCTTGAGCGCTAGTGACATGGGCCTGAGCTTTGTTTCTGTTTTGTCTTCGCTCTATTTAAAGGACTCAGGCGTCCTAGGTTTTGTATCTCTGGCTGGAGCAGCACAACACCAAACTTTTCCACTCTCTAAAGGCAGATTTGGAGGCGGAAGCTTCCATGCTCTACTTTTAGGGTTTTGCTATCTCATGATTTTCCATTATTCATCTAGTTTCACCATGTCTATAGTGAACTAAACTCTATTTGGTAAGCAGAAATGGTGATGCGGGATGAACCGGAAGCTGGGTTACGGTGCCTAACTGCGCGCTAACCTAGACCCCACAAAGGTTGTTGGTCGATTAAGACAGCAAGACAGTGGTCATGGAAGTCGAAATCCGCTAAGGAGTGTGTAACAACTCACCTGCCGAATCAACTAGCCCTGAAAATGGATGGCCCTAAAGCGCGCCACCTATACCCGGCCGTCGGGGCAAGGACGAAGCCCCGATGAGTAGGAGGGCGCGGCGGTCGCTGCAAAACCTAGGGCGTGAGCTCAGGTGGAGCGATCATTGGTGTAAATCTTGGTGGTAGTAGCAAATATTCAAATGAGAACTTTGAAGGCTGAAGAGGGGAAAGGTTCCATGTGACGACACTTGCACATGGGTTAGTCGATCCTAAGGGACGGGGGAAGCCCGTATGATATCACTTTCAGTGCGTACTCCGAAAGGAAATCGGGTTAAAATTCCTGAACCGGGACGTGGCGGTTGACGACAATGTTAGGGAGTCCGGAGACGTCGGCAGGGCCCCCGGAAAGAGTTATCTTTTCTGTTTAACAACTTAGTCGCCTTGGAAACGGCTCAGCCGGAGGTAGGGTCCAACGGCTGGAAGAGCACCGCATGTCGCATGGTGTCCGGTGCGCCCCAGCGGCCCTTGAAAATCCGGAGGACCGAGTGCCTCCCACGCCCCGTCGTACTCATAACCGCATCAGGTCTCCAAGGTGAACAACCTCTGGTCGATGGAACAATGTAGGCAAGGGAAGTCGGCAAAATGAATCTGTAACCTCAGGAAAAGGATTGGCTCTGAGGGCTGGGCACGGGGGTCCCAGTCCCGAACCCGTCGGCTGTCGATGGACCGCTCATCGAGAGGGATGATGTGAACTCTCATGTATTTGAATTGATTCTTAATAACACATGCTTTTACATTAATTGTTAGAGTAATTCATCTGTGCTTATTACATTCTTTGTTTAACTCATTCATAACATGATGTATGAATTGCATGAGTGTTGGGAGGTTCCTTACAATTCAGGTTCTTGTTGAATTCTCCTAAGAGTAATATTGCTCAGGAATGAGGGTGTGAGTGTTGGTCGTGTTAAAGCTCTTGATCTTCACATTTAATCACTAGGAATGCTAGGAATTGCATGAACTGGTGATTAAGGACATGCTTCTTCGCCGAGGGATCGGGTTTAAGTGATTTAGTGAGTGACGTTAACATTAATGCATAAAGAAGAATTCTTACATACATGAGAGGGAACTTGGTGAAATCTAACCCCAACAACATACTCATCTCATATTAAACAACATTCGTTCATCATTGTGCTACTCTACTATTGATCAAATTGCATTCATATTTAATTTTCTGTCTTTGCATCTGAAACCAATCGTCTTTATTTGTTTAAGTCTTAATTAATCGAGTTATCACATGACTGTCTAGTGCCGAGAGTCCTCTGGGATACGATACTTGGTCTTACCATTTTATATTCCTATATTAACTCATTTTCTATCAAAACAAAGGGAATTAGTCATAAAATCATCAAATTCAACCTCAACTCTCTTATTCACACAACTTAATGAAAAAGCATGAGTCCAAGCAAGTTTCTAAGCCAAAAAGGGAGTATTTAGTATCAAAATTGCATCACAGAGAACGATATTTTTAACCGTTATCAAAAGGTGATGGCAACCCCTTTAGGGACTTCCCATCCAAAGAAGTATCAACTTAAGATTAAGAAAGGGAAGTTCAATAAACAAAAGGATATTTTCTTTCTAAGTCTTAGAATGTTCTCTTTAACTAAATACATTTACCTTGTTTTGTAGGTCACCAATAACGGTGGGAAACCTTGCCAAGCAAAGGAGAGAAAAGAAAGCAAAGAAGAAATGCCATTTCCGTAGTCAATAAGCTGCTAGCACGTGGCCATTATCTTTGCATCAACCATTTCACATTTTAAACATTTGCCACGTGAAACACATCCAAATCGTGCATCTTCTTCCTTTGAAGCACATTTCCCACGTGAAATGTATCTATCTGGTACCTTCATGCACGTTTGAATGTAAATTGGTAGCTTCCTTTTCACATTTCAGAGGCTTCTCTTACTCTATAAAAGAGAGCTTCTCATTCTTGTAAATCAACTTGAATGCTTTAATGAAATGCTGCTGAGATTTGTCCAACCATTTTTTGGTTCGAGTTCAACCCTTGTGCCTCTTTAAGCACGTTTTCCTCTAGCTTCCTTCCCTTTGGAAGGCTTTCGGAGTTAGAAATCTCACTTACACCACATACCACATTGCCAACCATTCGAGCGAACACCTGACATGCACCGATAGCTTCAACCTTGCTTTCTTTCCGCTGCCGCTTCTGGACCGAGGAGCCACTCCATTCTTGAAGGTGGAGGTTGCTTCCATCATTTGGTATCCAGAGCCAGGCGATCCGGGCCATGCTTCAAGAGCTAAGTGATTTTCCTTCGTTTTTTTTCATTAGTTCGTGTTGTTCTGTTCATTGATGTTACTGTTTCATTGATTTTCTTATTTGATTTTGTGTTTGAGTGGATAATAGCTTTCGTTCACTATTCCTTAGTGTTTCGTTATCATTTTAATCGATGCATTTCATTTGTTTTCATTTTATTCCAACTTCAATTTCAAAATCCAGTTATGCCACAGTCATGTGCATTGTGCAGTTTTCGTTTTACTATTGCATTGGTTTAATCCTATTCAGCTTTGTTTTCTTTCGTTGTCATTGAGCCCAGTGCCTTTGCTAGCTCTATGTTGATCTATAAAGCAAAGACAGTAAGTCAGCTTTGATCATTTGAGCTTACAAGCATTGCACACTGTTTTTCAAGTCAAAAATTTTGCAGCTAAAATGACTTTTCGAGTTTGATTTGTCAGATCTATTTTCATTTAGATTTCTAGTGTTTGAAGTTTTGTATAAGTTCGTCTACTATGTTGGAATGTGTCTAAAGTGATAACAACTCAAATGCATCACATAAATGCAAAATGAGGAATCAAGTTCCATAAAATTTGATTTCAAATTCTACATCCGAATCCTTGCTGGTTTGATCATGTGCACACTCTTTTTGGAAAAATTTATTGATTCTAATGCTTGAGACAAGTGTATTTTATGCATTCATACATGTTTCAAGTGCTAACAATCAGAAATTACCACTGAATCTCAAAAAGAGTAGTCGATTGATCCATCCAGAGCTTTGCACCTTGCTTTCTATCCTAGTATGATTTTTAGGTCATTGCATATTCCCTAGCTATAAATCTGAAGCTAGATCTAGTGTTTAGGACCTTTCTTACACATTGATTGATCCATCCAGCATAGTTTCCATCCAGTTTTCTTTAATTCTGCTGCAGTATGCTTTTTTGTTCTGCATTTTAAGCAACTGCCATTGTGATTTTGGGATGATGAGTGTTTTAGTGATGTTGCAATGTTTGTTCAAGTATATTTGGTGATTTGAAACCTGTTTTTACTGTTCCTTTGGTTAGTTTTGAACAATTAGGCCAAATCACCATCCAAACCGTTAAAATTGCCAAAATTAGGAAGTGGACCAATGTTATTTTGTTGTGGTTACTTTCTTTACTGTCTAAGAGTTTGCACACAACACATTGGAATCACTGCTATTTAGTTTCACCACTGTTGTTTCCAATTTTTCTGCCACAATTTTCCTGGTGTAGTACTTTTTGCTTGCTGTTTGCATCATATCAAAATTAGATTTTCAAATTGGATTGGCAAAAGCTGGGATTTACATATTAAGTACATTTACATGCTTACGCAAGCATAACCAAATCAGAAAAAGCAATTGATATCTGCAATCCAGTTTTGAAAATTCTACAAATAGAAAATATGAAAATCTGCATCTCTTTGTGGCATTCAATCAAAAAATTTAGAATTTTCATCAAACACTTTCATTGCATACAATTCCATCACTGTTTTGCGTTTTTCTTGCTTGTTTAATCTATTCTAGATCATTTCCTAGGTTCCTTTTGAGTGCCATCTCTGTTTCCAGCCCAAAATTCATTAGAAATCACTTTTATTTGGATTTCCATTGTGTTGTCAAGTGTTTTGCAAAATAAAATATGGTGTAGTGACAGTCTGGTGCTAAGTGTTTGTTTGCTGTTTTGTTTGGCCTGCTGCAACATGGTGGTGAAATTACACACTTCCAGATTGCTTCTCCAAAGGGGTAGCATATTAGGGAGTGGAAGACTTTTTAAAGAAAGTTTGGACTCCAAGTGCACTTCCCTATTGCTGTTCCAGCACCAATTTCAGCAGCAGTTTCAGCAACAATACCACTTTTTGCTTATCATTTTGGACCAACACTTTGTGACACAGTAGCCACACTTGGCTTTGCTACTTTTGTAAGCTTTTACTTGTATTTTGGCTTTATATCACGAAACATTTGAAGTTTATTTGGTTTTTCAGTTTTGCAACTTAAAGTGGCTTGGAAAAATGCTTTAAGCAATTTCAAGTGCACAATCACACATTGTAATAGCTTAGTTTCCACTTCTTAGTGTGAAAGTGTGTCAAGTGCCTCCAAATGTCACTTTCACTTTCACTTAGGGCCGAGTTTCATATTTCCTTTCCATTTTCATTCTTTCTTTAATATTTTGCTTGCTGTTTAATTTCTGTTTTAAGTCTCCGTGATATCTAGGTGCGTGCTCATATAGATAAACCTTCTTTTGGTTTCTAGGCGCATCTCATTGTTGCATTCCAAATGTTTTTGAAAGACTTCTACATTGAAACTTAGGTATGAAGCGATAGGAGAAACTCTGGCTAAGGAAGGACAAGGTTTTTAAGCTTGTCCGTTGAGACTCACTTCTTCTTCCTGGGAGCTATTTAGTTTCTTGACCTTTAGAATCTCTCTAGAAGTCATTCACCAAGAAAAAATCCAAAAACAATATTTGAAAAGTTTTTTACTCAACACTTGTGAAGCCTTTCAAAACTCTTATGAAAATCTTTTCTCTACTTCACAAGTATGAGTCACTCTAGTGTTCAAGGTACCATTCATCATGATCAGGAAACTATGAAATTGAGAGAGGAACTTAATAGAACTAAAGCTGAGTTAAATGAATTCAAATAGATGGTTGCAAACCTCACTCTCAATCAGAGAGGACAAAATAATGAGGAACACTCTCATAGGCAACACCATGATCATGGTGATCATTCCCAACATAGTGATCACAATACTTTTCATCCTTATGATCACTATCAACACCCTCCTAGGAGACACCACCATCATAGAGACCATCATGTGGAACCCAAATTAAACCTTCCCCCTTTTTATGGCAGAGACAATGAGGAAGAATATTTTGAGTGGGAAATGAAGGTTGAACAAATTTTTGAGTGTTACCGCATAGATGATAGGAGGAGAGTGTCCCTAGCCACCTTGACTTTTCAGGGTGCAACCCTCTATTGGTGGACCTCCATAATTAGAGATCAAAAGATGCATGGCGACTATACCATCCAATATCGGAATGAGTTAAAGGCAACCTTGCATCGGAGGCATGTTTCAGCCTACTATGCCAAAGAGGTCATGGACAAGCTCCATAGACTTCAACAAAGAAACATGAGTGTTGAGGAATATAGACAAAAGTTGGAATTACTCATGTTAAGAGATGGAATCAAAGAGGAAGAGAGATTCACCATAGCTAGGTTCCAAAGCGGTCTTAACTATGAGATCAGAGATAAGGTAGAGCTTTTACCTCATTTAGATCTCAATGACTTTGTGCAACTATGTGTGAGAGTGGAAGAACAAATTAGAAGAAAAGCTTCCACTAAAAGGAATTACCCTACCACCTCCGAGTATAGGAAAGATCCTAAGAGGGAGGGTAGTCCAAAGAGGTATGAAAAGCCTCAAGAAAAAGAAAAAGAGAAAGAGAAAGTGAGAGGTAAAGAAAAAGAGAGAGAGCGAGAAAGAAATACCTTTCACAAAGAATCTTCAAAAGGAACAAGGGGTAGAGAGACCAAATTCTTTAAGTGTGGAGAGAGAAGACATTATTCTTCTGAGTGTCCTCATAAACAGTCTACTTATCTCTTAGACCATCAAAGTCAAAATGAAGATTCTTCTAGTGACTCAGATACTTCTATATCTGAGGAAGAAGCCTTACCTTGTGAAGGTGAGTTATTATTGATAAGAAGAATTCTTGGAAGTCAATCCTAGGAACTAGAACAATCATAAAGGGAAAACCTATTCAGAACAAGATGCAAAATCTTTGAAAACACTTGTTCATTGATTGTGGATAGTGGTTCCTCTTACAATTGTTGTAGTTCAAGAATGGTGAACAAATTGGCCATACCTACTATTTCTCATCCCAAGCCTTATAAGCTTCAGTGGATAACAGAGGATGAAGAAATAGTAGTGAACACACAGGTAACCATACCAATATCCATTGGCAACTATCAAGAAAATGTTTTATGTGATGTTGTTCCAATGGATGATGGACATGTATTACTTGGTAGGCCATGGCTATATGATCATAACTCCACTCATGATGCTATACCAACAACATCACCTTCCTCCATAAAGGAAATAAAATCACAATGATTCCTCTAACACCTGAACAAGTGAAAGAGGATGAGATAAAAATCAAAGAAAAAATTGAAAAAGAAAGAAAACAAGAAAATAGGTTGTCCAAGCAACCTTCTCAAGAAAAGAAGGAGACAAAGGTATGCATGTTGTTAACTTCTTCATTAACAGGTAAATACCTTGACTCTTCTTCTCAAAAACATCACTTTGTTTCTTCATTTTCTCATGGGGAATGTTCAAAACAAAGTGAAACCAAAACTATATTAAAGGCCAAGACTTCTTCTAATAAAATTTTTGTCAAAAGGCCTTCATTTTCTCTTCTTATCTTTGCATACATCCTTTTAATCATACTAATTGTTGCTATTTTTTGTAGATATATTTTTGACCCAGGTGGAAAATAAAAACCACAATTGTGCTTCTTTCTTTCTTCCCGATTTGAGGACAAATCGTTTTTAAAGAGGGAGGGAATGATGGCAACCCCTTTAGGGACTTCCCATCCAAAGAAGTATCAACTTAAGATTAAGAAAGGGAAGTTCAATAAATAAAAGGATCTTTTCTTTCTAAGTCTTAGAATGTTCTCTTTAACTAAATACATTTACCTTGTTTTGTAGGTCACCAATAAAGGTGGGAAACCTTGCCAAGCAAAGGAGAGAAAAGAAAGCAAAGAAGAAATGCCATTTCCGTAGTCAACAAGCTGTTAGCACGTAGCCATTATCTTTTCATCAACCATTTCACATTTTAAACATTTCCCACGTGAAACACATCCAAATCGGGCATCTTCTTCCTTTGAAGCACATTTCCCACGTGAAACATATCTAGCTGGTAGCTTCATGCACGTTTGAATGTAAATTGGTAGCTTCCTTTGCACATTTCAGAGGCTTCTCTTACTCTATAAAAGAGAGCTTCTCATTCTTGTAAATCAACTTGAATGCTTTAATGAAATGCTGCTGAGATTTGTCCAGCCATTCTCTGCTTCGAGTTCAACCCTTGTGCCTCTTTAAGCACGTTTTCCTCTAGCTTCCTACCCCTTTGGAAGTGATACGACTGTCGCGGTCATACAAATTTGATGTGCAATAAGAATGCAGTATAACTAGGATGTGACTCCTAGGTCGTCTCACAAGGACCAATTATGTGGTTCAGTTTCGGATCAAATACGAAAGGGGGGGGGGGGGGTTGTGAATGTTTTTGGTTTTTATGCAGTAAAATGAAATTAAACTGAAAATTAACTTTAAAATAGTAAATGTGAAAACGGTGAAGTAACATTCAAAACATTAAAAACTGAACGGTAAAAGACACCAAAATAAAATTAACGTGGGAACACTAAACGTAAAACGTTAAACACAAAAATAAAAGCATCAGTAAAAATAAACCGTAAACATAAAACTAAAAAATGGTAAAACTGAAATTAAAACAGTAAAACGAAATTAATCAGTAAAAACGATTTGCTACAGTAAAACGAAAATACAGCAAGGTGAAACAGTAAAAATAAATCTGGAACAGAAAACTAAAATACAGAAAACGAAAATACAGAAAAACGAAAATACAGTACATAGTAAATACAGAAAATAGTAGAATTAGAAAATAAATTACAGCAGTAAATTTTTACAACAAAAACAGTAAATCTGAAATAGAAAAACTGCAGTACCATAATTGAAAATACAGAAAACAAAAATACAGAAAACAGTCAAAACAGTAAAACAGTAAATCAGTAAATTTTAGAAAATAAAATTATAACAGTAATTAATAATAGCAAAATAATAATTACAGAATTGCAGAATCCAAATAACAATAATACAGAAACAGTAAAAATGGAATACAGAAATACAGTAAAACAGTAAAATACGAAAAACAGTAAATTGTAAAATATGAAAACAGAAACAAAATTACAACAGTAAAATAAAGAGAATAAAATTACAGTAAATGATCAATCATGCAAAAATAAAGAAGAGTAGAAATTAAATTGTAGAAACAACAACTGAAATTAAAATACCACATAATTTAATTTACAGCAGTAAAAAAAATAGTAAAGCCTAAATTAAATTTTAGAAACAGTAAATACATTGAATTAAAATTGTAGATAAGTTTATTACAACAAAAGAAAAGGAAAAGTAAATTAGAAATTCAACATTACTAGACGAGTGCATCAACTTTGTGTACTGTGATTCTTCCAGCTCCTACACCGTTCCAGCCCTTCTTCTCTACTGTCCAGCTGCTGCTGGCTTATTCTCCTCAGCAGCCCCCTCACGGCACACCCCTACATCTTCAATCCAGTCCCTCTTTTATTTGCACTTCGAAGCATGGTAACAAAATGATGAGAGGGACCCTCCATAATGTCCATTTTCTTCACCTCTACCGTCCACTTCCATTCTCCAATTGCAGTGTATCAGCCCATTCAAGTGTGCACACTACTTCCAAAAATAATATTTCACTTGCTTGTTTCTAAGTGGAACTTCTTCCAGCCGTCCACCATGCACTCACTTAATGGAAATAATAACAACTCATGGGGCACACCAACTTACGTGACTTTCTTTTATTCTATCTAACACCACTTCTTTTTGTCTTTTTCTCATTAACCAATTACCTATTCTCTTCTGATACTGCAACTCTTAGCTTGCTGTCGTGCTCTCTGCTTGAAGCCAAGCTTGAACCAGATGCTGCCAACTCTGCTGGATGAAACCGAGAGCTCCATGTCCGTGCACCAACTAAAAAGAAATAAAACATGGTATCCACCTCTTTGTCATTTTCCTCTTAACTTTCTTCAACCAATTAATCATTCTTGTCTCTTCAAACTTCACGGCCTCCAGCTTGTGCTTCTTGGACGTGAATAAAAACATGGAAAGGGACCTCCACTTTCTCTTCACTTCATTTCTGGATGTGTTGTCTTTCTTCCAAGTTGCTGTGTGAATTGTTGCTGCTGTAAAGCCGTGAGATCCTCTCCACCTGCTGGACCAATTTTATTGTCTTCATCACCATGGATCTCTCCATCCAAGCCGTGACAAGCTTAGTGTGCTGTTGCACCGTTTCTGTTCAAGGCCAAAACAGGTCCAGCCATGCTTCTTCTTTTTACGCAGCAGCTCCCTCAAGGTGCTCCTCCCATGCTTGACTGTGGAACATCTTCCTCTTTGCTGCTACTGGAATAAATCACCACTTCATCTCCAACCATGCTGCACCTCTTTTCTCTCCAAAGATGGAACGCCACTTCTTCTCTTCTTCCAGCATCAACGTGTTGTGTGCCTTGTACCGTGGCAGCTGCTCTATTCCAGCCAAGATTCGCGTGAACCAGCAGTGTGCTTCTTGTGTTGGTCTCTCAGGGGCTGCACTTAGTGCCTTGTGAAGCAAAGAAAGAAAATTAATTCCCATAGTGCAGCATGGAGAATAACCGTGTCCCTCCTTCCATCAAGTGTAGTGAGAAAACCAAAAGCCTTGTTGTTCTCTTTTGAATGCTAATGGATAATTTACGTGGAAACCATGTGCTGGATGTAACTCTTTTCCAATAATGAAGCACCCCTTTCAAAGGGTAAAATGACCATAATGCCCTCTAAATATGACAAATTATTACCCAATAATTTTCCTAGAATTAATAACGTAAATATTTAACCATAGATAATTCAAATTAATCAAAATAAGAATTACCGGTCAAATTAAGTACAATTATGAAAAATGGGAAAATACTGGACAATTAAGCACAATTCCCTGACTAATTTTAGCACAATAAGCTAAGTGTAGTGAACAAAATATTGACTCATCAAAATAGACCACACTTAGTCTTTTGCACTCCTGGGCAAAATCAATTTTCAAATCAGGGAATAGATCAAAGGACATAGGGAAGTGAAGCAACTCAACACACAGAAAATAAAAACTTACAAGGAAACAAACCTATTTACAAGGTTCTCAAGAAATCTGGACAAATAAAAATAGTAGACAATATCTATCACAGAATCAGGGAAAGCAGATACTCACAGAAATTAATCCAAGCAATTCAAAACATGGTAAAATAATTAATCAGCTTAAGAGGTGAATTGAAAATGACAAAACCTCACATATGCACTATAGTGTTTCTCTCAAGTGTCTAGGGTAAATAATAATATCAGCTCGATGTACTCAAGAAAACAAACACAAGCAGACTTGGCAAGGCTCTAAAATCAATACTTAAAGCATATGCATGTTCAGATCCAAAGGTCTTTTTAGGATAAAATGGGGCCAAGGACAAGGGAGGATAAAATATAGATAAGTAGCTGTAGCTCAGAAGAAATAGAGGAGCATGGGGAACAAGTGTAAGCACAGTGAAATAACACCCAAACCTCTAATTCAATCCTCTTATTGACTCCCTTATTCTCAAAATTATTTTTCATTCATTTTTTTTTTCATTTTTTTTTTCACTTAATTGTAAAATACACACATATTTACAAAAATGAAACACGAAGAGGAACCAACTCGCCAATTCACTAGAATCCCCAAGGAGACCACACTTGTTCCCAAAACACTTCTAAAGCTCCAAAATTCCCTAAGGTTAAGGTAATCATGATTTTTCACTTAGGGCTAGTGTATGAGCTTCAAAACAAATAAATGGGTAAAGTATAGGCTCAAAAGGGGTTATCAATGGATAATAACAAGGTAGGCTTATTTGGCTAGAGAGGTTCAAGAACAAAAATGCCTTTGTCAATTCCGATCATGCATATCAATCAAGTATATCAACAAGAGTCAAGCTAAGGCATATGTGCAAGTAATCAAGAGACATATCACACACAAGAAAGAACATTAAGTGGCTCAAATCTTACACAGGGTATTTTGTGTTATAATCAATTCAACCTCTTACATATCATAATTATCTTTCCATGCAAAGAAAAACATAGATTTCATACCATAAGTATCAGTCAAATGAAGTGAAAGATAAGTCTACAACTTAAATAAAATCCAGAAATCAAGAAAAATGTAAACTTTATTGCACACAAAACACACTAAAAACAACTTAAATCAGAAAAAATTTTACACACAAAACAAAGAAAAATCAGAATCTCTCCCAATAGACCACACTGAAACTACACATTATCCTCAATGTGTTATAAGCATACATCAGCAATCAAAACACGAAACATATCATGGACAAGTGCAATAAAAGATAGGAAAAATGGGAAGAAATTTTAAGTAACATCCATCAGTAGATGTTATCAGTGACATCCATCAGCAGATGTCAAAATCACCTAGCACCCCTCAGTAGATGCTAAAATAATAATTTTTTTTTATTTTTTAGTTTTTTTTTTTTTTATTTTATATTTTTTTTTAATTGAAAAAGGAACTGACCGGCACCTGGACAACAGTGTCGGTGACAACGACCGAAACTGTTGCTACAATGGCAGAATTTTTGGCTATAAAAGGGCACCTCCCCAGCGTCGAGCGACATTTCTGACTTCCCTGCTCTCTCTCTCTACTCCTCTCTTCTCTCTCTACTCTCTCCTCCTCTCTCCTCTGAGCGTCTGGGATCTCTGCGGAGCCTCTGCCCCGGTGCCATCTGAAGATCTGAGATCTGCGTAGAGCCCCTGCCACTTCGCCTGTTGAAGAGTCTGAGAACCTCAAGGAGCCTCTGCAAGCCCTACTACTCCAGGTAAGTCCTCAGAACTTAGTAACTCCTTCTTTCCTTTCCTTCTGTTTTCTTGTAATTTCATTACGTTATGCACTTCGTCTGCCGATCTATCTTCTTTCCTTTCTTTCCTCCCTTTACCGCTTTTTCTGCTATTATTACCTTCTTGCTTTCCTGCTTTCCTGCTTTATTTATTTTTTTTTAACGAAAAACACATAAAACACAACTGTCAAAAAAAAAAAAACTTAAGGGGTATATCGGCTGGAAACCAGACGTTAATCTCCCTTCGATTGAAGGTATGGCAGAGACAATCGGGTAGAACAACGCCACGTACCCCACTTAAAAATAAAACACAGAAACTTAATAACATGAACAACATGGACAAGGACAACTGGACGTAGATCCGTTTAGGACCCTTTTGCAAGGACCGTGAAACAGATCTGAGACCAGACACTGAAACATCACATACAGGCTGGACAAAATAAATCAAAAAGGAAACAAGAACAAATAAAGAAAACACCGAACTAAGAATCTAATACATTTTTTTTTATGTTTTTTATTTTTTTATTATTTTTTTTATTTTTTTATTTTTATTTTTTTTTAGTTTATATTATTTATTTATTTTTTTTTATTTTTTTTTTTTATGTTTTAGAATACTAGTAGAGGAAAGATGACGAGTGAGATGGAATCAGAGAGATATACCAGTCAGCGGTGGCGTCCTACCGAAGATCAGACCCAGATGATGACCAGAATCTACAACTTTGGGGTCACACACCCAAGCAGAGCGCAAGTTGTCGAGATCACGTCTCGACTAAGGATCTTCGGAGATGCCAGCGAATACAACGTGCACTGCTGGTTCAACAACCACGACAATCGGGTCAGGTGCTGGCAAGCGGAGATAGACCCCACTAGCACTCAGTTTTCACAATTGCCGCTATATATGTACGGTAAGAACTCTCGTCAACTCTCAATTTTTATTATTTTTTTTTCCTCTTCTATTATTAACATAATTTTTTTTTGTTGAAAGAATACAATTGGGTGATAATGAGGGCACCGAGGCTGTTGGACCTGTTCCCCGTCCCGATCATCATTGACGATGATAGAGATGAGAGACAAATCCCTCCACCCATGCTTCTCACATTCCGAACCAGAGCTCCCTCAACGGAGCTCTCCCTTAGACCGCCACAACCAGCTCGTGAATTCTTTCATTTTTAATATATTATGCCTTTTTTTTTTTTTTATGTTTTTGTTGGCTGAGTGTGGCCAGAATATTAATGAGGACTGTAATATGAACACTTAATTTTTTATGTTTTTAATTTTTTATGTTTTTTATTTGGACTGTAATATTTAACGATCAGTAAAGATCGACCCCCGAACATCTTTATTTACACATATATCTACTGCAATTTCATTTTCAGATCTGATAAATTTCCTTTTCTCAATTACTGTAATTTTTTTCAATGATGAATGAAATCTTTCTTAGTCTTAAACAAAATTTTCAATCAATAATCTGTATGAAAACAACTAAAAAATTATATTTACAGTGAAGGAAAGTAAGGAAAAATAAGATCTGAAGTGAAAATTTTTATTGGTATGAAATAATAAGATACTGAGGGTCGAAATAAAATTAAGGAATACGCAAAACAATTTTTAAAATTTTTTTTTTAAGGATAACAATTTGAAAACTAAGAAAAAGAAAAAAAAAATAAAGAAATAAATAAATATACATATCAGAATACATATTTGGCACACTTAAAACAAAATATTTTATCACAAAGTTTTTTTTTTTATTTTATTTTTTTTATTTTTTTTTATTTTATTTTTAAAAAAAAAAAAAAAAAAAAAACAATCCGAAAACTAATAAAGAAAATTAAGAATTTTCCCCTAATTCGCAAACTAAGAAAATTAAGGGAAGAAGGAACAGGAAAACTCCCCTGGTTATGGTGGCAGTTGCCAAATTTGGACAATCAGGGAGATGCCTTCCACCATAGGATTTAGCAGAGAGATTTTGAGGAGAAATTGTGTCATCAGTATTGCCCTATCATCCGCAGCAAAATGTTTCTTCTTTCTTCTCGTAGTAGTATACTCTTCTTCATCAATCATTAATTTCTTAATGTCAGCATCTGCATTTTCTTTTAACTCTGCATCCTTATCATCAAACTCACAATTAATATCACCTGTTATAAACTTAGAGTTTGGCTGTAATGCATAACCAATTTCAGCACAAATGGAGCAAGAACCAGATTCACAGTCACATTCAAAATTTTCAGAAAACTGTGTTAAATCAAAGTTTAGTCCTAACTCCATAAAGTCATTAGATTGCACAGTTTCTCTTTCAAAATCAATATTGACGCGACTTTTACCAATGGGTTCAATGGCTGATACTGATTTAAAAATTTTAGAATGGTCAATCAAATTTGTATCAGTATCAGTCATAAACCCTATAGAATCAGTGTGCGTCAATTCACATGCATTTGAATGTGTAGGCAAATCAGGTAAAATTGGAATCTCAGGTTTAGAATAAACCTGTTTTTGCTCACTCAAAAGTTTCTTACCAAACTCCAAGTTATCAGCTGTATCCTCAGAGCTATCAGTGTTAGAATCCAGAACAGGTTGCTCAGGTTCTTCCTTTGCTACCTCAATTGGACTTTCACCAGCCATCTTGCAGAGCAACTTCCTTGCTTCTGTTGGGGTTATATCCATCAAACATCCACCAGAAGCTACATCCACAAGTATCCTTTCACTGTCCAGGAGTCCTTCATAAAAATAAGTCAAGAGCAAATGCTCTGGAATTTGGTGGTTTGGAGAAGTTGTGCAAAGCCTGTTAAACCTCTCCCAATAATCTGCCAGGCTTTCTTCTTGAAACTGCTCAATGGCAGTGATCTTCATCCTAATGCTGGTCACCTTTGCTGCTGGAAAGAACTTGTCGAAGAATTTTTGTTGTGTTTCCCGCCAACTATTAAAAGGATACCGGTATATGAACCAGTCTCTTGCTTCATCTTGAAGGGACATGGGAAACATTTTTATCAACACTGTCTCCTTTGAAACACCAGCAGGCCTCATAGATAAACACACCAAACTGAACTCCTTGAGGTGCCTGTATGGATCTTCATGTGCCAACCCATGGAATTTGGGAAGACTTTTGACTATCTCATACATCCAGTCTTGAGAATCAGTCATTTCTTCTATTGTAGTGCAAAACCTGTCTCAGACTTGGACTTCCTCTTCAAACAAAGATTGTACAGAAAGAAATATACAGAAACATAACATGGAGGAAAACTAATATTTTTTTATTTTATTTTTTTAATTTCAGAAACAAGAGCTAAATACAACATACAACACATGTTTTTTTTTTTTTTAAATTAACAAAACAAAACTCATACGACACGCATGCACAAAACAAAACATTACATCACAACACAAGATAAAACACACCAACAAATATTAACAAAAGAAAAACCTAAAACATATATCACATGTACACAAAAACACACATAACAGAAAACAACAAAAGACCCAAAACCAAACCGTTATTGGTCCCCGGCAGCGGCGCCATTTTGATACGACTGTCGCGGTCATACAAATTTGATGTGCAATAAGAATGCAGTATAACTAGGATGTGACTCCTAGGTCGTCTCACAAGGACCAATTATGTGGTTCAGTTTCGGATCAAATACGAAAGGGGGGGGGGGGGTTGTGAATGTTTTTGGTTTTTATGCAGTAAAATGAAATTAAACTGAAAATTAACTTTAAAATAGTAAATGTGAAAACGGTGAAGTAACATTCAAAACATTAAAAACTGAACGGTAAAAGACACCAAAATAAAATTAACGTGGGAACACTAAACGTAAAACGTTAAACACAAAAATAAAAGCATCAGTAAAAATAAACCGTAAACATAAAACTAAAAAATGGTAAAACTGAAATTAAAACAGTAAAACGAAATTAATCAGTAAAAACGATTTGCTACAGTAAAACGAAAATACAGCAAGGTGAAACAGTAAAAATAAATCTGGAACAGAAAACTAAAATACAGAAAACGAAAATACAGAAAAACGAAAATACAGTACATAGTAAATACAGAAAATAGTAGAATTAGAAAATAAATTACAGCAGTAAATTTTTACAACAAAAACAGTAAATCTGAAATAGAAAAACTGCAGTACCATAATTGAAAATACAGAAAACAAAAATACAGAAAACAGTCAAAACAGTAAAACAGTAAATCAGTAAATTTTAGAAAATAAAATTATAACAGTAATTAATAATAGCAAAATAATAATTACAGAATTGCAGAATCCAAATAACAATAATACAGAAACAGTAAAAATGGAATACAGAAATACAGTAAAACAGTAAAATACGAAAAACAGTAAATTGTAAAATATGAAAACAGAAACAAAATTACAACAGTAAAATAAAGAGAATAAAATTACAGTAAATGATCAATCATGCAAAAATAAAGAAGAGTAGAAATTAAATTGTAGAAACAACAACTGAAATTAAAATACCACATAATTTAATTTACAGCAGTAAAAAAAATAGTAAAGCCTAAATTAAATTTTAGAAACAGTAAATACATTGAATTAAAATTGTAGATAAGTTTATTACAACAAAAGAAAAGGAAAAGTAAATTAGAAATTCAACATTACTAGACGAGTGCATCAACTTTGTGTACTGTGATTCTTCCAGCTCCTACACCGTTCCAGCCCTTCTTCTCTACTGTCCAGCTGCTGCTGGCTTATTCTCCTCAGCAGCCCCCTCACGGCACACCCCTACATCTTCAATCCAGTCCCTCTTTTATTTGCACTTCGAAGCATGGTAACAAAATGATGAGAGGGACCCTCCATAATGTCCATTTTCTTCACCTCTACCGTCCACTTCCATTCTCCAATTGCAGTGTATCAGCCCATTCAAGTGTGCACACTACTTCCAAAAATAATATTTCACTTGCTTGTTTCTAAGTGGAACTTCTTCCAGCCGTCCACCATGCACTCACTTAATGGAAATAATAACAACTCATGGGGCACACCAACTTACGTGACTTTCTTTTATTCTATCTAACACCACTTCTTTTTGTCTTTTTCTCATTAACCAATTACCTATTCTCTTCTGATACTGCAACTCTTAGCTTGCTGTCGTGCTCTCTGCTTGAAGCCAAGCTTGAACCAGATGCTGCCAACTCTGCTGGATGAAACCGAGAGCTCCATGTCCGTGCACCAACTAAAAAGAAATAAAACATGGTATCCACCTCTTTGTCATTTTCCTCTTAACTTTCTTCAACCAATTAATCATTCTTGTCTCTTCAAACTTCACGGCCTCCAGCTTGTGCTTCTTGGACGTGAATAAAAACATGGAAAGGGACCTCCACTTTCTCTTCACTTCATTTCTGGATGTGTTGTCTTTCTTCCAAGTTGCTGTGTGAATTGTTGCTGCTGTAAAGCCGTGAGATCCTCTCCACCTGCTGGACCAATTTTATTGTCTTCATCACCATGGATCTCTCCATCCAAGCCGTGACAAGCTTAGTGTGCTGTTGCACCGTTTCTGTTCAAGGCCAAAACAGGTCCAGCCATGCTTCTTCTTTTTACGCAGCAGCTCCCTCAAGGTGCTCCTCCCATGCTTGACTGTGGAACATCTTCCTCTTTGCTGCTACTGGAATAAATCACCACTTCATCTCCAACCATGCTGCACCTCTTTTCTCTCCAAAGATGGAACGCCACTTCTTCTCTTCTTCCAGCATCAACGTGTTGTGTGCCTTGTACCGTGGCAGCTGCTCTATTCCAGCCAAGATTCGCGTGAACCAGCAGTGTGCTTCTTGTGTTGG
The DNA here is from genome assembly GCF_016808095.1 of Vigna angularis. Taxonomy (NCBI): domain Eukaryota; kingdom Viridiplantae; phylum Streptophyta; class Magnoliopsida; order Fabales; family Fabaceae; genus Vigna; species Vigna angularis. The sequence goes on from NC_068975.1 coordinate 7,249,464, forward strand.
TCTCTCAGGGGCTGCACTTAGTGCCTTGTGAAGCAAAGAAAGAAAATTAATTCCCATAGTGCAGCATGGAGAATAACCGTGTCCCTCCTTCCATCAAGTGTAGTGAGAAAACCAAAAGCCTTGTTGTTCTCTTTTGAATGCTAATGGATAATTTACGTGGAAACCATGTGCTGGATGTAACTCTTTTCCAATAATGAAGCACCCCTTTCAAAGGGTAAAATGACCATAATGCCCTCTAAATATGACAAATTATTACCCAATAATTTTCCTAGAATTAATAACGTAAATATTTAACCATAGATAATTCAAATTAATCAAAATAAGAATTACCGGTCAAATTAAGTACAATTATGAAAAATGGGAAAATACTGGACAATTAAGCACAATTCCCTGACTAATTTTAGCACAATAAGCTAAGTGTAGTGAACAAAATATTGACTCATCAGGAAGGCTTTCGGAGTTAGAAATCTCACTTACACCACATACCACACTGCCAATCATTCCAACGAACACCTGGCATGCACCGATAGCTTCAACCTTGCTTTCATTCCGCTGCCACTTCTGGATCGAGGAGCCACACCATTCTTGAAGGTGGAGGTTGCTTCTATCAAAAGGCAAAGTTGATTCATGTGACATTGTGACACCTTTGAGTTTGAGTGAAACACTTTTGAGTGCTTGAGTGAAAAACTTGAGTGCTTGAGTGAAACACTATCTTTGGTGAGGAATAGTTCCATGCACATAGGGTAACATTCTGTTTGCTTGGTGATCACTCATAAGGTTGTCGTATCTGTTGTGTATGTCTTGATTATGTGAGAACCATAGTTGAAGCTTGAATGGCTAAAACATCATTATATCTTGACTAATCTTTCTATGATGAGCAAACATGAGTGATTTACTTATCCTAGAGGAAAATGCGTTTTGGTGTGCTAGACCATTGTAGTATGATTATTTTGTTTAAGCCAAGTTACATTTTGCTTGAGGACTAGCAAAGTTTCAAGTTTGGGGTTTTGATAACGATTGAAAATATTGTTATCTGTGATGCAATTTTGATATTAAATCAACCCTTTTTGACTTAGAATCTTGCTTGAACACATGTTTTTAGTCTAGTTTTGTGAATAAGTGAGTAGATGGTATACTTGATGATTTTCTCACAAAATTCTCTTGATTTTGTAGGTTATTGGAATGATTTAAAAGAGGAGTTAAAGTACCAAGGAGTTGGAATGCAGAAAAAGAGAAAAAGACACAGTGAAAAAAATTCAAGCTGAAGCTGAGCGCCAACCAATCAAGGCTGAGCGCCAGAAAGGGGCGCTGAGCGCCGGTTTCATGTATCATTCAAAGCTTGGACGCCCTTTTTTGGGGCTTTGAGTGCCAGTTTTCTCGCAGTTTCGCCTGCTTGCCCCCACTTAGGACGTTGAGGGCCAGCGACGTTGGCCCATTATCCAATTTAGATCTATTTAAGGACTTGCACGACCTAGGGTTAGAATCTCTTGATGGCTTGAGCATAGAAACACACTTTTCGCCCCTTGGAGGCAGATTTGGGGATGTGTGATTTGTCCTCTTCAATTTCTAGGGTTTTTCTATCTCTTCCATTCCATTGTTCATCTAGTTTCTCCATGATAATGGAGAACTAAACCTTATTTGTTGTTGGGGAAGATGTAACATCTAAACTCTCATGTATTTGAATTGATTCCAATTTATTTATGCTTCTTTCATTAATTGTTAGGGTTATTCTCCTTTGCTTTATGTTTGTTATGTTTAACTCATTCATGGTATGATTATTGGTTTTCTTTGATATGGACACATACGAAGAAACCTAGAACTAGAGAATTTCTCCCCTGGGAACTATTGCCTAAACATAGGGATAGAACGCTTGGTTGTCTTAAGCTTCCGTTCGTAATGCCAAATTAATTACTAGGGAGACGAGACATTGTAAACTAGTATCTAAGGATAGGCTTTTTTCGCCGAGACATCGGGTTCTAAGTACTTTAGAAAGTGACATTAACAATTAATAAAGAAGAACAATTCATATATGCATGAGAGTGATTAGGTGAAATCTAAACCCCAACAACATTAACATCTCATATTATCAACTTCATCCATTCATTCTAGTGTTAAGCCTCAATTGATCAAATTGCATTCATGTTTATTTTTATTGCATTTGCATTCAAAACCCCAAAAATGTTCTTAACTCTTAATTAGTTAAGCAATTACACAATTGTTTATTGTCGTGAGTCCTTTGGGATACGATATTTGGTCTTACCATTTTATATTACTTAATACAATTCGGTACATTTGCCGACATCTTAACATAAGGACGATATTCCCACAATGGCCATTGGAAATTTAGAGTTCCGAAGGTGTGTATGTGGCGTTGGAGGTGTGATTAGTCTTCAAGACTACTTTGGCCCTACACAAAGAAGTAGTGAATCCTTGAGTTAGGAGGCATTGAGGAAGATGGAGCTCGAAATGGAGAAAAGGCTCAATCAATGCATGACTGTTATGGGGAAACGATTCATGGAGTAATTGCAACAACAACAACGGGAAATTCAAAGAGCGCTTGAAGAAAAGTTTCAGTCGATGACCCAATCAAGCATGGGGTTGCCTACTGAAGCTCTAATAGGACGTCTGGTCAGCATAAAAGGCTCATGCTCTGTAGATCCTACTAACTCCATTTGTCAGTATGAATTGTTGGTTGATGGAGATCTCCCACGCGTAGTAGCTGTCAGACGAGTACGTGAGGGAGGGCAGACTATTCATGGTGCTCCCTTATTATTTGTGATTCATGATACTAAGACAATGCACAATTCTATGGTTTTGTTCCTTGCATATGAGAATGAAAAATGACTTAAAAATCTGTTTCAAGCATAAGTGTTTGTTTTACAATCGGCAAGTATGACCGAATCGTTTCAAGTAATAAACTTGGTAAGACCAAGTATCGTTCTCCCAAAGGACTCACGGCCTAGTTTAGTTATGTGATTCGTTGATTAGCTAAGACTTAAGAACGAAATAATTGGATTTTATATGCAAAAGACGAAAATAAACATGTATGCATAAGGGTGATCAATGGCTAAAACAAAATACAAATACTTTCAATGGAATATATGGATGAGTATGTTGTTGGGGTTTATCAATTTCATCTTATCCACTCTCATATATTTTAGGAATTCAACATTCAATTCATCATTGTTAATGCCACTCTCTAAATTACCTTTCAAGAAGGCTTCTCCCTAATTACGAGTTCATACGATTCCTAGCATCCCTAATAATTAGTTTATTCAGCGCAGGAGCTTAACGGCAACCAATATACTATTGGGAGAAATTCCCCAGATCTAGACTTCCCCGTACGTTTCCGTATCGACAAAATCAATAATCATGCAGTGAATGAGTTAAACAAAGCAAGCATTGAGCAAAGAAGAAAACCCTAACTAATGATGAAAGAAAGCATAGGTCTTAAATATAAGATGTAAAAACAAATTCCATATATGAGAGTTTCATAAGACTACATTGATTCCCCAACAACAATACAAGGTTTAGTTCACCATATTCATGGTGAAACTAGATGAACAATAATGAAATAAGGAAAGATAAAACCCTAAATAGGTGAAGAGGTAGCCTGAGCATCCAAGATCCTCCTTCAAAGGGGTGGAAGAAAGAGTATTTGCTTCGTCACAGCCAAAGATACAAACCCTAGGAAACCCTAAAGCTTATATACTATTCGTAAATTACAGAAAAATTAGGCCCAAGCCCATAAGTGTGCCGCTCAGCGGTAAAGTACCGCTCAGCGGTAAGTGCGCGAGCTCGGTTCTTCCCCTCAGCGACCATTTTGCCCCTCAGCGGATCCCCCGTGACTTCCTGAGTGCCGCTGAGCGGCAGTTGCGGCTTGTCCTTTTGCACTTTTTGATGTCTTTTCTGATTCCATCTCTTTCCTTCTTCACTTCTTTCACCAAATTCACCTTAAAACCTGCACAAAAACACTGAAATCAAGCATAAACCTGTCCAGCTCTCTTATTTATGAAAATATGAATAAAAGCATGATTTCAAGCTAATTTCTAAGTATAAAGGTTGCTTTTAGTATCAATTTTAAGCATGAAAATAATAGTTTTTCAACTGTTATCAGACGTCTGGTCAGCATAAAAGGCTCATGCTCTGTTGTAGATCCTACTAACTCCATTTGTCAGTATGAATTGTTGGTTGATGGAGATCTCCCACGCGTAGTAGCTGTCAGACGAGTATGTGAGGGAGGGCAGACTATTCATGGTGCTCCCTTATTATTTGTGATTCATGATACTAAGACAATGCACAATTCTATGGTTTTGTTCCTTGCATATGAGAATGAAAAATGACTTAAAAATCTGTTTCAAGCATAAGTGTTTGTTTTTTTTTATGTTTCAAATGTTACAAATTCATGTTATAAACATATGGTTTTCTTATGATGAATATAGTTATATTAATACTAACCTATGTTTCAAATGTAAATAGAGTTATGGGTAAACCCAGAGGGTAGCTAGTTCAAATCCTGTATCCAAAGGTTGTAACGTATTGATATTTTTCTTATTCATTTTCTATGTTATTGTATGATCTACATAAGTGAATATTTCCTTTGTCATGTTTAGTGTAACAAGCAACTAGATTCATGGGAATGTGGATACTATGTCATGACTTAGATTAAAACCATCATTTGACCAGAAAATACAAATGACTGGATTGAGGTAATAATACTTATCATCCATACATTACAAATCACATTCATCTTTGAACATTAATATGTAAACATAATGAATTTGAACTAATTTTTTAGCGCTTCAAGAATACATCACATATATTAAAGAATATAATTAAAAAGATACGACAAAAGTGGGCAGCGTACATTACAAATGGACTTAGGACCTACGACTATCACACTACGAACATTTCTATTTTTGTTGAATACATTAATTAGTTTACTTTTGATACTTTTAGTTTTGAATTTCTTTAGTATTAACATGACTTGAAAGTATACATAATTATGTGATGTGTTGAAATGATTTTCTGTATTTTAGGTATAAAATTGTAAAAACAAATTAGTTATTAAAAAAAGGATAAAATGAATGTCCGTTAGTGTCAAACTAGAGCTGTCAAAACGGGTAACCGAGCCCGACCCGACCCAACCCACCACAGGTTGACCACTTAGTGAGCAAACCCAACTTGGTTCATTTATAGCGAGCCGAAAATATTCAAACCCGACCCAACCCACTACGGGTTGGTGGGTTAAACAGGTTGGCTCATTGGCTCACTTAATCAACTTTTATTTTACCCTCTTCTTCTCAGATTCTTATAACATGTTACTTTGATCGATCAAATTGAAACAGTAATAATTGGACCAATTGATATAAAAGAAAATGAAACAAAAAAAAATATTGTTATATAAATTCTAAGGCATACATTCCTGTTTCAATAAAAGGTCCTGCGTTTTGAATAATTAATTTAATTAATTTGATTTCAATAAAAAAAATAGGATTTGAATAATTAATTTAATTAAAAAAAAGGTGGGTTGGTGAGCCAAGACGACTGTTAACCCTCGACAAGTGTAACCAAATCGTATCAAGTAATAATAAAATGGTAAGACCAAGTATCATTTTTCAAAGGACTCACGACCTAAACAGTTATGTGATTTATTGATTAAATTAGACATGTGAACGTATTCTTGTAGGTTTAAATGCAAATACTAAAAATTAAATATGAATGCATGTATTGATCAATTGGATCAAAAGAAGCAAAAGTGATATATGTAAATTATGGAATGATGATGTTGTTGGGGTCTTAAATTCATCCTATCCACTCTCATGTATTTAAGAATTCATCTTCTTCATTAATGTTAATGCCACTTTCTAATTTACCTTAAACCCGATGTCTCGGTGAAGAAAGCCTACTCCTAATCACTAGTTTACAATGTCTTGTCTCCCTAGCAATTATTCATGCATTACATTCGCACAGAAGCTTAAATACAACCAATACTCCTATCCCTGTGTCTAGGTAATATTGCTCTTGGGAGAATTTCTTCATGTCTAGATTTATCTATATGTGTCCATACAAATAAAATCAATGATCATGCAATTGAATGAGTTAAACAAAGCATGCATAGAGTATAAAAGAAAAACCCTAACAATACATGAGAGTTTCAAAGGATTACATTGATTCCCCAACAACAATGAAGGTTTAGTTCATCATAATCATGGTGAAACTAGATGAAAAATAATGAAAGAATGAAAGATAGAACCCTAGAATTTGAAGAGTGGAGCTTGAGCATCCAAAATCCTCCTCCAAGGGGTGAAGAAAGTGTCATTTTTCTTCGTTCTGGCCAAAGATACTAACCCTAGGTCGACTAAACCTTTATATAGCTTCCTAAAGATTACAGAAAAGTGGCCGGAGGCCCATTAAAATGGCACTCAGCGGTACTTACTGCTCAGCGATAAGTGCGATTCTTCTATTTGACACTCAACTACAGTTTTTTCCCTCAGCATGGATTGCGGGACTTCAGAGTGCCACTCAGTGGGAAAAGTGGCGTTGAGCGGTACTTGCGGCTCTTCTTTTATGCACTTTTTCTTGCTTTTCTTAATCCAACTTCTGGCTACTTCACTTCTTCCATTCAATTCATCTTAAAACCTGCAAAAACAAGGAAAACCAAGCATAAAACCCATCAAACTCTCTTATTTCCAAAACATAAACAAAAGCATGATTCGAAGCTCGTTTCTAAGTCATAAAGGTTGTTTTTTATGTCAAAATTAAGAATAAAAATAACAGTTTTTCAACTGTTATCACAACCCCAAACTTAGAACTTTGTTTGTCCTCAAGCAAACAAAATGTAAATCAAGCTTCCACCAAATCATTCAATGGTTCACCACATTCAAAACTCCTTGTTTCAAGATAAGTAATTACTCAAATCAGCTCAACACAAAGAATTCAGTCAAGATGTACACATGCTTTAGTGTTCACATAATCACATAATATCCAACAAATGCTATTCTCATAAATGATCAATCAACTAAGCATAGATGTAAACATGTGCTCATGGAATCTTTCCTTACCAAATAAAGTGTTTCACTCAAACACACAAGTGTATAGGAGGTCACTCCTTCACTCTACTATCACAATGTCACATGAATAAACTTTTCCTTTCATTTAACCACAATCAAACACATTCACAAGAAAGTATCATCACAAGGACTTTTCTATGGCTTATAATGTGGCTGGGCTAACAAGAAAATTAGTTTTTCTAGATCACAAAAATCCTTGAGTTAAGTGAATCATCTAAACACAACCATTCTTCCTTCTTCCCAACTTTCTTTTGCATTAAGCCTTTTTCTTTCTTTTTTATTTTGCTTTTCATATGCTTAGCTCAATGCTTTTCTTATTCCCCTTTTTAAACCACCCAAAAACCCCAAACTTGAACATTTATCAATACCACAAGATATCTTCAACTCAACTCAAGGTAAAGCTTTTCAAAAAGGGTTTTCTATCATGTTCAAAGCTAAGGGTTCAAAGGATAGAACACATTGTGCTTTCTTTTATTGAGCTAAAATCATTCATTTGGCTAATAAAGGGTAACAACAAATGGCCTTGATCGTATGATACAAACAAGCAAATGATTCAATCATAGAAACTTGGGAAAAGTCATTCATGCATTCAAGGTAATAGCATTCATTCACACAAACTATGGAGTTCAAAACCTCACATATAGGCTCGTCCAATCAATCCACATACACATCCTACTTAGCATCATAATCACAATCACAACATCATGCATTTGTTCACATAACTTGTGAACAACCACCTGTATATCAACATATAAAGTACACAATCTCAACATCAATCGCTATCCAAGCATCATCAAGCAATACTCATCCTACATAAGTCACAAGCAAACCATCATAGCTGATAAAGTTTCAAACTTAGTACATCACAAACCTATTCTAAAAACAAAAGCAAATAAGTTCAACAATACAAAACAAAAGATAACAAATCCTGCTCTAGAGGTGATAGTATCCATCAGTAGATGCTATCTCAGCTCCTCATCAACCCATGTTGTCATCTGAATCTTCCTCCTCTTCATCATCCTCAACATCTTCAAAAACATCCTCATCATCCTCATCATTCATAGCTGAAGCTTCAGCTGGTTCAGCTCTATTGCCTTGAGCTTGCTCCTCTGGCCATGCCACCACATTATGAAACTCATCCATGGTCCACCTATGTGCTGGGAGTGTATTATACATCCCAATAATCATCTCTGTTGTTGTCACCTGCCCTCTGTGGATGGACTGCATCCTAGCATCTATAAGAGACATATACATGTCCCTCATCTGAAATGGCTCTACCTCCTAAGGCTCTGCAGATGCCTGGTCTTGTGGTGGTCCTCTCCCTCTACGAGGACGATGCGGTGGTACTGGCTGAGCTGCCTCATCACCTCCACAATAATGTCTGTAATAGGCCTCATCAATAGCTTTCCTAGGCCTCTCAAATGGTGGAGCAGAGATATTCACCCCAGCTAACTCATATAAGTGTGTAATCAAAGAGGGATGCCCTAAAGGTGCTTTGTTATTCATAGTGTTGGCATACACCTATATCTCATTAGCTATGACCTGGCCAATGTTAATGCTCATCCCTCTGAGCATACAGTACAAAAGAAGGGCCCTGATGACAGTAATGTCTGAGACATGTGAGCATCGCTGGATGTTGGCATGAGAAAATGTCATCCAATACTTTGCTAGAGAAGTCAGATCAGCTCTCATGATATTCATAACAGCATCATTCCTATTTCTATGAAATTGTCCACCAGGCACACATAATACTTTCCACATCACCAAAGTTCGCTCCTTCTTCCATATTGAGAGCAAACTGACACTGCTCACCAGCCCATTCAGTATTTAAAAATCTATTAATGGAATCGGGGTCATACCGAATGGCGTGTCCTCTAACATAGCTCAAATAATCCTCAGCAGGATGATCACCCAACCTTCTTGCGTTGGTGTAAAACTCTTTCACCACTACTATGTTAGTTGGTGCAGGGTAAGTGGCTAGCCTCCCCCAGTTCCTGTTCTCCAATTGCTTCCCAAACTGTGGAGAAAAGTCAGGTATCAGTCCAGCCTTCATTTCCATTAGTAACCTCTTATCTAGGACAACTTTGAAGTGGCGCTCATGCTTGCGAGATAGAACCTTGTTGGCATAGGAGCATTCTGGCTCCTTATCCTTCCTTTTGGATCCTATAGTCTTGATTCTCTTGCCCGATGAGGAGGTCATCCCTACATCAAACACAATTCACAAAATCACAAGAAATATTGTTAAGCATGAGTAAACCACAAACAACACCCTAAGATCATTCCTATCACCACTAAGGGCAATCAAAACCCCTCAGCGCAACCTATACAACTAGCTAGCAGCCAAAAGAAACACAAAAAACAACTCTACCAGAATCGCGCTTAGGGGAAATTTCCGCTCAGCGGTGATTCTGCAGATTTTTCAAAATCTTGCCAAAAATACTCCTAATCTCCACCCACCTACATTCTTACTAGTTCCAGACCCAAATCAAGTAGTTTAATCGGTCCAAACAGTAATTAATTCATCTAATCATGCATAAAAATCAAAATCCCTCAAGAATCATGCTTAGACAACCATGTTCATACCAATTCATGCTTTCAAAACCCTAGAATAGAAAATGCTTGTACTTACTTGGGTGGAGATGCTAAATGAGTAAAAAAGGCTCTAGTGAAGAAATCAGCCCCCAACAGCAATGCTCTCACTAAACCCCAAACTTGAATTAAAACTTGGTGCAAAAGTGAGTGGAAGAGAGATTTTGTGAAGAGGGAAGAAGGGAAAAGTGAGGAGAACTCTTTGGAGAGTGCTTAAGAGTGTGTGGGAAGAGGGAGATATGAAAATAGAAGCAAATTCGCGCCCTAGGGTATAAAAATACCCAAATGGGCCTAATCTCGCTGAGCCCAATTGAACCAAACCAGTCCACCCAACTCTGCAGTATTCGCGCTCAGCTGTAATTTCCACTAAGCGACACTTGCGGCACCTATTCTCCTTCTTCCTAGCTTGCCCTAGGTGTCTTATACTCATGCCTCTCACTCACCTCATGCATTTATGTTCTTACATCACTCATACATTCAATCCCTATCATACATCTAAAGCATAATAAAAACAAATAGACAAAAATAAAGCAAATCAACTACGTTGCCTCCTAGGTAGCGCTTGTTTAACGTCACGAGCCTAACCTAAAATCCTCTAGCACCCTTCAGTAAGTGCAAATCTTTCTTACCAACACCCATCAATAGGTGTAAAAAAACCTAGTATCCTTCAGTAGATACTCAACCACCTAGCATCCATCAGTAGATGTTATACCATAAAATCTCAAACAACATAAATCAATGTCCCAAAGTTTATAAAATTACATAACCAAAATCAACGAAATTAATGTTCTCAAATCATTGGGATGTCTCCCAATAAGCGCTCTTTTAACGTCATTAGTTTGACCCAATAAGCTCAAGTTCCATCTTCAATGTTGGTGTTCCTATTTCTTTCATCACATCAACTCATCAGTTGTTTCTGGTCCACCTTTTTTACTCTCCTTGAATATGGAGCTTCAATTTCTATCACTCCATTCTCTTTATAGTCTTTCACAACCCACAACTTGCTCTTCAATCTTACTGGTGTACCAAGTTTGAGTTTTGCTTGGATCAAGTCATCATGAACCTTCCTTACTTTGCCATCTTTTTCTTCTTCCCTAACCTGTGACAAGAAACAATGTTTACCTTTGAAGACCGGTTTTGCAGCTTTTGAACTAGTCAAGGGTGCATCCTTACATGCAGCTTTATGACTAGCCTCCTTCTCTTGAATCTGCTGCTCCCCTTTGAAGACATTAAAGATCACCTTTTCTCCTCGGTCCTGAAGCACTATCATCCCATCATCCACATTGATTATTACCTTTGTCATTTTCATAAACGGTCTTCCAAGAATGATTGGGACCTTCTCATCCTCCTTCATCTCCATCACCACAAAATCTACCAGGAATTTTAGTTTGTCTATGCAAACCACCACATCTTCCACCACACCATAGGGTTTCTTTGAAGATCCATCCGTCATTAGCAAAGTCACCTTTGTTGGCTTGACTTTAAGATCACTAGTCCTTTCAAGCAGAGATAAAGGCATCAGATTAATCCTTGACCCTAAATCAATTAGGGCTTTCCTTATTTTCTCCTTCCCTATGATGGAAGGAATAGTAAAACTTTCTGGATCTTTCACTTTTGGAGGAAGTGGCTTCTTCTCAATAGCACTGCAATCTCCCTTTTCATCTAGATATCTCTTCTTTGTGGAGACTTGCTTCATGTGCTTTGCATAAACTTGAATTTGTTTCAATTCTTCATTCAAAGGTATTGTAATCTCCAATTGCCTAAAGATATTTTTAAAGCGCCTATATTGTCTCTCTTTCTCAATCTTTTCACTCCCCTTAGGATAAGGAAGAATTTTATCATTTTTCTCAATTTTTTTCTCTCCCCTCTTCTTTTCTTTCTCTTTTCTCTCCTTCACACCTATTATCTCTTCTTTTCTCTCCACTCTTTTTTCCAACTCAACACTCTCTTTCTCATCCATCCACTTATCATCTGCACTTACAATAACTTTACACTCTTCCCTAGGGTTAACCTCAGTATTAGCCCCAAAACTCTTATCAGGCATATCCTTCAAATCCTTAGATATTTGGCCAATCTGTATCTGCAAATTTCTAATTGCACCTTCAGTGGTTTTATGGTTGGAGATGGTCACATGAATAAATTGTTGAAGAGTTTCTTCAAGCTTTGATGATTTCTCATTTAATGCAGATACTTGTTGCCATATTGATGGTTGTTGTTGTGGTCTATTAAACTGTCCTGCTTGTCTAGCTTGTCCATTTTGACTTTGACCCATGCTTGGGTGTGGTTTCCACCCTTGCTTGTAGTTCCCTTGGCGGTATAGAAATTGATTGGCCATGAAATTTACATCTTCTAAAGCCTCCACTGGAAAAGCACATTGACCATTAATATGGTCACCACCACACAGTTCACAAAGTTGTTGTTGAACCTATGCAACATTCTTTAGCTCCTTTGGCAACTAAAAAAGTGTCTTTGTCAAATTCTCCAACTGTTGAGTTATGATTTTGTTCTGTGCAAGCAAGACATCATTTGATTGCAATTGTATAACTCCCTTCTATTGAATTGGAGCTTCTCTCTCATTATGCAACTCATTATCATTTGTAGTCATGTTGTCAATCAATTTAGTGGCTTCCTCTAGAGTCTTGCATTTAATATTACCTCCAGCTAAGGCATCTAGCATCAACTTGGTTTGTGAACCTAGACCTCCAAGGAAAAGAATGACTATAGTTGCTTCGTCAAAGTCATGAATGGGCGTCTTTCTCAACAAGCTCTTGTATCTATCCCAGGCTTGACCTAGCGTCTCCTCCATGCCTTGTCTAAAAGAAGAAATATCTTGCTTTCCTTTGTTGATTTTTGATTGTGGGAAGTACTTGTTTAGGAACTTTGAAACCACGGCTTCCCATTCAGTAAAGCTTTCCTCCGGAAAAGAATTCAACCATAACTTAGCATTGCCTCCTAATGAGAAAGGAAACAAACTAAGCTTTATTGCTTCATCCGGCAGACCATTGATCTTTACAGTGTTGCAAATCTCGTTGAATGTGGTGAGATTCTCATATGGACTTTCATGTGATAGCCCATTAAATTGGTTGCTCTTGACCAATTATGTCAACGCCGGTTGCACCTCCATGTTTGCTGCATTGACCCTCGGCCTACCAATGCTATTAAAGTGAGGAGGGCCAACAACAGTGGTGTAATTCGCCAGAGTACGTCTAACATTGTTCTCTTCAGTCATCCCTTCAGTACTCTGGTTAGAGCTTTGTGATGAAGGTTGTAGAAGTGTTTCCGGAGAAGGAAATAATTCTCAAGAAGTTCGGATCCTCCTTCTCCTTCTACTTTCGTCCAATCCTCAAAGAAGAGGTTCCAAAGTTTTCTTGCTCCTAGTCCTAATTCTATCCTCCATACACAAGAACACAAAACCCTAGAAACAATTGTTAGCACAAAAAGATAGAAAAGATAAACTAAAAAGATAGAAAGATAAAAAAAATAAAATAAAAAGATAAAGAAAAAGATAAAAAGATAAAAAATCAAGTCAAAGTTAATCAATAATCACACAAATAGAATAGTTAAACCACGAGTCCCCGGCAACGACGCCAAAAACTTGTTAACCCTCGGCAAGTGTAATCGAATCGTATCAAGTAATAATAAAATGGTAAGACCAAGTATCATTTTTCAAAGGACTCACGGCCTAAACAGTTATGTGATTTATTGATTAAATTAGACTTGTGAACGTATTCTTGTAGGTTTAAATGCAAATACTGAAAATTAAATATGAATGCATGTATTGATCAATTGGATCAAAAGAAGCAAAAGTGATTCATGTAAATTATGGAATGATGATGTTGTTGGGGTTTTCAATTCATCCTATCCACTCTCATGTATTTAAGAATTCATCTTCTTCATTAATGTTATTGTCACTTTCTAATTTACCTTAAACCCGATGTCTCGGTGAAGAAAGCCTACTCCTAATCACTAGTTTACAATGTCTTGTCTCCCTAGCAATTATTCATGCATTACATTCGCACATAAGCTTAAAGACAACCAATCATCCTATCCCTATGTCTAGGTAATATTGCTCTTGGGAGAATTTCTTCATGTCTAGATTTATCTATATGTGTCCATACAAATAAAATCAATGATCATGCAATTGAATGAGTTAAACAAAGCATGCATAGAGTATAAAAGAAAAACCCTAACAATTAATGAAAGAAAGCATATGAATTAAAGAACCAATTCAATACATGAGAGTTTCAAAGGATTACATTGATTCCCCAACAACAATGAAGGTTTAGTTCACCATAATCATGGTGAAACTAGATGAAAAATAATGAAAGAATGAAAGATAGAACCCTAGAATTTGAAGAGTGGAGCTTGAGCATCCAAAATCCTCCTCCAAGGGGTGAAGAAAGCGTGATTTGGCTTCGTTCTGGCCAAAGATACTAACCCTAGGTCGACTAAACCTTTATATAGCTTCCTAAAGATTACAGAAAAGTGGCCCAAGGCCCATTAAAATGGCGCTCAGCGTTAATTACCGCTCAGCGGTAAGTGCGGTTCTTCTAGTTGACGCTCAACTGCAGTTTTGCCCCTCAACGGTGACTGCGGGACTTTAGAGTGTCGCTCAGCGGTAAAAGTGGCATTGAGCGGTACTTGTGGCTCTTCTTTTATGCACTTTTTCTTCGTTTTCTTAATCCAACTTCTGGCTACTTCACTTCTTCCATTCAATTCATCTTAAAACCTGCAAAAACAAGGAAAACCAAGCATAAAACCCATCCAACTCTCTTATTTCCAAAACATAAACAAAAGCATGATTCCAAGCTAGTTTCTAAGTCATAAAGGTTATTTTTGATGTCAAAATTAAGTATAATAATAACATTTTTTCAACTGTAATCACCGACCCACCACAGGTTCAACCCGTGTGAGCCGGGTTCTTAGTGAGGCGGGTCAAAATTGAGTCACATGAAAATTTTTGCATTTTTTTTCAACCCAACCTGGCTCAAACCCATGATGAGTCGGGTTGACTCACGGATTTCAACCCATTTTAACGACAGTAGTCAAAACAGATGTTAGTTAGTGTTCAGTCCGACTTCAAATGAGTTCCAAAGACAATCCCTGGATTTTCTCGCTTAGCGGGCCAAAGACGCGCTCAGATGTGGTGGATGTCGGTCTTATAAAGGTTCATGTGAATTTTGATGTTTGTTCACGTGATAGCCAACATCAATGGACGTCACGTTTAAAGTCTCACATTAAATTGATGTCTCCCAGTAATATGTTAAATTTTGGTTGCACATTAAATGTCAAACCACTAGTGCAATACACAGAAATGACATCGGTTAGTTTCGTTTATACGCACCGGTTTTACAACCGGTGCATATGGAGGCGAGGTAAAAAGAATACGTTTAATGCCTCGGTTCTAAACCGGGTCAAAAAAGGATCTATTTTTGCCTCGGTTATCTTTTGAACCGAGTTAGTATCTTAAAAAATTTAATAAAAAAAATTTTCAGAAAACAGCAGAACCATTTTCTGGGTCTTTTCCTCAATCCTTTAACACAGGAGCATGTCTCAATGAAGAATTCGAACTCAAGCATTTTCAGTTATAATTCCAAAACACAAACCAACTCCAAAAATCAGAATAAGATACATCACAGAGCAGATAAAACCACAAATCAGAGTAGGATACATCAATGAACAGATAAATCCAGCATAACAAATGGAAAAAAATGAAAGAAAATCGCTGCCATCCTCGGCCCCCATTTCCCAGCATCCTTCCTTCTCCCCCATTTCCAGTACAAAGAACTCTCCTTTTCAATCGGTAGAACCCAGCCTTCATCCTCATTGACGTTGCCATCCTCGGCCTTCGAAGCGGAGCCGGACGGTCCCACAACAGCTTCATCCACGGTGGTTGAGGGCTCGGAAGGGGGCTGGACCGGGTGCTAGGCTAGCGGCTCCACCACTAGCACGGGCCGTACCAGGCGGTCCACGAACAACACTAGATCTGAGATCGCGTCCGTTGGTGGAGTGAGATCGTGTCCGGTTGGTGGTGGGGTTGGGGTTGCGGGGTGGGAGGCGTGACGGGTTGGGGTTGCGGGGGGGAGGAGTGACGGGTTGGGGTTGCGGGGTGGGAGGCGTGACGGGTTGGGGTTGCAGGGTGGGATGTAGCCATGGCAAAGCAACAGAGAGAAGAAGAAGAGGAACTGTGAGAAGAAGATTTGAGCGAGAAAGAAGAAGAGGAAAAGTGAGAAGGGTACCTTGAAAGGAGATCTGAGCAGCGGAGCGGCGGAGCGGCGGAGTGAAGGAGAGGGCGTGAGCGAGAGAGAAGAAGAGGAAGAGTGAAGGAGATCGTGTGAGCGAGAGAGAAGAAGAGGAAGAGTGAAGGAGATCGCGTGAGAGAAGAGGAAGAGTCTAAGCGTGAGAGAAGAGGAAGAGTCTGAGCGTGAGAGAAGAGGAAGAGTCTGAGCGTGAGTGAGAGAGCAGAAGAGGAAGAGTTGTAATATGTATGAGTATATGCCTCGGTTAATATTTACCTGAGGTAAGAGAGGGATACTGACTCGGTTTTAAGATAACCGGTGCCTAAAGTTTTGAAAAATAATTAAAATTTAAAAACATATACGGGTTATATGCCTCGGTTGGCGCATAACAGATATTGAAAATCTTTTTGGCTTCGGTTCTATTGATACCCGAGGCATATAAGTTGTCTAAAACTACGAAAATGCCACCGCGCTTTTATACGCTTCGGTTTCAGTAAAACCGAGACATATACCGCGCGTTAAAAAGCTTCTTTTTTACTAGTGAACAAAACAAACGTCAAAAGTCATTAGCATAGCTACTCATGTCTTATCTTCCATCTCCCATGTATAATCACTTGATTTCATATCCCAATGCACTTTAACCATATTGATGTTTCTACCAAGCAACAGTTTCACTTATGAATCTATGATACTAACTAGTTTGATTTCAAATGATAGATTTTGTTCACTAGTTGCACGTGATTATACATGAAAGACACCTCACATGTAAGTGGCTCTGTTCCTACACCAATGTCAAGAACACATTATTTATGTCAGTGGCTCTATTCCTACACCAATGTCAAGACCTCATGATTATTTGCAAAGAATTTCAAAGCTCTTCTTCTCATCTGCATACAACTTTTGCATGCTTAAGGAGGTCTTCAATTTCTCTTAGCTTGATCTTCTTTATGTAAAAAACTTACTAATTTTTTAAAATTATTTTTACTCTTTCAATTATAAGTTACCTTTATTTTATTTTTCTCTGTGTATATTCTTCATCACGAAGTACATAAGTCAAGTCAATTTCTTAGAAAAGAAATATAGTATGAATATAATATAATTGGAAGAACACACATACCAGTTACTAAAAAAATCTAGTATAGTTCCAAGAAGTTATAAATTATTAGGTCGAGTATCACATCTATGCCTCTTGGGTTTTGTTTGGAAATTTGTAAAATAAGAGAATAAAAAAGAGAAATAGAATTAGGATTATAAGTTGTTTAGAAATGAAAAAAAAAATGAGTTGAAAATTAATAGGTAGTTATATATAATTTGAAAGAATGAGATATATTTTATAGTTAGATGATTAAAGAATTAGCAAAGTATATTGCTTTAAAATTTAAACAAAATTAAATATAAAGAGAAACATTCATGTAACTTCACACGTTTTTTTTAAGTAAAATAGAGACGATTATTAGTAAAGACAAACTACATTATACCCTTCAACATAATTTATTATAAATCATATATAACCAATGATGTGATTTATGTAATACAGCAAAAAGAGTATAAACGCATTTAATCTGTGTTTACTACACAAATGCTTAATTAATATATACCCTCCAAAAGATAAAGATATATACCCTTCAAAATGCTTAATTAATATATATAAATACAATTTTGCTGATAAAAAAAAAGAACTATTAAAGTATAATGCAATTTCTTGAAGAATGTAAAAGTTCCTTAGATAGAATAATTGAAATGTAATACAAGTTCTAGAATATTGAAGAAAAGCCTAAGATAGGAAGAAAAATCAAGAATATTCTATATAGGTAAAAATCTAGAACATTCCACATAAGTTGTGGCTAGTATGTTCTAGAATAATCTATGGGTCTATAAATACCCATGAACTCTACCATTTGATAGAAGATGTAAACAACATCTACCATTTGTAAGAAGGCAACATCTACAACAACAAAGACAACTACAACACTTCTTCCAACTACTACTTCTACATTCTACTATCTCTACATTTTCTCTACCACATCAATTACTCCTTTCACAACCTCAAAATACTAACAATGGTACCAGAGCTACGTTCAGTCATCTACTGGGCGTAGATAAAAAATTTCAACTACCTTAAATAAAACTATAACTGCATCTTGTACTACCTCCAAGATATTTTATCAACTCATGCTTACTACCAATCAAACATCATCAACTCCAATACCTATTTTCACAGGAGAAAATTATGATTTCTGGAGTGTCAAAATGAAGACATTCTTCCGTTCTCAAGATTTATGGGATATCATAGAAGAGGGATTCACTATTCTAGAAGACACCTCTACTCTTACTGTAGCTCAAAAGAAGGAGTTGAAAGAAAACAAGCAGAAGGATTCAAGGGCTTTATTTGTTCTTCAACAAGCAGTTGATGACACAATTTTTCAAAGGATAATCGGTGCCGCAAGTGCAAAAACAGCTTGGAACACAATACACAAGGAATTTCAAGCAAGTGACGAGGTACGCAATGTTAAACTTCATTCTCTAAGATGAGAGTTTTAATTATTAAGAATGAAAGAATCTGAGACCATTAAAGACTATTATTCTAGAATAAAAGAAATAGTTAGTCAGATGAGAGCCTATGGGGAAAATATTCTTGACAAAAAGATCGTTGAAAAAATTTTAATTTCTTTTCCCCAAAAATATGATGCAATCGCAACCGCGATTGAACAAACAAAAGATTTGACTACATTGTCAGTAACACAACTAATGGGCTCTCTTGAAACTTATGAACAAAGATTGAAAAGGCATGAAGAAGACTCGGTTGAAAATGTCTTTCAATCAAAACTAAAATTACGGTCTCAGAATAAAGAATATGAAGGAAATAAAAGTAGAGAAAAAATTTCTAGAAATAAAGAAAATCCTAGAAGCTTCTCTATGACTCGTCAAGAAAAATATCCTCCATGTGGCATATGTAAAAAGACAAGTCACTCAGAAAAATATTGTTGGCATCATGGAAAACCTTAATGCCACTATTGCAAGAAATTTGGTCACGTGGAAAAGTATTGTCGTAATAAAAATAAGCATCAAGCAAACTTTGCGGAAGAAGATAATCAGGAGAAACTCTTATTCTACGCCAATCAAGAATCTCCTGGTAGAGAAGGAAGTTGGTACTTGGATAGTGGATGCAGCAATCACATGGCAAAAGATCAAAGCATCTTCAAAGACATTGATAAATCTATCAATGTCAAAGTTCGGCTAGGAAATGGCACCACAGTGGAGTCTCGAGGCAAAGGAACTTTCATGGTAGAGACAAAGAAAGGTACTAAATTCATCAAAGACGTTTTACTAGTTCCAAATCTTAAAGAAAATCTTTTAAGTATTTGTCAAATGATGGAGAATGGATATTCTCTTCATTTTGAGAAAGATACATGCAAAATTTATGACAGTAAAATGATAGAAATTGGCCAAGTAAAAATGGAGAAGAGAAATAGAAGCTTTCCTATAAGCTTCAAACTTGGAACTAATATTGCCATGAAGGTAGAAGTTGATGACTCATGGCTTTGGCATAGGAGATTTGGCCACTTCAACACACATGCCTTAAAGCTTTTATATCAGAAAAACATGATGAGAGATCTTCCATGCTTGAAGGAGAATAATGAATCATGTGAAGGATGTCTCCTCGGAAAACAACATCGATTACCATTCTCGATAGACAAAGCATGGAGAGCAAAAGACTTATTGGAGTTGATTCATACTGATGTTTGCGGACCGATGAGAACATCTTCACATCATAACAACAGGTATTTTATCTTCTTCATTGATGACTTCTCTAGATTGACATGGGTCTATTTCTTAAAGGCAAAGTCAGAACTTTTCAGAGTATTCAAGAAATTTAAGGCCCTTGTTGAGAAGCAAAGTGGAAAACAAATAAAAGTACTTAGAAGTGATCGTGGCAAGGAGTACACATCTCACAAGTTTGAAAAATTCTATGAAGATGAAGGCATAGAGCGACAACTTACAGTTGCATATACTCCACAACAAAATGGTGTGTCAGAGAGAAAGAATCGCACAGTTATGGAGATGGCAAGATCAATGCTAAAAGAGAAAAGTATTCCTAACACTTTTTGGGCTGAAGCAGTCTACACTACAGTTTACATTCTAAATAGATGTACAACTAAGGCAGTCCAAGACAAGACTCCTATTGAAGCTTGGAGTGGGAGAAAGCCATAAGCTAAACACCTACGAGTATTTGGATCTATCTACTACATACATGTTCCTGATCAAAAGAGGCACAAGCTTGAAGACAAGACTATACAAGGAATATTTTTGGGATATAGCACACAGTCAAAAGGTTATCGAGTTTACAACCTACAAACAAAAAGCTCATCATCAGTCGAGATGTTGAAGTTGATGAAAATGCTTCTTGAAATTGGGAAGAAGAAAAAGTTGTTAAAAGCAAAATTCTACTTCCAGTGCAGTAATCTCAAGAAAAAACTCAAGAAGAGGCAGAAAATTCAGGTACGTTGTCTCCACCTCCACAACAGGAAGATTCTTCACCTGAATCTAGTCCAAGAAGAGTAAGATCTTTGGTAGACATATATGAAACTTGCAATATAGCCATGATTGAGCCTAATTGTTATGAAGAAGCATTAAAGAAAGAAGTATGGGTCAAGGCTATGGAAGAAGAGACTAAAATGATTGAGAAGAATAACACTTGGGAACTCGCAAATTGCCCTCATGGAAAAGATATCATAGGAGTGAAATGGATATATAAAACAAAGCTTAATCCTGATGGAACTATACAAAAGCACAAGGCAATATTAGTTGCTAAAGGCTACTCACAGCAACTAGGAATAGACTACAATGAGACATTTGCTCCAGTTGCTCGCTTAGATACAATTGGAGTATTAATAGCTCTTGCAGCAAAAAAAGGATGGAACATCTATCAACTTGATGTCAAATCAACCTTTCTAAATGGAGTTCTCGAAGAAGAAATTTATGTTGAACAACCACAAGGTTATATCAACAAAGGAAATGAAGGCAAAGTACTAAGACTTAAAAAATCATTATATGGCCTGAAGCAAGCTCCTCGAGCATGGTATAGCAAGATTGATAAATACTTCATCGATCAAGGATTCAGGAGGAGCAAGAGTAAGCCAACACTATATATTAAGGCATAAGGTCAATACCATCCCATTGTCTTTATATATGTCGATGATATTATCTATACAGGAAACAATATAAAGATGATGAAAGAATTTAAAGAAGACATGATGAAGACATTTGAAAAGACCGACCTTAGCTTGATGAACTATTTCCTCGGTATAGAGGTGAAACAACAAAAATAAGGCATATTTATCTCTCAAAAGAAATATATTGAAGCTCTACTAAAGAAGTTCAAGATGAATGGTTGTAAACCTGTCGCTACTCCGTTGGTGGTAAACGAGAAATTACAAAAAGATGATGGAGCACAAGAGGCAGATGCATCGCGCTACAGGAGTTTAATTGGAAGTCTCCTCTATCTCACAGCCACACGACCAGACATTATGTATGCTACAAGTCTTCTATCAAGATTCATGCAAAAGCCAAGTCAGATTCATTATGGAGTAGGAAAAAGAATTTTAAGATATCTACAAGGCACAAAGGAGTTTGGTATATGGTACAAAACCATGACTAACTCAAGGATGATTGGTTACATAGATAGTGATTGGGCAGGATCAATGGACGACATGAAGAGTACGTCAGGATACACTTTCTCACTAGGATCCGGTATTTTATCTTGGGCATCAAAGAAGCAAGCAACCATGGCACAATCAACAGCAGAAGCAGAGTATGTAGCAGTTGGTGAAACCACAAGTCAAACAATATGGCTACGAAGAATACTTGAAGAAATGGGTGAACCACAAGCTGGACCAACTATTATTTATTGCGACAACAAATCGGCAATAACAATAGCAAACAATCCAGTCCATCATCAAAGAACAAAACACATAGCCTTTAAATATCACTTCATTCGAGATGAAGAGACAACTAAACAAATTCGACTCGAGTACTGCCCAACAGAAGACCAAATTGCAGATATCTTTACAAAGGCATTACCACGACCAAGATTTGAACTACTACGCACTATGCTAGGAGTTAGCGAATTTGCATTAAGGAGGAGTATTAAAGTATAATGCAATTTCTAGAAGAATGTAGAAGCTCCTTAAATAGAAGAATTGAAATGTAATGAAGTTCTAGAATATTGTAGAAAAGCCTAAGATAGGAAGAAAAATCAAGAATATTCCACATAGGTAAAAATCTAGAACATTTCACATAAGTTGTGGCTAGTATGTTCTAGAATAATCTATGGGTCTATAAATACCCATGAACTCTACCATTTGATAGAAGATGTAGACAACATCTACCATTTGTAAGAAGCCAACATCTACAACAACAAATGCAACTACAACACTTCTTCCAACTACTACTTCTACATTCTACTATCTCTACATTTTTTCTACCACATCAACTACTCCTTTCACAACCTTAAAATACTAACAAGAACTTACTCTGTGTTTCCTATTCAAATGACAGTTAAATAAGAAGAAACAACATTCCCCACCGTCACTATCTTTCTTGATCATTTTGAATGTTTTAAACTATGAGATCCACACAACAAATCATTCGCTTATCTTCTGATCAATAAAAACAAAGGAGAATCTAATAATTCATTTCATTCCTTCCTCACCACATTATATGAATAAAAATAAATGAAAACTTAGTTGGAGAAAAAAAAAGAAAAAGAAAAAAAATTAGTAAGATGTGAGTAGGATAAAATTAGAATAATTAAAAAGTTTAAATTTTAATTTTCGAATCTATATTTTCTTTTTCTATTTTTCCTTTTTTTCTTTAACCAAATGAACATAAATTAGTGGGCATTCTTACTTAGTATAAAAATGTAATAATGTTTAGTTGATTATTGAATTAACCCCAAACCTATTGGCAATGATATTCTTCTTTTCATTAAGAAAAAAACCTTTTTAAATGGAAAGTTGATATTGGATTTAAATCTACATTCACTAGTGTAAAAAGTACTTTTTATAGCAACTATCTATACGGGTTATAATCCATTAAGTATTAAAAATAGTACGGTGACATAATGGTAAATAAGATAACTTTTTTTTATACAAGTTGTAATTATAATAGGCATAAAAAATAGACATGATATTTTTGTAATAAAGAAAAAACTTTCTACATTGATTCTAGTCATCACCAATATAAAAAACGCTTTCACAACCCTTCTAATATAGCACGATATCAAGATCTTGAAATATTCTTTTGAAAGCTTAGACACTCAACTTGAGATATATGTTTAAATGTTGATAAGTGTCGTGTTTGAAATATAAAGAAAAATAATTGTTTAGCTTGGAAGTTTCTGTATTTGAAATATAAAGCTCAACTACAGGTTTTCAAAGAGGATCATTTAGTTAATATAAGAGAAAATTATACAAGAAATTTTATATTGGTTCGCTCCAATTAAGCTACGTTCAGTCTCCTCTGTAGAGGGTTCCACTATAATCTTCACACGATTACAAATGAGTATGAGCATCACTTTTGGTACTCAACTACCTCGTCAAGATTCCTTTGAGCATTAGCATCACTCCTGGTACTCAGCACCCTACCGATATTTTCCTTTGAGTATTTTCACCACTCCTGGTACTTAGCTCCCTGCCTAGATTTTCTTTGAGTATTCAAACCACTCCTGGTACTAGACTATCACTCTTAGATTCCTCAACTCAAACTGAGTTCAGTTGTAAGTGTTTTAATTTTCTGCAGAATTGCAATTAACGATTGCTTACAAGTAGTTCAGACTATATCTCTCAATGAGAAGATTTGAATACAATACAATGCAATCTAAACACTCACAAGTGATTCTTTCTTCTCTCTTACAGTAGTAAGCAATTTGACAATGAAGCTCGATAGTATCTCTTTATCTTTTTTCTCTTCTCTTCTCTTTTCTTCTGCTCAATTGTATTCTTTTTCTTGAGCTCTTTCTCATTTTCTCTTAAAGATGGATATATCATTGTAAGCTCTCCTTTCTTAAGATATTCTCTTAATTTATCCTCTTGATTTTCTTCTTGAGAGATTTTATATTTATAGGCTTCATGGATATTTATCCGTTAGACTGAGTTTGTAGTTTATAGCCTTGATACTTATGTCTTCTATTTCTTCTTTTCATAGTAGTCGTTGTGTAAGTTAACTTTGTCAGAGCAGGCATGTCAGAGTGGCTGCAGCGGAATGGTTAACATGGGATAACAAACCAAGAGAGGGGGTGAATTTGGTTTTAATACGAACGTGTGCCTTTTAAATTTTCTACTCAATTTAACTTACTAAGCAAATAATAATGATAAATAAAAGGAGTAAGGTTGAGAGAAATTTGCACGGATGATTTTATCCTGGTTCGAATCTTATCAATCCTACATCCAGTCGCTTATCTCAAATCAAGATAAACAGTTCACTCCTCACAAAACAATTACAAATTACAATCACATAGAAACAATTTGTAAAAGTTTAGAAACCACCTCTCTTGATACCACAAGAGATGAACCTTTACTTTCATGCATATAAGAATTCATCTTCTTCATTAAATTGTTAATGTCACTCTCTAAATTACTAAAAACCCAATCACTTGACGAAGAAAGCCTATCCTTAATTATTAGACTACAATCCCTTGCATCCCTAATAATTTATTCTACATTACGAATAGAAGCTTAAGACAACCAAACCTCCTATCCCTATCCCTGGGCAATATTTCTTTTGGGAGAAATTCTCCACATCTTGCTTTCTAGGTATTTCCCGATAACAAAGAAAGCCAAATATAATAACCATAGAGCAAAGGAGAAAATCCCTAACAAATAATGAAAGAAGCATATAATAATTCAGAACAAATTCAAATACATGAGAGTTTAGAGGTTACATCTTCCCCAACAACAAATAATATTAGTTCTCCATCGTCATGAAGAAACTAGGTGTACAATGGAATGAAAGAGATAGAAAAACCCTAGAAACTGAAGAGGAGAGCTCCCGCATCCCTAAATCTGCCTCCAAAGGGGGAAAACATGTGTTTCTGTGCTCAAGCCATCAAGAGATACCAACCCTAGGGCGTGCAAGTTCTTAAATAGAGCAAAAATAAAGTCCAAGCATAATAATATTGGCGCTCAGCGCCCCTACTTAGTGCAACCGAGCGAGCTTGCGAGAGGAGTGGCGCTTAGGCCCCCTCAGAAGACGTCCAAGCGGTGTGCGACATAAGGAAGCTGGCACTCAGCGCCCAAGCGTGGTGTGGCACTTGAAGGCTGGCGCTCAACACCTTAATGGGGCGCCTAGGCGGTGATGCGTGACATCCTGCGCTAAGGGTTAAAGGGGCTACTAGGTGCCCTGCGAGCTTCTTCAACCTTCTTCTCTAGAACTTTATTTGTCCCTCTTGAGTTTCAACTCCTTGATACTTTTGCTCTTCTTCCAAATCATACCAACAACCTACAAAATTAAGGAAATTTAGTGATAAAATCATTAAGTTGTTACCAATGAGGAGCATTGGTAGCTTGAAGCTACTGTGAAGTTTTGATGATGATAAAAGCTGAAGAATTGAAGACTCTAAGTGCATCTTTGTTAAACGCATTTTGTAGAAATAAATGTATAGGATAAATTGTAATGATGTAAAAACTCTTAGAAGTTTTTGTATTTAGTGAGTCATTGCGCAAATAATCGATTATCAAGAGTGATAATCGATTATCACGAGCCAGTTTAGAAAAGAGTTGCTCGCGCAAATAATCGATTATTACACAGAATAATCGATTATCACTATTTCATTTAATATTGTCCAAGTCTCTGAAATAATCGATTATGCCTTAGGATAATCGATTTTCTTGAACTCTACACTCTTTAAACTCTTAGCACATCAACTGTTTGATAAAAGTTCTCTAAGAAAATCAAGATTTTTAAACAGACTATTTTATCTTATTTATTGACTGCTACACGCTTTCCGCTTATTTTATTCCGCTGCGCGACTCTATAATGGTACCGATTTAATTGGTATCAGAGCTTGTTTTGATAGTTTTTCAAATTTTTTGAAAATGGGCTGTCATAACCAAGTTTATTCTGAGGGTGCTTCTATTGATAGACCTCCTTTGTTTACGGGAAAAAATTATGCGTTTCGGAAAATAAGAATGCAAATATTTTTAGAGTCAATTGAGAGGGGTATTTGGGAAGTTGTTTTGAATGGTCCTTTTATTCCTACTATAAATTTGAATGGTATAGAGGAAGAAAAACCATATTTGCAATGGACTGCTGAAGAAAATAGACGAGCCCAATTTGATATAAAAGCTCGCAATATAATATCCGCTGCTTTGGTATTAGATGAATTTTACAGGATTTCAGTGTGCAAAATGGCTCAAGAGATGTGGGAAATCTTCAAGTAACCCATGAAGGAACTGACGATGTGAAGCATGCTAGGAAGAACATCCTGATACAGGAGTATGAGATGTTCAGGATGCAATAGGGTGAAACCATCGCTGATGTGCAAAAACGCTTCACACATATCGTCAACCATCTTTTTGGTTTAGGTAAGAAATTTGACACTAACGAATTAAATGTTAAAATTCTAAAATCTTTGAATAGGACGTGGCAGCCAAAGGTTACTACGATAACTGAGTCTTAGGACTTGACATCCATGTCTATGGCTGTGCTTTTTGGAAAGTTGAGAGAGAACGAGCTCGAGTTGAATAGACTGAGTGTTGTGGAAGCCCAAGGAAAGAAGAAAACATTGGCCTTCAAATTTGAACATTCAAAAAGTACGAGTTCAGAAAAGGATGAGGAATCTGAAGATGGAGACTCAGACGATGAGGATATGATTCATATGTTTAGAAAATTTAACAAGTTCATGAAATCTAGAGGCAAGGAACAAATTAAAAAGGACCGAAAGAAGAAACAAAGATCTTCTTCAAATTACAGGTGTTATGGTTGTGGAGAAAAAGGACATGTTAATACAGATTATCCAAACATAAAAAAGGATGAAGAAAAGAAGTCTCTCAAGAAGAAAAGAGCTTACATTGCTTGGGAGGATAATGCATCAAGCACTTCTAGTTCAAATGTCTCCAATGAAGAAGCCAACTTGTGTTTGACGATTAATATTGATGACACTGCAAGCCAAGTAAGTTGCTCTAGCCTTGACACTACTGAATTTGATGTACAAAATACTTTTCTTGAATTGCTTGATGAATCTGAGAAATTGAATGCTGCTCATAAAAATTTGAAAAAGGAATTTAAAGAATTGCAAATTAAATATGAGAAGGCATTAGATGAGGAAGTAAGTTTGAGAAATAAAATTTGCAACTTGGAAATGAAAAAGTCTTCAAATGTTGAACATCCTGTTGAATGTCTTTCATGTAAGAGTCATATGCTTGATATTGATATTCTTGAAAATATTCTTGAAGTTGCAACTGGAAATAATAATGTTGAAATGCCTATAACTGTTAGAAAGGTTTATAAAAACAAAAGTGTTTTTAAAAGTAAGAACCAAATTAAAAGAACTCGTAGGGTATGGGTTGAAAAAGGAATTGTGTGTTATAGACACCCAAATGATGTCACATGTTTTTACTGTATGAAAAAGGGGCACACTTCTAACAAATGTAGAATTAAACATTTTGATGTTTCAAATGAAAAATATGCTTGGATTCCTGGTATAAAGTAATTTGCCTCTAACCTTAAAGGACCCAAATGAGATTATGGGGACCAAAACTCTATTGTTTTTGTTTTGCAGGTTAATTTTTCAAAAGGAAAAGAAGACTTTATGGTATCCTAGTATTTTTTAAGAGCTTTGAAAAAATTTATGAATGTTAGATGTGTCTTAGGTTGAAAATTTGGCCCAAATTTGCATTTCTCGGAAATTATTGTAAATAATCGATTACCAAGGGATGATAATCGATGATCAAGGTCATTTTCACTCTAACGTACAAATTTGGCTCGCAAATAATCGATTATTTTGTGTAATAATCGATTATCTTAAGTTAAAACGTAAAAAAAAAAAACTTTTTTTAAAATTTTTTTTGGGGAATCTGTTTTTAATTTTAAAGGGAATATTACTTTTGGGGGAGTAGTTTTAATAAACTAAAAGGACTTAAATTTTTTTTTAATTAGCTAATATAGGGAGCATAAAGATTAGATGATTTTTTATGATAAAAAAAAGGGGGGGTGAAATTTTTTATTGAGATCTTTTGTAATAATCTTGTGATAACTGTCATAAAAATAAATAAAAAAGGAGGAAAGATATGAGTTTGTTAGATATCTTGTTTTTTATCTCTATTATGGATTAATTAATAGTGTTTGTACTTCTTAAATAGAGTTGAATTTTTGTTTTTCTTATATTCCATGAGGTATTATGTTCTTTCATGTTATGAAATTTCAATTTTATTTTTGTTTTGAAATGCATCAATTCTTTTGTTAAGGGGATAAAAATTTGAGGGAGAGGTTTTCCACTTTTTTACTTTTTGCTTATGATCAAAAAGGGGAAGAAAATTCTAATTTAAGTAGTGCAGTTATTACTAACATGTTTGTATGTTTGTAAGTATGAAATCTATGCAGGAAATTATAAACGCTTTTAACAAGAAGATATTTTTGATCATCATCAAAAAGGGGGAGATTGTTACCAATGAGGAGCATTGGTAGCTTGAAGCTAATGTGAAGTTTTGATGATGATAAAAGCTGAAGAATTGAAGACTCTAAGTGCATATTTGTTAAACGCATTTTAAGAATTGAAGACTCTAAGTGCATCTTTGTTAAACGCATTTTGTAGAAACAAATGTATAGAACAAATTGTAATGATGTAAAAACTCTTAGAAGTTTTCGTATTTAGTGAGTCATTACGCAAATAATCGATTATCAAGAGTGATAATCGATTATCACAAGCCAATTTAGAAAAGAGTTTCTCGCGCAAATAATCGATTATTACACAGAATAATCGATTATCACTATTTCATTTAATATTGTCCAAGTCTCTGGAATAATCGATTATGCCTCAGGATAATCGATTATCAGAGTTTGAAAACCCCATAATGGACACAAATAATCGATCATTACTTACAATAATAGATTATTTGTGGTAGTTGGGAGATGTCTTTTTAGTTTCTGACCCTGGGCTTATAAATAGATTTTTCCTCAACTCTTAGAATTAAAAACTTTTCATTTTGAGAGTATTAGAGCTTTGTGCCTAAGGGAAGCTCTTTAAGAATAAAAAGGGATCTATGCCATTTGAGAATACAGTTTGTCTGAGGAAGTTCTAAAGTGATAGAGTTGCTTAAGTCAAATCTTGTGAATAGGAGAAGCTCGCGCTTACAGTGTGTCTAAGGTCGGAGCGTTCTCTTCAAGTTGGCTGAGTAGGTTCTTCCGGTTCATTTGTTGAAGGAGGGTTCTTCCATTCGTTTGTCGAAGGAAGGTTCTTCCGTTCGTTTGTCAAATGAAAGGTGTTCTCATTTCTTAATTTTTACTTCATATCTTGTAATTTGTACAAACATTATTTTAGTGAAAAAGGTTAATCATTATTCATAGTGATTAACGACTAGACGTAGAATCTTTTGAGTCGAACCAAGATAAAATTTCTGAGTTGATTTTCTTGAACTCTACACTCTTTAAAGTCTTGGCACATCAACTGTTTGATAAAAGTTCTCTAAGAAAATCAAGATTTTTAAACAGACTATTTAATCTTGTTTATTGACTGCTACACGCTTTCCGCTTATTTTATTCTGCTGCGTGACTCTATAACGGTACCGATTGTTCCGACATAAGTATACCATCTACTCACTTATTCACAAAACTAAACTAAAAACATGAGTTCAAGCAAGTTTCTAAGTCAAAAATGGTTGATTTATTATCAAAATTGCATCACAGATAATGGTAAATTCAACCGTTATCAGTCACGTTTTGTAGCGATGCGCAAGGCAATTTGGTTTCATATGTTGTTTGTGGTAGTAGATCGAGTTTAGGCACAGTGGAGCTTGCGTTCAGCGTGACTCATAATGCAGATTTATACGGAATGCAACATTTCGTGTTGGTGAAACTTGCTTGGATTAGTGCCTGTATTTGTTGAGGTTGCTCATTGTTGTGTTGATGAAGATAATGGATTATGTGAATTTGGGATTCTTGTGTGAGTTGTTTTGAAGAAATTAGAATTGGAAGTAAAGTTTAGGTTATGATGAGGTTGAGGCATACTTTTCTTTTTATTGCACATATTTTATATTTTTCTTTATAATTCTCTTTCGACATAGCTAGAATGGAGTAGTTTTTAGGATTATTTTCTTTATGTACACACCTAGCAATTTTGGTTTGGTGGGTTTAGAAGAGAGGGCAAGAGAGATTATGGATTCAACTTCCCATGCTAACTGTCAACACTCAATTTCGTCCGGGTTGATTTAAATAAAATTTATTTTCATCAAAAAAAGAAATAAATATAAAAAAAAATACAAAAAAATATATGATAAAAAAAATTATTAAAAAAATAGGGAAAAAGAAAACGTTCGTCCTCTTTGATCCGGCGTTCGTCCCATTCACCCTGCATGCAACCGTTCGTCCTCTTTAAAAGGTCTGACGTTCGGCCTCGTTTGTTGTCGGTCCTCCATCCTCGAGCGTTCCAACTGTTTAGCCGCTCGTCCATAGAACGTTCGTCCACCTACCGCTCCAACTGTCTACCGCTCGTCCTGTACCGTTCGACAATGCAGGTTTATCGTTCGTTCTTCGGTAGCTGAGAGCGTTCGGTCATTTTGTTTAACGAACGTTCGCTCTTCATCTGGACGTTCGGTCTTGGTTCTGTGTGATTGAACGTTCGGTTTCGCGCCAGGTCCAGTATGGCGTTCGGTGATTTGTTTGTTGAGGCGCTCGTCAAAAACATAGGCAATTTCGAGCGTTCGTTCTTGTTGGTTTATTGACTGGGGCGTTCGTCCTTAATTTTTTATTCTCAGAAAGTGAGTTTTAACGTTCGTTTTTGGTGACTGTTAACGTTCGACCTGGACCAGTTTTGTTCTACCTTGTGAACGTTCGGCCTAAGCGTTCGTTCATCTTCGTGAACGGTCGTTCGTTTTGGTAGCAGGCTCTTGACCGAACGTCCAAAACTGGCTGCATTTTAAATTGATATGTCAGTGAAGATTCCCACCGTCGACTGCCGAAAATGTCTGCCATGTGAAAGCTGCAGACGGTATGGGTTTCGCGATTAAAAAAAAAGGGGTGAAGCAGAGAATATTCCTGGCTAACACTTCCACTTGTCTTCCACGTGCGCCCACATGGAACCTCTGCTGATTCCGTCTGCCATCTGAAACGCGTGCAATGCCCTGCCTCCCACTCACCTGGGGCTCCCACTTACCTTCAGCATCATGACCTTATTCGAAAAAAGTAAGGAAGAAAAAAAACGGAATCTCCAGCAAGGTCACCTCTGCATATCCATCTTGAACACCAATACCTTATACAGAGCCCACACTCTGGACCCCTCCGGAATCATCTTCAAGACCTGGGGGAAACTGACTTCACCGGATCTTCATTTTTCAATCACCAATATACATTGCCTGGAACCCATTTTCAGCCCACCATATTCATCCCTACCCTTCGGCCATCACTTTCATCTCCAACATTGTTCCACCACTGGACCTATAATTAACCCTTATACATTATCATCTCCATCCATATTCACCCATTGTCACAGCCACCCTCAAACGCCTCGTAACTACACGACCATCACTCACTACACCGATCATCCTCACCCAGTCATCACCTTCATCCATATGCACCAGTCACCATAGCCATATCCACACTCACGGCTATCACCCTTCCGCGTCTTCATTCACCAGAGAGAGGAAACCGCTAGAGAGGCTACGGGAAGGAGAATGCCATAGAAAGAGGAAGGAACCGAAGTGGAAAGGAGAGACCCGAAACGGATAACTGTGAGTGTTGCGAAGAAGCTGCAAGCGGAGAGAAAGAAGAAAGGAAGATTACAGCGAGGGCAAAGAGGAAGCTACTGGAAAGGGCAAGGGCACATGAAGAAGGCCACGGAAAGCGGAAGAAACGAAAGGAAGCTTCAAGAGGTGTGTGTTTAAATTGATTGTATTCATTGTTGAAAGGCATCTCTGAAGTACGTAAATTTATTTAGCTATGATATTGGAATGCACGTCAAAGATTATCTTGTGTGTTGATGTTACTGTGAATTATAAGGTTGCACTGAGTTCATGTTATCTTTCCCATGCCCATTATTCAATTTGAATTTCGAAGATTCATGCATAATCCACCAATTCATTGTTTCATCTTTCTATCAATAAACCATATCCATACCCATGCATCCGGCAATCCTTAACACAAACCAAATCACCCAGCCATCTTGCGCCATTATCACTGAGACCACTGGTTCATCACTCTTACCTCCCACCATACACCAACCGGGAAACCTGATACTACCGGGAATCATCACTTCCTCTACAACTCTTGCTTCACTGCCTTATCATCTCGAATCCTTCAATCACCATCTCTGACCACCGCCAGTCACCATGACCTTTTCACTCATCAGCCACTAGGTAGCACCTCCACGGGACTACCAAGAACCCATCTTTGAGTCACAGCCGTCATCATCCCAAGCCCCTCAGCCACCATTGCCATTCTCAATATTACTGCCTAACTCCTTCATCACCATTGCACCACTGTAACTCCCCACCGTGACCAGTCTAACACCGTCATCATCTTCCTCGGAAGCCTTCCATCCAAACCACCAAGTTGCTGCCACCATTCTTCAGCCGCCGCTGTCATCCTAGTCACCGCCGCACTATCACCTTGCCTCACTACTCCCAGCCAAACTTCTCCTCCTCTCAAATCGCACCCCCATCTTCATCATGTTCCCATCTAACCCAACACCACAGTGGCAGTCACTGTAAGCCGCCACCGAAACCACTTTCTTCACCGTGACCTGCGGCAACAGCACCTCCACAACCAATGTAACAGTCACCACCGCAGCTCACTCCCCTCCGCATGCCATCACCTTCTCAACCCTGCTACCACCACGACCACTTCGCCAGCTTCAGAACTAACAAACCCGACCATGGCTTTGGCAAACTCAGAAAACTCATCACCCCAGATCATCATCGCTACCATCCTACTTCACGCAATTCAGCCGTGAAACCCGATATCCTTCATTGTCATCATCTACACCACCTTCAAACCTCGAGCCACCACCCCAAGCTCTTCTCCATCTTCATTGCATCATCCTCAGCCATCTTTGCTGCCGAGGACCTCTATTCTTCTCCCCATATTCACTGGTCATCATCAACCTCCCAACACCTTCGCGAGCCACCCATCTCCTCAACCACCGAACACTCTCATGCTTTCTTGAGCACCAAAACTCGCAACCAAACCCATACCATCCGTGAAACTCCCTATCACCGTCTAACTCCCTCATCACCATTGCACCCCTGTAACTTCCCCGGTAACAACAGCCCACACTGACCATCATCGTTCCTGCACCCCACCACCCGCAGTGACCCAATCACCTTATCTCTCAAGCTCGCCCATTTTCCATAACCTGCAGCGAAGTGTTGCATGAGCCGTTTAGCAGAAGCTCTTCGGCCCCACGAGCGTTCGTCTTCTCAATAGACGTTCGTCCTCAACGTCAGCCTTCCCCACGAGCGTTCGTCTTCTCAATAGACGTTCGTTCTCATTGGAACGTCAGCCTTCCCCACGAGCGTTCGTCTTCCCAACAGACGCTCGTCCACAATGGATCTCCTACCTTCCCCACGAACGTTCGTCTTCCCAACAGACGCTCGTCCACAATGGATCTCCTACCTTCCCCACGAACGTTCGTCTTCTCAATAGACGTTCGTCCCCATTGGAACGTCAGCCTTCCCCACGAGCGCTCGTCTTCCCAATGGACGTTCGTCCTCAACGGATCTCCAACTTTTTTCAATGAACGTTCGTCTTCCCTAACGAACGTTCGACTCCTTGTACAGTAACCCTCACCCCTTTGTTTTATTTATTTATAGTAAACTTATTTGTGTTGTTTTGTATAAAAATTATAAAAATTGTAAATAATAAAAAATATATAAAACTTTAAAAAAACATTTAATGTAATAAATATCGGTATGAGTACTCGTGCGATCGTACGCATCAGCCTAGTACTTATTGCCCAAATATAAAATAAATAAAAGCCGTGTGAGTGCTCGTGCGATCGTACGCATCAGCCTAGTACTCATTACGCAAAACAATAAAAGAGAAAGCCGTGTGAGTGCTCGTGCGATCGTATGCATCAGCCTAGTACTCATTACGCAAAACAATAAGAGGAAAAAGCCGTGTGAGTGCTCGTGCGATCGTACGCATCAGCCTAGTACTCATTACGCAAAACAATAAAAAGAGAAAGTCGTGTGAGTGCTCGTGCGATCGTACGCATCAGCCTAGTACTCATTACGCAAAAAATATAAATATTACAACAAAAATACCAAAAAATATAAAAATCTTCAGAAACTAAAAAACATTCACTTTTTCAAAACTACAAACAATATCGCCTTCCAGAACTACGTGATCCTTGATTCTCCATCAAAAGTGGAGATACGTAGGAGCAAGGCCAGTCCTTGTCAGGCTCACTCTCCCAAAAATCCAAATTATTTTCCAAACAATTTTTCAAACAAATTCTCAAGCAGTTTCCAAAAGAACTACGTAACCCTGATTTCTCACATGAGAATACGTAGGAGCAAGGTCAATCCTTGTGGGGCCCAAAAAACTAAAAAATATTGTTTGTTTCTTCAGAGTTCTATTGTAAGGGAAAGTTAAACATTTTGAAAACCACATCCATATTCACGCATTTAGTTAAAGGTACTGCCTTAGGGCAGGCGTTGTAGGGTGCTAATACCTTCCCTACACGTAACCGACTCCCGAACCAAGAATCTGGTTCAAATTGACCATGCATTATCATTTTATGGTTTTTCCGTAGTTTTCCAGAATAAACTATGGTGGCGACTCCAAAATCTCTTTTCAAAACCCGTTTTCTTTTTATTGGATCGTCGTCCCGTCGCGATTCCGGTTGCGACAGATGGCGACTCCACTGGGGAAGCCAGAGAGTCAGGCCATTTAATTAGATGTGCGAATTCAATGTGGTTTTTCTTTGTGTTTTTCTTCCCTTTCTTTTTCTTTATCTTTGTTGGATATTTGTCATAATTGTATGTGTGTTTGTTTTGATTATATTGAACCCTAGGGTAGAAAACATGTTATATCTGCCTGGGAATTTTCTGGTTGTTTTGCAGGTGAGGGTTTGGGGTGTACAGTTGCATTCTCCCTTCACACACACACATCATATGCATATCATGAGTGAGGCCCTATACCCGGGTCTGAGCGCAACTTAGAAATAGAGGGGTTGTGTAGCGGTGTCACTCTGGGATGTACTTCCTGTTTGGCTATCGTGAGAACCCCAGCCAGAGTCTGTTCTTTTCATTTGTGTCTCCACATCTAGTTGATTACTCTGACTGTTGTGGAGAAACAGTGAAAAGAGCCATAGCTCTGGTGGCCTGATTTAAGCATTAGGAAGCTATCCTTGTGAGTGCATATATTTGGCCTTAGAACTTTTGTCATCCAACCTTTGATAAGGCACAAAAGGGAGAAATGTGTATTCTTATAACCCTCATGTTTGCTTAATAAAAATCACGCACCTTGTACATATCATCATATCTCTTTATTTTTTTTTTCTTTCTTTCTTTTGCTTTTTCCTTTTTCTTCGCTCATTGTTTTTCTTCATAGTCTTGTCACATTTTGTGGATTATAGTCAAAAATTATAAAGTTGTGATTAAGGCCCTTAAGCTAAAAATGGAAATTAACATGGAATTTGAGTCAAGGGGTATAAGAATTTGGTGAGTTTGTCAGAGGGGAAGAATTTGGGAAAATATTAAATGCAAGTCTTGAGGCCAAAGCTCTATACAACTAAATCGGGCAATATACCCATGTCCCGTCCTGGCTGAAGTTTATGGGACCCTTAATCGTTGTTACGAACTTAAAGAGGGAAAGATGTTATGTTGTCTACCAGTGGTGTATTTGTGGTTCATTTCCCGTGAGACTGGAGACGCCTTAAATTCCCTGTACCCCATGGACGAATTATTGTAGTATGTAATCGATTACAAGGACATTGTAAACGATTACCCGAGAGAAAATTGGATTTTGTACAAAAAGTCCATCACAGGTACTCAGTCAGGTGAACATGGGTCACCATTGGAAAAAGAAGTGACTTTTAGGCACTTTTGCGCTTGTCTTAGGCTGTTCCTTGTGAACCACATGTGAAAAGAGTAAATGAATGGGCGCAACTTTGTGCAAGTTTAAATGAAGAACAAGTTAAATGGTGTGTCCCTTGGGAGCATAGATCGCAAATTACATATCATTGCGGGAGGTATCCTAATGTACCCCTCATAGGTATTAGGTGTTGTATTAATTGCAATCCTGTGTTAGCGCAAAAAATAATTTGAGTATCCTGAGAGGATCGCTAACACCTGCATCTCTCGCCACATTGCAGATCATATGAGGAATGAATCTTCGCTGAAATGTTCCATCAAGTTAAAGACAATTGGGGGCAATGTTGTTCGCTTCAATGAAAGGCCCAAGATCATGAACTGTTAATGAAAGTTTCCCTTAGCCAATGAATCACAGAAAGGGTTAAGACAATCAAGTTGTAATTAATTTCCCTTACCCAAATTGCGAAAAGAAATTTCAAAATGATGAGCAGTGGATAGAAGCAGCAATGACAAAACTAGAGAAGGAATGTTTCCATTTAGCTAAGAGGGAACATAAAAGATTGGTGAGTCAGATGAAGAAAGAATATGTCGTTGAATAAGGACAAGTTAAAAGAATTGGAAGAGAAGTCTCTCACAGCTAGCTTCCCTTGCCAATGGAGCCATTGAAAACGTCCTTAAGTTCTTAGTTGATGCTGAGTCTGTAATATCAATCATCAACCCGCCTAAAGGGGATTGAAACATTCCTCAATTACTGCGAGAAGCTGATCAGACAAATGAAGAATGTGATGACTAAAGCCTGCGATGGTTGACCAAGAATTCCTATGTCTCGCATTTTGGGAACTTCTGAATGATGAATCACCTTATTGACTCAGTTTCGTGTTAATTTCCAAATTATACCGGGGCAATTATTTTCACAGCTTTATAATTTCTGACTAGAGATTTTAAACTGCGTTGTGTGTTCTTTTCATTTAAAAAAAAAAAAAAACTAAAATACAGCTAAACATCTAAGATACCCTAAAGGACTCGAACCAGTTCACAAATCTTGGAGAACCAAAAAGAAGGAATGAAAGTCGATATCCAACAACTGAAGGAACAAATGAGCTTAATCTTAGAGGCCCTAAACGCCTTACAATGACTTGGAGATTTGTACACACCACAACTACAATAGAGTTTGAGTGGCACAAATTTTCCCTCCTTATTGGTCTTTCCTCGTATTACACTCCGCCGTGAGAGGCACACTCGGGTCATGAAGCCCACAAAAGACCAAGGAGAACACATTTGAGAGAGGAAACAAGCTAGGGACAACCACTTACATGGTCCTTTGAGGAAATTATTAAGCCAAGTATTGTGAGCACGATGAGGACAAAGCTGCCTGAGTTGAAATCTTCTCACCAAGTCAATGTTGAGGTTGTCGGGCACAAATTTGAGGTGCTAGAAAAATTGTGAAAGCCATAAAAGGTGGATGAAGCGCCAAGTTTGAAAGTGTTGCATGGACGCTCGTCGCCAAGTGAGCGGACGCTCGTCACATAGCGAGCGCATGCTCGTTCCATAGTGACGCTCGTTCAGCGCGCAGTGGACGCTCGTCCAGAAAGTAGACGCTCGTCCAGAAAGTGGACACTCGTCCACGCTCGTCCATAACGCTCGAAACGCTCGTCCAGAAT
This sequence comes from Vigna angularis, assembly GCF_016808095.1. Lineage (NCBI taxonomy): Eukaryota > Viridiplantae > Streptophyta > Magnoliopsida > Fabales > Fabaceae > Vigna > Vigna angularis. The sequence goes on from NC_068975.1 coordinate 7,287,272, forward strand.
TGGGATGCTCGTCCAGAAAATTGGACGCTCGTGTGACTCAATTATTCAACCCTTCTCTTTAAAAGCTGATTCAGAGGAGTTGCAGAAGCAGATTTGGACGGAGAGGAAACTTACGCGTGATGCTACCAAGTCTCCTACGAAAAGGCCTTGTCTACTGGTTTCGTGAAACCTGTTAAACTTCCATGATCCAGGGCTTATGGTTTCATCGAAAGTGTTGGGTGTTCCAGCGCAAAGCCAAACTTTAGTTGATTCAAGATGTTTAAAGTTCGATGGATTGGGCTTTAGGAAAACATAAGTCATTATACAAGAGAATTTGATGTTGTGAAGTGTCTTAGTACCGAGGAGGTATACGCATCGATATAGCACCTTCATCCATGACTTTCAATGTGAACATTCACTATAAGGTTCTCAAAGCAGTGCTGGAAATCGAGTCTTTAAAGGGTATTGCAAAAAAAAAAAAAAAAAAATTAAAAAAAAAATAATAAAAAATAAAAAATCTTGAGTCACTTGTCTTACTTGCAAATTACCAAACTCATGTTTTTCGAAAATATAAAATTTGTTAATCAAGAGTAAAGTTGCAGTGTCAGATTTTCCCGAATTTGATGTTTTCTTGCAAGACGTGTTTTCCACCCATACAGTTATTTCAGCGTGTATTGCAGCATGTTTTCCATTTGAGGCTTATCTTGAGCCAGTTTCTTTCGTTGTTTCATACACGTATTTCATTGAAATTTTGCTTATCCCTTTTATTTCAGATCTCATGTTTTTATTCGAATTCAATTTTCCCATATTTTCTTGTAAATAAATTATTTTAGCCCATTTTTTTTATATACATAATTGTTGGAAAATCTTGTTTTGACCAAATAAAAGAAAAAGCATAAAAATCTAATTTCATTTCATCATCGGAGCAGGAAATTACAGTAAGGTCGGAAACATGATTTTGAACAAGGACATCATTTTGAATATACTCATACGATCTTAACATTTGATAAATAAAATAAAAATGCATAAAAAAGAAAAAAAGCAGATATAACAAAAAAGTGCAAAGTCACAATTTCAAATAAAAACAAAAAAAAGCAAATAAAGCAGATAACAAAGGCAAATAAAAGATTGTTCAGGGTTCGATCACTGGTGATCGTTAATATTACAGACCATGAAAATAAAAAAAAAATAAATAAAAGAAATTCAGCGAAAAAATTCCCGAGCTGGTTGCGGTGGTCACAATTTCAAATAAAAACAAAAAAAAAGCAAATAAAGCAGATAACAAAGGCAAATAAAAGATTGTTCAGGGTTCGATCACTGGTGATCGTTAATATTACAGACCATGAAAATAAAAAAAAATAAATAAAAGAAATTCAGCGAAAAAATTCCCGAGCTGGTTGCGGTGGTCTGAGGGAGAGCTCCGTCGAGGGAGCTCTGGTCCGGAATGTGAGAAGCATGGGTGGAGCGATTTGTCGTCCGTCCCTGTCGTCGTCAATGATGATCGGAACGGGGAACAAGTCCAGCAGCCTCGGCGCCCTCATGATCACCCAGTCGTATTCTTTCCACCAAAAAAAATAAAAAACAAAATTTTTGTCAATAATAAGATGAAGAGGGAAATTTTTTAAAAAAAAGGGGTGGAGGTGATCAGGATGCTTACCATACATGTATAGCGGCAGTTGTGAAAACTGAGTGCTAGTGGGGTCTATCTCCGCTTGCCAGTGCCTGACCCGATTGCCGTGGTTGTTAAACCAACAGTGCACATTGTATTCAGTGGCATCTGCGAAAACCCTTAGTCGAGACGCAATCTCGACGACTTGGGCTCTGCTGGGATGTGTGACCCCGTAATTGTAGATATGGGTCATCATTTTGACCTGATCGTCAGTAGGTCTCCACCGCTGACTGGTGTACCTCTCCATCTCCATCTCGCTCATCTTTCCTCTCTAAGTTTTCATACAAAAAAAAATATAAAAATAAAAAGAACAAAAACATAACAAAAGCATAAAACAAAAAGCATTTTCTGTGTTTTCTTTATTCGTTTTTGTTTCCTTTTAGTTTATTTTGTCCGGTCAGTCTTTGTTATTTCAGTGTCTGGTCTCGGATCTGTTTCACGGTCCTTGCAAGAGGGTCCTAAACGGATCTATGTCCTTTTGTCCTTGTCCATTTGTCCATGTCCGGTTCATTCAAATTAAAATTCTCTTTTTAAGTTTTCTGATTTTATGGGGTACGTGGCGTTGTTCTACCCGATTGTCTCTGCCATACCTTCAAACGAAGGGAGATAAACGTCTGGTTTCCAGCCTATATACCCCTTAAGTTAAGACAGTTGTGTTTTTAAGTGTTTTATGTTTTGAAAATTAAAAAAAAAGAGGAAGAAAGAAGACTCAGAAAGAAATGCAAAGAAGGGCAAGACGGAAATAAAAGCAGACAAAGCAGAAAGCAGAAGAAAATAAAGAGCTTGCAGGAAAGGAAAGCAAAAAAAAAATCGAAAAGGTGACAAGAAAGAAGAGCAAGAACAGAAAGCGTAAAAGGAAAAAGAACACATAAAGCATCAAGAGAGGGAAGAAAAGAAGGAAGGAACAGAAAACTTAAGAGAAGAAAAGCATGAATGAAGAGAGATTTAGAGTACAGAGGACTTACCTGGAAGTGAAAGGCACACGGAAGCTCCTCGGAAGGCACGGACGCTGTGGAAGGCGGGGACGGAAGAGCCTCGCAGAAGTCCAGACACTCAAGGAAGAGAGAGGAGAGAGAGAAGAGGGAGAAAGAGAAGGATAGAGAGAGAGCGAGATCGGGAAAATGTCGCTCAGACGCCGAAGGGGTACCCATTTTATAACCGAGCAAATCCACTGTGGCTACAGTTCCGGTCGCTGCAACCGTCTGGTGTCGGTCTGATCTTTCTGAGTTCATAAAAAAAAAAAATTTGAAAATTTGAAAACGGGTAGGGTTTTGTTGGGTCGATCCGGCCCAATTCAAGACTTCTTGGATGATCCGATTTCACCAAAAAATATTAAAACAAAAAAAATCAAAAATATGATAAATGGAAAATTTTCAAAAAAAAAAAATATATAAGTGGAGTGATGTAAAATTTGAAGTGTTCAAAATTGTTTTTCATTTGCATGATACATGACATTTTCAGGTTTATTGGGCCTCATTACCATGTTAGCCTTCTTTGAACCCAATTCTTTCTGAAATATAAATTTGAGTGAAGAATTAATTTGGCATGTTTGTAATTTCACATCACCATTTTGTTTGATTTTTATTCCTACTTCTTCTACATTTTGAATAAATCAAAAATATTGAAAAAAAAAAGAACAGTGCTCGAGCCCATTAGGCCCAATGGCCTTCATGGTTTTCTCTCGAGTATACTTCTTTTGAAAATATGTCAAAAGTATTTTGTTTTCACATTTTTGCTGTTGAATGATGTTTTGTGCATTTGTTCAAATTGTCTTGTGTGATTTTCTTTGAATTTGTAACAAAAAATCTGAGGATGAAAGATGAACAGTTTTTGAGCCCATTAGGCCCTTTGTCATATGTGGTTTCTCCTGAACAAGTGCATCTGAATTTCTGAAAAATAAAAATACATGTTTATGTAGATTTTGTGTTTTCAATTCATAATTTCCCTTTTCATTTGTGTGAACAAGTATTTGTGCAAAAAATAAAGTAAAGGAATTCTGACCCTTGTCTAAAGATTTTGTCATGGTTGTAAAAGGAATAGTGTTGGGCCCATTGAGTCTAGTTGTGTTGCAAAATTTTCTTTAGTTCAAATTTGTGAAATCCTCTCATAACAAAAAATTAAAAAAAAATGATTTTCTTTTAGCTTGTTCCATAAACTTTGAAAAATGCAAAAAAAAAATGTGTTTTCTTTGTCATTTCTTCTTGTGACAAGTTCACACGGCTCAGGTCATCTGATCCATTGGGTCAATGTGCCTGGTAAGTCCAACTTCTTTCTATTTTACTTCTCCTTGGGTCCGATCCGATCTGGATTTTCCCGTGTCAGAAAGTAACCAAAAAAAAACATTTTTATTTTTTTCAAACGTTTTCCTAAATCAAATTTTTCTCATATCAATTCTTTGTATTGCCCATAAAAGCCCAGTTCCTACACTGGCCCAAGCCCAGTTCTCACACTGGCCCCCTAAGCCCAGCTTACACTGGCCCCCAAGCCCAGTTTTCACACTGGCCCCCTAAGCCCAGCTCACACTGGCCCTCCAAGCCCAGTTCTCACACTGGCCCCCTAAGCCCAGCTGACACTGGCCCTCCAAGCCCAGTTCTCACACTGGCCCCCTAATCCCAGCTCACACTGGCCCTCCAAGCCCAGTTCTCACACTGGCCCCCTAAGCCCAGCTCACACTGGCCCATAAAAGCCCAGTTCCTACACTGGCCCCCTAAGCCCAGCTCACACTGGCCCTCCAAGCCCAGTTCTCACACTGGCCCCCTAAGCCCAGCTTACACTGGCCCCCAAGCCCAGTTTTCACACTGGCCCCCTAAGCCCAGCTCACACTGGCCCTCCAAGCCCAGTTCTCACACTGGCCCCCTAAGCCCAGCTTACACTGGCCCCCAAGCCCAGTTTTCACACTGGCCCCCTAAGCCCAGCTCACACTGGCCCTCCAAGCCCATTTCTCACACTGGCCCCCTAAGCCCAGCTCACACTGGCCCTCTAAGCCCAGTTCCCACACTGGCCCTCTAAGCCCAGTTCTCACACTGGCCCCCAAGCCCAGTTTTCAAACTGGCCACCATACGTAATTTTCTCTTAAAACAAAAAAATATGTTTTTCAACTAGTATCATCATTTTCATTTCATTTTACTTTTCTTCATGCATAAAACCAAAAAAATACGCAAAAGTTGAGTCATTTGTTTTCGATGCAAATCATCCATTTTATGAGATTTCAAAAAAATATATAATGGATGTCATAATCTCCTGGAGTCAAATGATCAAATCACATATTCTTAAGAGATATCTGTGTGTGCATTGCTTGAAAACATCGTCCTTCAACCTTCATTATACCAAGAGATTGGCCCAATCATGTTCTTGAGCCCAAATAATAAATACCAAGTTTTACACTGGGGCAGATTTTCCATTACCTCCACTGCTTTCATTTGGGAGATCCTGGAATCCGTTAAAAAAAAAATAATAAAAAAAATGAAAAAAGAATGAAAAATGACTCTGTTGAGATCATTTAGTCTTTGTCTCTTAATTAATCTTTTGAAAATAAAACAACCAAAATTTGAAATGATGTGTGGCCATCTTTCTTCATCCAAAAAAAAAAAAAAAAAAAAAAAAAAAAAAACAAAGACATATCCTTTGATACCCAATTTGAGCCAATAAGAATTTTCTTTTCAAAATTTTACCCAAACAAGGGTCACCATCACAGTAGAAGTCGACTCAAATTGCAAGAGGAACACACCCAGTGATCAAATGAAGAAAATTCCTCAAAAGTGAAGGAAAAATACAAAGAATCACGAAGTGATGGCAAGCAAAGAATGAAATTTGAGAAAGGGCAAAGTAGTCAAAACAGTTTTGACGAATAACTGATACAAAGTATAGATGGTAACCCTTGTGTTTCAAAAACAAATACCCACAAAAATTTATTTGAGCCCTTATATCCTTTCTTTCAACACCCTTTAGCCCAAGCCACAGTACCAGCCCAATAAAAGTCCACACAGATTGAATAATGGTTGCTTAACTTTTCATAAAGTTTAATTTTCGAGACAAATCAAAATGACTAACAATGCAGTCAAAAAAAAAAAATGAAAAATGATGAAAAATAAATGTCCTCGGATGAAGGGAACTCCCTTTTGATTAAGATTTTACAAAGGAGAATCAAGCCAATTGGGGCAATCTTTTCAAGCCAATTCTTTCCATATCCATCACAAATTCCTGAACACATTCAAATCCCATTCAAACTCTTCCCCCGATTCCCAAACTAGGGGACAATTTTGGGCAACTTTATTTCATATGTTTTGGCCCTTTCAAAATATGGTGCAACTTTGTTAGTCTCACATTTGTTTCATCTGTATATTCAAAGTTCGTACCAAGACCGGGGCATCCCTTGTTGGGCCTCTCAGATTTGTCCGTACTGAAATTCATAGATCCACCCTCAAAGCAGGGGCAGACACTTTGGGGCTTTGTATGATTTTGAGTCCATCTTATCATTCGTAAACCCAAAATGGGGGGCAACCTTTTGTTGAACCTCGCTTAATTGACTCATACCCAAAACCAAGGCAACTTTGTGACTTTCAAATGTTTCGACCCATTCAGAGTATTGAGCAACTTTGTTAAATCTCAAATTTTTTCATCTGAATATTCAAAGCTCATACAAAGACTAGGGCATCCCTTGTTGGGCCTTGCATGATCTTGGTTCGCCCCGAACTTCAAAGAAATCCATCACCACCAAAATTGGGGCAATTTGCAAATCCCACATGATATTCTCACTCCCTGATTCCTGACCTATTCCTTCACAATTCACAGATACATTTGTCCATACCAATACTTTTACCATGTTCCAGAGCAGCTTCTGGATATCTACTACTTCACAATGGCCTTTGTAGCCGTTTTAAGGAGTAGAAGGCTCAAGAGGCCCACCCGGTACTCTCCAAATCCTTCCAATCATCCTCCACATATTTTAACCAACCTCTGATATCAAGCATGTACACACTAGTATCTCGTCAAGAAATGCGTAGCACACAAGCTTCATTTTGCACAGTTGACTTTAGAATTTGGACGTCCATTGAAAGGAAATTGGAAGTCTAGATCGTCATAAATTGGATGATTTCAAAGGAAACAAATTGACTCTAAAAAAAAAATGTGTCATAGGTTCATAATCTTCCAATACATCATGTACATATTTTCATTAACTTTGAATTTGCCTCCATGTATATTCATCAAATTTTTCTTCCTTCAAAAAGACAAAAAAAATGCATCAAAGTTTTCCCCTCCATGTATATTACATCAAATTTTCTTCCTTCAAAAAGACAAAAAAAATCAACATTCATCAAACTTTTCTTCTCCAAATTTCAAAATTTTCATCAACCAAGTTTCTCTTGCATATCAAGATTCCATATACTTGTACAAAAATGCAACACCTTGTTTCTTAATTTCAAAATCAAAAAGGTTCTCAAAATTTCAACAAATTCAAAAATTTCAATTTTCAAAACAATCAACCAATTTTACTTTTTGCCATTGGTATCTCGGCCCTCTGTAAGACAATGGTCGAGCCCAATTTTGCTTTCTGTCATTGGTATCTCGGCCCTCTGTAAGACAATGGTCGAGCCCAATTTTGCTTTCTGTCATTGGTATCTTGGCCCTCTGTAAGACAATGGTCAAGCCCAATTTTACTTTCTGTCATTGGTATCTCGGCCCTCTGTAAGACAATGGTCGAGCCCAATTTTGCTTTTTGCCATTGGTATCTCGGCCCTCTGTAAGACAATGGTCGAGCCCATTTTTACTTTTTCAAACGACCCTCTGCATGGCAATGGTCAGGTACATTTTTTTTACTTTTTCAAACGACCCTCTGCATGGCAATGGTCCGTACATATTTTTAATTTTCTCAAATGACCCTCTGCGTGGCAATGGTCAAGTCCAAATTTTAATTTTTCAAAATGACCCTCTGCATGGCAATGGTCGAACCCAATCAAATTCAAATTTCTCATTCATTTAATCTTGTTCATTTTATTTGAAAAAAAAACAAAAAAAACAAAAAAAACAAAAAAATTTTAATTAATTCAAAAAAAATGAAAAAAATTCCCTGTTTGTTCCTGATTCCTTTTCTTTGAAAATTCTCTGTTTTTTCCTTGTGTATTTTGAAATCCGAACGAAATTAGTATTTATATCTTTACTTATCTTTTACTCTGATAATATGAAAACTTTGTTTATCATATGATCTAGTAAAATCTAAGTAAAGAGGGGCAGCTGTCAACACTCAATTTCGTCCGGGTTGATTTAAATAAAATTTATTTTCATCAAAAAAAGAAATAAATATCAAAAAAAATACAAAAAAATATATAATAAAAAAAATTATTAAAAAAATAGGGAAAAAGAAAACGTTCGTCCTCTTTGATCCGGCGTTCGTCCCATTCACCCTGCATGCAACCGTTCGTCCTCTTTAAAAGGTCTGACGTTCGGCCTCGTTTGTTGTCGGTCCTCCATCCTCGAGCGTTCCAACTGTTTAGCCGCTCGTCCATAGAACGTTCGTCCACCTACCGCTCCAGCTGTCTACCGCTCGTCCTGTACCGTTCGACAATACAGGTTTATCGTTCGTTCTTCGGTAGCTGAGAGCGTTCGGTCATTTTGTTTAACGAACGTTCGCTCTTCATCTGGACGTTCGGTCTTGGTTCTGTGTGATTGAACGTTCGGTTTCGCGCCAGGTCCAGTATGGCGTTCGGTGATTTGTTTGTTGAGGCGCTCGTCAAAAACATAGGCAATTTCGAGCGTTCGTTCTTGTTGGTTTATTGACTGGGGCGTTCGTCCTTAATTTTTTATTCTCAGAAAGTGAGTTTTAACGTTCGTTTTTGGTGACTGTTAACATTCGACCTGGACCAGTTTTGTTCTACCTTGTGAACGTTCGGCCTAAGCGTTCGTTCATCTTCGTGAACGGTCGTTCGTTTTGGTAGCAGGCTCTTGACCGAACGTCCAAAACTGGCTGCATTTTAAATTGATATGTCAGTGAAGATTCCCACCGTCGACTGCCGAAAATGTCTGCCATGTGAAAGCTGCAGACGGTATGGGTTTCGCGATTAAAAAAAAAGGGGTGAAGCAGAGAATATTCCTGGCTAACACTTCCACTTGTCTTCCACGTGCGCCCACATGGAACCTCTGCTGATTCCGTCTGCCATCTGAAACGCGTGCAACGCCCTGCCTCCCACTCACCTGGGGCTCCCACTTACCTTCAGCATCATGACCTTATTCGAAAAAAGTAAGGAAGAAAAAAAACGGAATCTCCAGCAAGGTCACCTCTGCATATCCATCTTGAACACCAATACCTTATACAGAGCCCACACTCTGGACCCCTCCGGAATCATCTTCAAGACCTGGGGGAAACTGACTTCACCGGATCTTCATTTTTCAATCACCAATATACATTGCCTGGAACCCATTTTCAGCCCACCATATTCATCCCTACCCTTCGGCCATCACTTTCATCTCCAACATTGTTCCACCACTGGACCTATAATTAACCCTTATACATTATCATCTCCATCCATATTCACCCATTGTCACAGCCACCCTCAAACGCCTCGTAACTACACGACCATCACTCACTACACCGATCATCCTCACCCAGTCATCACCTTCATCCATATGCACCAGTCACCATAGCCATATCCACACTCACGGCTATCACCCTTCCGCGTCTTCATTCACCAGAGAGAGGAAACCGCTAGAGAGGCTACGGGAAGGAGAATGCCATAGAAAGAGGAAGGAACCGAAGTGGAAAGGAGAGACCCGAAACGGATAACTGTGAGTGTTGCGAAGAAGCTGCAAGCGGAGAGAAAGAAGAAAGGAAGATTACAGAGAGGGCAAAGAGGAAGCTACTGGAAAGGGCAAGGGCACTTGAAGAAGGCCACGGAAAGCGGAAGAAACGAAAGGAAGCTTCAAGAGGTGTGTGTTTAAATTGATTGTATTCATTGTTGAAAGGCATCTCTGAAGTACGTAAATTTATTTAGCTATGATATTGGAATGCACGTCAAAGATTATCTTGTGTGTTGATGTTACTGTGAATTATAAGGTTGCACTGAGTTCATGTTATCTTTCCCATGCCCATTATTCAATTTGAATTTCGAAGATTCATGCATAATCCACCAATTCATTGTTTCATCTTTCTATCAATAAACCATATCCATACCCATGCATCCGGCAATCCTTAACACAAACCAAATCACCCAGCCATCTTGCGCCATTATCACTGAGACCACTGGTTCATCACTCTTACCTCCCACCATACACCAACCGGGAAACCTGATACTACCGGGAATCATCACTTCCTCTACAACTCTTGCTTCACTGCCTTATCATCTCGAATCCTTCAATCACCATCTCTGACCACCGCCAGTCACCATGACCTTTTCACTCATCAGCCACTAGGTAGCACCTCCACGGGACTACCAAGAACCCATCTTTGAGTCACAGCCGTCATCATCCCAAGCCCCTCAGCCACCATTGCCATTCTCAATATTACTGCCTAACTCCTTCATCACCATTGCACCACTGTAACTCCCCACCGTGACCAGTCTAACACCGTCATCATCTTCCTCGGAAGCCTTCCATCCAAACCACCAAGTTGCTGCCACCATTCTTCAGCCGCCGCTGTCATCCTAGTCACCGCCGCACTATCACCTTGCCTCACTACTCCCAACCAAACTTCTCCTCCTCTCAAATCGCACCCCCATCTTCATCATGTTCCCATCTAACCCAACACCACAGTGGCAGTCACTGTAAGCCGCCACCGAAACCACTTTCTTCACCGTGACCTGCGGCAACAGCACCTCCACAACCAATGTAACAGTCACCACCGCAGCTCACTCCCCTCCGCATGCCATCACCTTCTCAACCCTGCTACCACCACGACCACTTCGCCAGCTTCAGAACTAACAAACCCGACCATGGCTTTGGCAAACTCAGAAAACTCATCACCCCAGATCATTATCGCTACCATCCTACTTCACGCAATTCAGCCGTGAAACCCGATATCCTTCATTGTCATCATCTACACCACCTTCAAACCTCGAGCCACCACCCCAAGCTCTTCTCCATCTTCATTGCATCATCCTCAGCCATCTTTGCTGCCGAGGACCTCTATTCTTCTCCCCATATTCACTGGTCATCATCAACCTCCCAACACCTTCGCGAGCCACCCATCTCCTCAACCACCGAACACTCTCATGCTTTCTTCAGCACCAAAACTCGCAACCAAACCCATACCATCCGTGAAACTCCCTATCACCGTCTAACTCCCTCATCACCATTGCACCCCTGTAACTTCCCCGGTAACAACAGCCCACACTGACCATCATCGTTCCTGCACCCCACCACCCGCAGTGACCCAATCACCTTATCTCTCAAGCTCGCCCATTTTCCATAACCTGCAGCGAAGTGTTGCATGAGCCGTTTAGCAGAAGCTCTTCGGCCCCACGAGCGTTCGTCTTCTCAATAGACGTTCGTCCTCAACGTCAGCCTTCCCCACGAGCGTTCGTCTTCTCAATAGACGTTCGTTCTCATTGGAACGTCAGCCTTCCCCACGAGCGTTCGTCTTCCCAACAGACGCTCGTCCACAATGGATCTCCTACCTTCCCCACGAACGTTCGTCTTCCCAACAGACGCTCGTCCACAATGGATCTCCTACCTTCCCCACGAACGTTCGTCTTCTCAATAGACGTTCGTCCCCATTGGAACGTCAGCCTTCCCCACGAGCGCTCGTCTTCCCAATGGACGTTCGTCCTCAACGGATCTCCAACTTTTTTCAATGAACGTTCGTCTTCCCTAACGAACGTTCGACTCCTTGTACAGTAACCCTCACCCCTTTGTTTTATTTATTTATAGTAAACTTATTTGTGTTGTTTTGTATAAAAATTATAAAAATTGTAAATAATAAAAAATATATAAAACTTTAAAAAAACAATTAATGTAATAAATATCGGTATGAGTACTCGTGCGATCGTACGCATCAGCCTAGTACTTATTGCCCAAATATAAAATAAATAAAAGCCGTGTGAGTGCTCGTGCGATCGTACGCATCAGCCTAGTACTCATTACGCAAAACAATAAAAGAGAAAGCCGTGTGAGTGCTCGTGCGATCGTATGCATCAGCCTAGTACTCATTACGCAAAACAATAAGAGGAAAAAGCCGTGTGAGTGCTCGTGCGATCGTACGCATCAGCCTAGTACTCATTACGCAAAACAATAAAAAGAGAAAGTCGTGTGAGTGCTCGTGCGATCGTACGCATCAGCCTAGTACTCATTACGCAAAAAATATAAATATTACAACAAAAATACCAAAAAATATAAAAATCTTCAGAAACTAAAAAACATTCACTTTTTCAAAACTACAAACAATATCGCCTTCCAGAACTACGTGATCCTTGATTCTCCATCAAAAGTGGAGATACGTAGGAGCAAGGCCAGTCCTTGTCAGGCTCACTCTCCCAAAAATCCAAATTATTTTCCAAACAATTTTTCAAACAAATTCTCAAGCAGTTTCCAAAAGAACTACGTAACCCTGATTTCTCACATGAGAATACGTAGGAGCAAGGTCAATCCTTGTCGGGCCCAAAAAACTAAAAAATATTGTTTGTTTCTTCAGAGTTCTATTGTAAGGGAAAGTTAAACATTTTGAAAACCACATCCATATTCACGCATTTAGTTAAAGGTACTGCCTTAGGGCAGGCGTTGTAGGGTGCTAATACCTTCCCTACACGTAACCGACTCCCGAACCAAGAATCTGGTTCAAATTGACCATGCCTTATCATTTTATGGTTTTTCCGTAGTTTTCCAGAATAAACTATGGTGGCGACTCCAAAATCTCTTTTCAAAACCCGTTTTCTTTTTATTGGATCCTCGTCCCGTCGCGATTCCGGTTGCGACACTAACAAATACTAATAATTAACATTGTCAACTAAAAAACATTTGGTCTCGAAATAGTTTATATAATAATATAGTATTTTTTTTTTAGATTTTGTAAAATGAACTAGTTTTGATTTGTATAACATAAATAATCAACTAAAGATATATTTATTTTAAGTTCAATTCAATTTTACTAAACTACCATGTAAAATAAGATTTACACTAGTAAAAAAAATGCTTTTTAACTCGCTTAATAGACATCGGTCTAAGAAAAACCGAAGCCTATCAGAAACCGATGGCAATTTTGTAGTTTTGATGAATTTATATGTCTCGGTTCAGTGAGAACCGAAGCATATAGCACACATTCCAGTTTATTAACTCGGTTAAAGGTACAACTGAGTTCTATAATTTGGGTATTGACTCGGTTAAAAGAGAACCGAGGCCTATTACCTCTCGTACGTATCTCCTTTTTCATTTTTCCAGAAACGCTTTTCTGTCCTCTCGTAGAGTAGAAGCAGAAACTCTTGCAGTAGAAAAGGGGAATCTCTCTTCTCCCACTTGGCAGCCACGGCGCGAGGAGGCTCTTTCCTCCATTGCAACAGCTTGCGCTCCGGAGGGGAGGCATGATGGTGGCCGGCGTCGAGAGCGGAGGAGAGGCGCGATGGTGGCCGACGTCGAAAGCGGAGGGGAGGCGCGATGTTGGCCGGCGGCGAAAGTAGAGGGGAAGCGATGGTGGCTCGCCGATCTAAGGGTTGAACGAATCGCAGTGGTTTCTTGGAGGCGAGGTGGCAGCTAGGTCACAGCGAGGTCGCGGCGAGACGGCAGCGAGGCCGCGGCGAGACGGCAGCGAGGCCGCGGCGAGATGGCAGCGAGGCCGCAGCGAGACGGTAGCGAGGCCGCAGCGAGACCGTAGTGAGGCCGCGGCGAGACGGCAACGAGGCCGCGGCGAGACGGTAGCGGTGGTGGCGAGGTCCCGGTGAGGTCGCGGCAAGGGCGTATTTTTGCTTCTGAGATTTGCATCTGATATTTGAATATGAGATTTGCTTCTAATATTTGTTCTGTATTTTTGAGATTTGGTAGGACCGTTTTGTTTTGCTTGAACTATGCTTGAATTCTGGACTGTTCTGGACTATTTTACTTGAACTGTGCTTGAATTATGCTTGGACGGTGGACTGTGAAAGGAAGAGGGATGTGGAAGGAAGAGGGACTGTGGAAGGAAGAGGGACGTGGAAGGAAGAGGGATTGTGGAAGGAAGAGGGACTGTGCAGACAAAAAAAAAACATGTTTTTGCCTCGGTTATTTAAGAACCGAGGCATAATCCGATATCGTTTTAACCCGGTTCAGAATCGAGGCATAAAACTACTCCTTTTTTACCTCGTTCGTATATGCCTCGGTTGCAGAACCGGTGCCTATAAGCAAAATTAACCGAAGTAATTTCCCCTTCCTGTACTAGTGTTACTTCCACTTATATATTATAAATATAGTTATTTCAGGATTTTTAACACTTTTTCTCATGTCAAGACATATCATCTCGAGCATGTGATGACACATTAGTGATCCTAAAATGAGACTATCATAAGTTTAACAAATAACAAATATTATTAACATATTTTTTAAACAATTTTATTATTATGTAAAAAATAAACTTTTAACTCATTAAATTATTCTACGTCGTAAAAATTTATTTCAAATAACATTGACCTGTGGTTGACATATACCTACTATATATCCACGTTTGATTTGATGTCACCCAATAGAAATCCAGATTTTGTAAAAGATGTGCTATTTATTTATTTAAAAATGAGCTTTAATAAAAACTAAAAGTATATCATTTCATATTTTAAAGAAATTAAAATAAAAATATGTACTTTGCAAGGATCAAAATAAAAGTTTATTCATTTCGTTAAGAACTAAAATATTCAATTTTAAGTAGTTGAAAGATTAGATACAAAGAATTTTTTAATAGAAAAAACAAATAAAAACAAACACAAATTCCTTTTATACAGTGACTCATTGAAGTGAATATATAAAGAACTACTTGTTGCCTTAAAAATACGATTGTGTATGAATTCGACTTTATTTGACGTGGATCATTCCAATCCAGGGAATGAAAAAGTAACAGCAGAACGTGGTTTGATCCCACCATATATATCTTCTCATCACCACGCTTATAAATGCACCACTTGGACAAACAACTTCACCACACCAACCCAATAAACTTTCACACCACCCTTCACGTCTTAATAAAAAAATGTGTTCTGAAAATGGAGATTTTTCTGTGCATGTGACGAATGAAGAGGTGGTGGCAGCAGTGTTACCAATGCAGGAACATTGGCTTCCACTCTCTAACCTTGACCTGCTTCTACCTCCATTGGATGTAGGAGTATTCTTTTGCTACAAGAACCCTATTATCACATCCACAACCATGGAAGATAGTGCCACCAACAAAATCAGCTTTGGAACCATGGTGGAGTCTTTGAAGAAGGCCTTGGCTCAAACCCTAATCTCTTATTATGTCTTTGCAGGTGAAGTCATGCTCAACAGCATGGGTGAACCTGAAGTTCTCTGCAACAATCGTGGTGTTCATTTTGTTGAAGCTCAGGCAGATGTTGAACTCAAGAACCTCAACTTTTACAACCCAGACCAATCTATTGAAGGCAAGTTTGTTCCAAAGAAGAAAAATGGTGTGCTTGTTGTACAGGTACAACTTCATTTTTTATATTTTATTTGGTTATAAAACTTTTTCTTTAAATATACATAGCAGTCAAACTTGAAACCATTTTGACCTTAAAATGTTCTCTTTATAGATATAAAATATTATTTACTGATAAAAAAAAATCAAACTTGAAACTACTTTGATATAAAACAACACTTGAAGTACTTGTTGAAACTAATGTTAGTTTAACCATGAGAAAAAGTATACTCTGACTGCATTCCACATATTTTAAAAATTTTGAAAATATTACATTTATGTATATGATTAACGGTCAATTTTACATTTTTAAAATATAATATTAGTATAATAAATTTAATTATATTATTTTAATTTTACTTAAATTATTTAATAATTAAATAATTAATATAAAATTAATGTTATTATATAATTAAATATTTAAATTTCAATTTATAACATAAAAAGTGAAAGATTTATTTTAAAATTTACCGAATAATTAAATATTAACACTAATTCATCGTCATTAATACATATACATCGTAATAGTTAAATATTTTTAATTATCTAAATTATTAACAAAGATAAAATAATTAAATTTTTATATTAAAACGGTAATTTTTTTAATATAAGAAAAATAAAATATAGAAATATTTATTTATTAATTTAAATAAACAGACACTTTACCTGATTTAAATAAGCTTTCGTGACGTAGAACGAGTGGCTGCTATTTCTTTCTTCAAAAAGGAGATTTTGAGAACATGTTTTTCTCAGACACTATTTGGCAGCTTATTCTTTATTATCACGTGGCTGCTATATTTTTGTACGAAAAAGGATATTTTAAGAACCATCTTTTTCTCTATTTGGCAACTTTGTCTTAATCAACATGTGGCTGCTATTTCATGGAAAGAGACCGATTTGAATGAGAGAAATTGATTTCACAAAAAAAAAAAAAACGTGATAGGAAAAGAAAACAGAAAACTAGGATTAGAGTAGTTTAATTAATTCTCTTACATGAATTTACCCTAATGCAGGCAACATCACTAAAGTGCGGTGGAATAGTTGTAGCATGTTCATTTGATCATCGCATTGCAGATGGGTATTCAGCAAACATGTTTCTGACTTCATGGGCCGACACGGCCCATCCCACCAAGGCCACAACTAAGAGCCCATGTTTCCGTCGGTCCCTCCTCACTCCTCGTCGTCCATGTTCTGTTCCAACTTCCCTTCACCAAATGTACACCCCTAATTCGAAGTTCACCCCATCTCAAACCGTAACCGCCCCTCTCTTGAGTCGCATATACTACGTAACTGCTGAGAAACTTCACAGCATGCAAGCCCTTGCGAGTGGCAATGGCGGAAAACGTACGAAGCTGGAGTGTTTTTGTGCGTTGTTGTGGAAGATGGTTGCACGTGCGGCTTCAAGAGAGGGGAGCGGCAAAAGGATGGTGGCGAAAGTGGGAGTCGTGGTTGATGGAAGGAGAAGACTGTGGAAAAGTGAGAAAGTGAAGGAAGCGTTGATGGGGAATTACTTCGGGAACGTGCTTTCGATACCCTTTGGAGAGAAGGTGGTGGAGGAGTTGATGGAGAAGCCATTAGGGTTTGTGGCTGATGCGGTTCACGAGTTCTTGGCGGAGGCGACGACGGAGGAGCATTTCTTGGGGCTGGTTGATTGGGTGGAGGGTCATAGACCAGAGGGAGGGTTGGCAAGGATTTACTGTGATGGAAGTGAAGGAGGGAGCTTTGTGGTGTCTTGTGGGCAAAGGTTTTTGGAGGGGAAGATGGATTTTGGGTGGGGGAAGGTTGTGTTTGGGTCATTCCATTTTCCTTGGGGTGGTGAAGCTGGTTATGTGATGCCAATGAAGAGCCCTCTAGGGAATGGTGATTGGGTTGTGTACGTGCATCTTACCAAGGACCAATTGGAAGTCATAGAATGTGAGGCTGGTGATGTTTTTAGACCCATCACTTGGGATTACCTTAACCCTAACTTCATATTCTAGAGCTCTCTTTTAGATTATTCTCATGTCACCAAAACATAAATACTGTGGTATCATAGATAGATGGTTTGTTGGTTGGGTTTGTAATACATGCAACGTTTTTTATTTGGAAAGATTATATATGTCTACGGAGAGTTCTCATGTATGAACACAGCAAGAAAATATGCATAAAAGTGTAACTTTAAATTGAAAGTGAAAAACAAATTGTACTACTTTTCCTCGATGTATTATCATTAAACTGACTTTTAAATATTAAATATTAGTGTAGGACAAATTGTGATACTATTGAAGTTGACGAAATCGATTGAAACGTAATGTAAAAGGTTTTTAATTATTTTCATAAAAAATTTAAAAACTTAAAATTAATGTTAAATGAATTAGTTGTTGAAAGTGTTCACTTAGTCTACTCTTAGATGATGTTTAGTTTTCTTAACTTTTTTTAATAAATAAATAAAATCTAATTTTTGTAAAACCTCTTTTCTTTCTTCTTGTAAAACCAAGGTCAACTTCTTTAACAAAGTTAGGCTGCAACTTTCATGTTCTCATTCAATTCCCTCTATGAAAACTCCATCTCCCTCCCTTATGAACTCGCTCATATCCCCTCCTATTCTTGAACAAAGGATGTATTTTTCAATAGTTGCAAAGC
Source organism: Vigna angularis (assembly GCF_016808095.1). Lineage (NCBI taxonomy): Eukaryota > Viridiplantae > Streptophyta > Magnoliopsida > Fabales > Fabaceae > Vigna > Vigna angularis. The sequence goes on from NC_068975.1 coordinate 7,305,112, forward strand.
TTCTTTCGAGTATGACAAAACAAAATTCTCTTTTGGGCAAGTCAAATTTCACCTTCTTGGAATACCGACTTTGTTTTGGGAAGTGGATGTAATTCTTCTTTGGTTACATGTGCTCTTAGAGTCTTTGTTTTCTTTCCTTGTTAATTAATGGTTCGTTTGGTTTGATCAAATTGTTTCTTTTCACTTTCTCTAGGTTGACGGGCTTGAACACATTTCGGGATTCCAAAAGTTGTGAGTGGTCCTTTGAAAGTAAGGGAAGCTAATGATTGTGTTATAGTGTTGATTTTTCATTGTTCCTGTTCAAAATTTGGGAATTTTTGGAAATATTTGTGAATTTTGTCAAATGGTAGTTTAATGTTATGTTTCTATGCAAAAAGTTGAGTCTTAAATTTTAATTTTCAACTATAGAATGGACAAATATGTTAAAAGATTGTAAGGTTATTCTTATTATGAAAAATAGATTGATTTTGGTGAGTGATACATTATTGTTGACCTATCAAATTATCACTACTTAACCAAGACAATATTATGAAGATAGTAGTTAAAAAACTGGATAGGGTTAAGTTAATCTTGAGTCTTGTTCCAACGAATACGAAATGTTTTTTCAATAATTGAATCTTATGAAATCCTACTAAAAAAGTTAGTAAGAAAATGCAAATACTAAAAAGTAAAAGAAAAAAGCTATTCTAATGGAATTAATATTGAATATTAATATAAATGTGAATGTAATAAAATAACAAATAAAAGACTTTCAAAAAATTTATGTTAAAAGAGGCTAATTCCATTACTTTCCAAAATAGATTCATCATAGGTTATCCATAAGTTATTGTTCAATTGATTATTATCATTTATTTCAAATTAATATACTACAAAAAAACAGGAATTATTGACGCACAAAATTCATCGGTAATACCTTGTCGGAAAACATTACAAACAGATTATGGCCCTTGGTAATTATCGAGAGTCTTAGGCTGTCGATAATTACTGAAAGATATTGATCGTCGGTAATTATCAAGGGCCATGGGTCATCGGTAATGAAGCATGAAACATGCAAACATTACTGACGGCCAAGATCTATGTTTTTCATTACCGATGGATAAATCGGTAAGTGCGGCGGTAATGATTATGACAATTTCTAGTGCTATTGCTTATGCTCCTTACCCATCACAATATACTTGCCAATGAAGGAATCGATGCACTCAGAATTACCAATTCAGACAATGCAATCATTCAACATCTATATCATTAATTCAAATTGGTTATTGTATGATGATATCATTCAACCAACACCAAACAACTAAGTTTAAAAATAAAAAGCAATACATAAATCTTTTAAAAAGTTCATCAACTCCTAATAGTCACACTAGTAAAAAAAGGCTTTTTTAACGCACTATATACGCCTCAGTTCTACTGAAATCGAAGCGTATAAAACTGCGGTGGCATTTTGGAAAATATTGAGCGATTATATGTCTCGGTTATATATGAATCGATGCCTATAGATGTTACTGCCTCGAGTAAAAGGCCAACCGAGGCATATAATATGAATTTTAAATGGTTTAGGCACTAGTTTGCTGTGTAACTGATGCACTTAAAGGGTTTAGGCACCGGTTTTAAATATAACTGAGGTAGTACCCTTAGGTTAAAATAAAAAACCAAATGATTTCTCTCTCGCACTCTCGCTATTCTCATCATTACCTCCCTTCGCCTCACGATTTCTCCTCTCCACCAAACCCCAGCATCAGGCCGCCACCATCACCAGACATTAGGGTCACTACAAGCACCGCCGTTCAACCATGCCGCCGGCCACCACGCGCAAACGCGCAAGCCGCCACCACAGCGCCTTCGTTCTCGTCCAAACTCCATGGATGCTGCGACCGCCATCTTCATCTTCTCCGCCATGAGCACATCCATGGTCGTCAACCGGAGAACGCACAACCATTCCAAGTCGCGTGCAGCCATCACCTGCAAAGAGGGAAACTCAAATAGATCCAGAAACAGAACCCTAGGCGCGAATTTCATCTACCCCTCTTATCCACCGTCGCGCTAGCCACCGCGTTTCAACCTTCTTCCATCACCATCATCGGACCTGCAACTCTGCGACCAAAACGCTTAATCGCGCCACCGTCACAAGAATCCCTAAAGCACGTCGCCGCCGTGGCGAGAGTTGCCATTTTTGCTTCCTACAAGATCAATGAGTCTCCCAAAAGAGAGTCCTAATTGAGCGGAACGATGACATTCATGGAGGATACCCAATCTGAAGGCTCCCAGAAGAACTGATATTGCATCGGTTCATTGAACGGAGTCGAATCCTAGACACTGCTTCGGTTAAAGAGAACCAAGGCGAATACTTTTTACCTCGCCTATGTATGCCTCGGTTCTCAAACCGATGTTTATGAATGAAAATAATCGGTGCCTATTCCTTTAATTGTACTAGTGTCATTATAATCATCAAAATCTTCTTCTTCTTCTTTTTCTTCTTCTTGCAAAGACAATTGCTAGGGAAACAACTAATGTTGGATAGATAACTGCATTGGGGTGGGGTGCATTGGTGGGCATTGTTGCTGGGACAATGATGGGGGCAGACTAATTATGTCCTTGCTGAGGACACAATGTCATGACCAGATTCTCAAATCTCTGTAGAAGTGCATAATAAGCTTGGTCACAAGCTTCTAGTTTTTGTCTAAGGACGTTGCTCTCGTTAGAAGTGCTGGATGTAGATGGTTGGTGTTTCAATATGCCTCTTCCAACACTGTAATTGGCAGCAAGTTATCCTGCCCCATATAATCGTCCTTTCTTCTTTCCACCAACGACATCAACCTATCAATGGGTCTTGATGATGTCATTGTCACCAACATATACTCTTGATGCAACATCAGAAGTAGATCCCACCTCAGATATGACTTTTAAGAGTCTAAGAGAGAAATCTTCCTGTTAAATAGTATACCAAGCATCAATAACATGAAGTTCAAAGTTTGAAAGAAAATAAATACACTAGTGCAAAAACAGCGCATTACGTCGGTTATATTTGGCTTTTAACGATGAATTCACGACCGACGTCATAGCGATTGACGTAACTTTTACATCGAATATCACGAGGCGACGTTAATAGAACAATTTGACGTCGATTATATCGAGATTTGACGTAAACCTAACGTCGACATTGTGCAACGACGTGAGGTTACGTTAGTTAGTAAAGAGATTGACATTCAATATTTGAATACATATTTATATTTATAGTAAGATTTGTCGTCTTATATACGAGGGAAGTGACGTAAACTTAACGTCAATACGGAAGATAATGGACGTAATGTTCACGTCGAAGTTCAAAGAGGACGTCAATTTTTGAGTAATATTTGAATAAATATTTATATTTAAAGGAATATTTGACGTCAAGTATAAGGGGATGGACGTAAGGTTAACGTCGAATTTGTCTATACGGGACGTTACTGTCAATGTTTGAACGTCAAATGGTGTATACTTCAACGTTACCTTGACTGTTTTTATTTTATTTTATTCGGTTTAGCTCATTCAACCAAATCTGAAATACAGAAACCAGTTTTCCAATTCATATATATTCACAAAATTAATTAATTTAAAGAATGCTATCATCAATTCATCAATTCCAATTAAATAGTAAAACTAAAAGACGCTAATGCTACATCAAAACTTTAAAGAAGCCAATTTTTGATTCATCTATTCACAATAATCATCTATTCAGAATAATCTATTAACAGTTTAAAAGCTGCACAAGTAAGAAAATGCTACTATCATGAAAGGAAAAACCTAAAGCTATAGCTATTTAAAATGTTTATTCAAATATGGTGCCCAATCCTCTCTTATCGTCGTTATTACTGAAGTGGACAATGGAGAGGTAATGTTGAACCGCTGCATAATCAAGGAAACTTTACTATTATATTCATTTTAATGTCAAAACTTTATTGATATTTTTAAGATTTTCAAATGTAAATTTTTACCTCAGTCCATTCCCCTCTGATTTCTGCTCGGATGATTGCCTTCATCCATGACATGATGTAGTAGCCACATGCCAATGAATCATTCTGCTTATTAAACTAAACATGTGAAAGAACTTAGTCAAATGTAATGGTTTAAATTTGACTACGAAAATTAAAGGTTAAAGATCAACGAATTCCAACCTTAGGATATATAATTTCAAGTTGTTGTCCTCTGGTCCCAGTCACAACTCTAAACAAATTTGAAACATTTGAAACATAATTTAATATAGGTTTAATAGGTTCGGAAGTCCCTATATTTGCGGGTTAGTTTCAATTGGGTCCTCCAATTTTGGAAGTGATCAATTGAGTCCTTGTTTTGGTAAAATTGAATCAATAATGTCCTTGCCGTTAATTTTAGTAAACGGTGTTAACTTTTTGGCGAAGTGGCATGCTGAGGTGGCTTTAAATTAGCACGTGGCACGTTGTTTCCCCTTCCCCTTTCCCGAAACCTTCTCCCCTTCCCCTTCCCCTTCTCCGAAACCTTCTCCCCTTCCCCTTCCCCTTTCCCGAAACCTTCTCCCCTTCCCCGAATCATCAAGGAAAATCAACTTCTTATCACAAGTACCAACAATTCCATGATCACCAACCATAATAATACTAACATCATCAAAAACCCCTCTTTGCTCCAAACCCCGAATCAACCTCCCCATCATGGTATCAATCCTGGCAACAACCTCAATGATCTCAGGATCATCGGCACCAACCTTATGACCCTGATGATCAGGGTCCTCAAAATAAAGCGTCATGAAATCAGGAATCTGGTCATCAGGCAAAGCAAAATACCCCAAAACCGTATCAACCCTTTCCTCAAACGGAACAGAACCATCCATTATACTGGCGACAATAATTGAAAGGGCAAGTCCAAAGACCCTTTTTTACCTCAGACCCAGGCCAAAAATAAGTGGCAGCCTTTAATCCATTGTTGACCACAGTTTCCCACAAGGGTTCCCCAAGCCACCACTTGGGGTCATGGCTTCCCATGTAAAACGCCTCCCCAGAAACTGGATCGCTGAAGTGGTTATTGATTATGCCATGGTAAGCAGGGTAGAGGCCGATGGTGATGGAATAATGGTTAGGGAAAGTGAGAGACGAAAAAACCGGAATCAAACCGGCTTCTGCTTCGGTTCCGTTAGCGATCAAACAAGAAATGTGGGGTGTTGGAACTTTGAATTGGTAACCGAATCGAAACCCATCTAAGGAAACTAAAAGGACAACGGGGCGGTTGAGTTTGGAGAGAGGCTAAGCGAGGAGAGAAGAGATTGATGGTGTTGGTGGCTTTGAAGAGAAGTAGAGAAAAACAAAGGCGAAGGATGTTGATAAGGCAATGCAAGTGATGAAGATGAGAATGATGAAGAGGGCTTTGTGGGAAGAGGAAGATGAAGATGGAGAAGAAGAGTCGGAAGAATCTGTGCTGAACGAGATTTTGGTTGTTCTTCAGAGCTTTTGGCTATGGAAGTTTGGAAGAGAAAGAGAAAGAGGGTTGAGTAATTTTGGTTGTTCTCAGAGCTTTTTCCACACAACGTGCCACGTGCTAATTAAAAGCCACCTCAGCATGCCACTTTTCCAGAAAGTTAACACTGTTTACTAAAATTAACGGCAAGGACATTATTGATTCAGTTTTACCAAAACAAGGACTCAATTGATCACTTCCAAAATTGGAGGACCCAATTGAAACTAACCCGCAAATATAGGGACTTCCGAACCTATTAAACCTTTAATATATTAATATCATAATGAATTGATAAGAATGAATGTAATACTTACGTTTGTATCAAGGACTTCAACTCCGCTTTAATCTTCCTATGAAGAGAGCAAAACCATACAACTTGTGCTTTTTTTGAAATGATCACCATGAGTTGCCAATGGCCCCTGTCATGTACCAACAACTAGTGTGTTAGTTTATTGATTAAAATTTGATAAAAGTTGACAATATTGGGAAACACATACGCATCAATGTATGGCGCGATATATATCTCTCTGTTAGACTCAGTATTCCATGTTTGAATATATGATTTTCTGAAATCTAATGTGTTTCCAGATGGTTGAATGGTCTGAGGTTCAAGAAAGCCATAAAATGACGCCCGACCTGATTCAACTACAATGGTGTCCATGTACCTGTAAGAATAAAGTTAAGTATATTTATTAAAAAGTAATAATACTAATACACAAATTGGAAAATAACAAATAAAAAACTTACATGCACCATAGTTGTATGCATGAAATGTTGAGCATTTTTTCTCCACCAATGATCTCATAAGCATCATCGAAATTAATATACAATGGAACATGGCACTCGAGGCCAAATGTTCTTAACTCCCACAACATCTCTACCGGTCCTTTTCTCAACTTATTTAATTTGGAGGTCAATATGGATATAACATCATGGTCTTCTACTTCCTCACGAGCCTCGTTCACAGGTTGAGCAATTGGTTGTTTCTCAGGATGGTAGACCTGCAACTCACATTTACAAAAGTTAGGAATCGTTTAATTATAACTTGAAGATTTAAGATAATAAAAAGAAGAATATAATACCGCTGGTGGGCCAAAATATGGCATGATCATAGCCTTAGGCCAAGCTATAAATGTGCCTAAGGCCTCCCCAACGAATTGGATTTCAGATGTAGGCAATGACACTCGAGCCTGGGGGTCTCTTGGATCATCAATCATTACCCGCACATGAGTGGGCAATAAAGGAGCACCATGAATGGTCTGGCCTCCTCCAATCTGTCATCCCACGGCCACTACGCGCGGAGGATCCTCATCAACCAAAAACTCATACTGAATATTGTAATCAGTACGATCTGCAGTAGAGCATGAGCCTTTGGTGCTCACAGGAGGTGCAGTAGGATCATCTGTAGGGGCGTCCTCCTGATGTGACTGTTGTTGTTGCTCTTGTTGTTGTTGTTGTTGTTGTTGTTGCTGTTGTTGTTGTTGTTGCTGTTGCTGTTGTTGCTATTGCTGTTGTTGGGTGATCATCACAAGTTTTTCTTCGAGCATTTTGAAGCGTTCACCCGTGCTTTCCTCTAATTCGACTTGCACCTATTGCCTGATGCTACTAACCATTTTCTGAGTCACGACTTCTATGCTTCTTGGTTTAGGCCCAAAGTAGTCCTTCAATCCAATAACTCCTCCAACACCACGTACACGACCTGGACGGTCTAGCCGACCTGTGGCTGCTACTAGGAGGTCCTCCCTACCTTGTGCCACAAATGTGCCTTGACTCTGTTGGTCAACCAAGTTATCCTGCATATCATAATGAAGCTAGACACATTAAAAAGTTTGTTACATAATTTTTTATGAACTATGGTAATCAGTTAAAAGTTTCCACTTACAATTCTCTGGGATATCTCCTAAGTAGACTAGGATGTAAACTGGCCATTGGACTTTGTCCGTGCAGCCTTCCACAATTCATGTCTAGCTGGTGGAGGTGCTAGATCAGGTGACTCAAGACCTAACTCCTCACCGTGATGTTTTCTCATCTTTTTGTCTAATAACACATAACCACCACGTGACAGTACGTGTGGTGTATCATTAAGCTTCTGCCTCTGCTGGGCGGCTATCCTTTTCACCTATGAAAAAATGAAAATCATTAAGCATAAATCACAAAATAACATCTTGTGTGACTAGAGCAAAATATTAAAAACCATACATGCCACTCAGGAGTAAGTCTAGATTCTTTAAACTACACCCACTCCTCTCAGTTATTTTATATTTTGTACAAGGAGTGTCGTTCTATTTAGAGCCAAAGACGTATTGACGTGTCATTCTCGTCTTGAAGTCCCTCCACCGGACTGCAATGTGGGATAAAATCTTCTTCCTTATCCTCTCATCATTAGGGATATTCCAATTTTCCTGTTAAAAACAAAATTAATGTTAAAGCATAATCAACAAAAATAAGTCAATGATGGAAGTAAAACATCTTAAACATACCAAAATATCCTGCCATAGTAGATTTTTGTCAACCTGTGGGACATCATCCCTACAGGTAGCGACAATAAGGACATGTGCTTTTACCATCACGCCCAAGTAACTTTTGAACGATGTTGCATGTGCCCCAATAGGCACAAATGTTCAGGGATCAAACTCCACGTCACTGGTTTCACTCCATCTTTTGTCTTTCCTTTAACGTTTAGTAAAGTCCCAACAACACTATCACATACATTTTTTCAACATGCATCACGTCTACGCAATGTCGCACATCAAGTTTACACCAATATGGAAGATTGAAGAATATTGATCGCTTTTTCCAAATTTTTTTCTCAATGGTCTTCTTTTTATGTTTTCTGAAGACAACATCAATGTTCCTCACTTGGTCGTATACTTCTTCCCCATTATGTGGTCTGCACACTACATAGTCCTCAGGACTTCCATTAAAGGCTTTTTTCAATCTACGGTAGGAAGGAATCTTTAGTGTCTTGTGTACACAGTTTTCTGCCCATGCTTCAGTTGAAGATAGCTAGTATTTTCTTCACAAATCGGACATGCAAAATGACCTTTAACACTGTAACCACTCAGGTTCCCATATGGTGGGAAATCATTTATGGTGCAAAACAACATTGCATGCAAACGATAGTTTTCTTCTGAATATGAATCGAAGACCTCGACGCCCTCTTTCGACAACATTTTTAAATCGTCAATTAACGGTTTTAGATAAACATCAATGTCATTTCCAGGTTGTCTAGGACCTGATATCATCATACACAACATCATGTATTTTCTCTTCTTGCACAACATAGGAGATAGATTGTAAATCATCGAAATAACTGGCCATAAACTATGTTTGCTACTTAAGTTTCCATAAGGATTCATACCATCGGTAGCAAGTGCAAGTCTTAAGTTTCTCGGTTGTGCACTAAATTCGGGAAATGTGCCATCAATGTTCTTCCATTGTGGGGAATCAGCTGGGTGTCAAAGAAGATTATCACATTTTCTTCCATCAATGTGCCACATAAGATTCTTCGCATCTTCTTTAACATAAAACAATCGTTTCAACCTAGGTACTATAGGTAAATACCACATGACCTTAGCCGGTGGACCTTCATTGTGTTCATCGTTATTTCCATCAAGTTTCTTCTTAAATCGTGACGAACCACACGTCGGAAACACCTTCATTAAAGCATACTGATCTCTATACAATTCACAGTCATTGGGACATGCATGTATCTTTTGGTATTCCAAACCCATTGGACATAGAATTTTCTTCGCGTCGTAATTACGGTTAGGTAACATGTTTTTTTCTGGTAGCATCTCGTTCAGCAACTCCAACAATTCCGTGAAACTTTTATGAGTCCATCCGTTTCTTGGTTTCAAACAAAACAATTTCAAAGTAGCTGATAACCTTGTAAAATTGATGCATCCAGGATACAACTCTTGCTCCGAATTGTTCTTAAGACTATCGTATAAATGAGCTCTTCCAAAATTTTCTTCGCCAACGTCATGTACCATTTCGTCTAAATGATCACTCATCCATTCGTCGACGTAATTCAAACCTCTTAAAGTTGTTGGCTTATATAATAATTCCCCATGCCAAGTCCAAACTGTATAACTTCTCATTATTCCATAGATGAACAGATGATCACGGATGTTGTCCAAGTCTTCATATACTTGATTGAGACAACGAACACAAGGGCAAAAATATGCCCCGTCCACTGGTTTTGCGTGTTCTTTAACATATTGTATGAACTCAAAAACCCCTTGCTCATACTCTTCACTAATACGACGCTGATGGATCCAGCTTCGATCCATACTACTACATTGAATGAAAATAATCCACGGAAAAAAAACTAACTTACATAGAGAAACAAAAATAAATACCTATCATACGTTGAAGGAAAAAAATAAAGTATCATAGTATACGTACACGAACACAAATATCTATCGTTATCCATATATCATACGTCCAAAATTGACAAACACGAACACATATATCATACGTAAGAGATATTGAAGGAAAAAAAACCAAACTTGAAATGGTGTCACCTAAGAAGACGACGAAGTTCGCTGACAACGAATGAACACAAATATCATACATTGAAGGAAAAAAAAAAACTATCATAGTATCATTATACATATCGATATCATACGTCCAGAATCGACAAACACAACACAAACACAAGCACATACATCATACGTAAGAGTATTTTAAGAAAAAAACAAACATACTTCAAATGGTGTCACTAGAGAAGATGACGAAGTTCGCTGACCCCGTATGAAAAACAACCTAAAGAAAAACGAAAAACAATCGGTCAACCTTAGGAATGAGAACCAAATAACATTACAAACACAGAAACGACTTAAAAATAACCTTCTTTCTTTATCACAGTCGTCCACCAAGAAGAAAGTTCAAGCAGAAATGGAACCGCGAACAAACAGTGAGACTATGTTTTGTTTTTATATTCAATAAAAAAACTTTCACATCGTATACAACAAAAATTTGATGTTATGTTTAAAAACAACGTCGAAGTCCCAAACCATTCGACGTTTTCTCTTAAAACAGCGCACCTTTTTTATTAATTTTTTCTTATAAATTGCAAAGGTTACATGAAATTTGAAGGGGCTTGGATGAGTATTGGAAGCCACAAGTTTGTACCTTTTTATTTCTTTTTAGTTTTTCTTTTAAACACGAGAGCATTAATAGAACGTCGAGTTCTATTGGAATTCGACGTTTTGTTCTTTCGCCTAAAAGTACCATACTTTCGGATCTTTTTTCTTTTCCGCCCTCCCATAGAACGTCGTAGGCTGCCGGGCTCGAATGTGAAGGGAATTGAAGTACTTGGGAGCATTAATTGTGTGCTTAATAGAACGTCGTATTCGGTGGGGGTTCGACGTTTTATTCTTTCAACAATAGCAAAATGTGGCGCTCTTATGATTGTTTTTTCTTTAAAATCAAAGATGAAATTTTTTCTTTTTACTTCTTCCTTAATCGATTCAAGTTAGCAGTGTACTGAAATTTGCACTTTTAAACCAATGATCAGTTTTTGATCAATATCAGAACAACATAATCTTCTCTTTTCAACTAGATTGAGGGTTAGTCCACATAACAATGCAATTAACATTCACAATTCAGATATCGTTTACGAAAATAAATCTTCATTTCATTTCAAAATAAAACCGAAGCAGTACATAAAACCAGAGGTGACTTAAGGCCATGATTACAAAAGATAAAAAAAAATTCACACAGAAAAGTAGTCCCTATTCTTATGAAGAAGATTTCATTCAATCTTCATCAGTTGACTCATCATTAGAATCTTCAGTTTCAAAGCCAATGCCATTCTTGTTTCCCTTGTTCTCCCATTTGAAAAGAGTATCTTCAACTCTCTCATCCCTTTCAGACTTCTTCCTAAATTGATCAAGAACATATTACTCAAAATCAGTTTGTGGAATGAAGGCAGTATGATCTGCAGCAGGAGTAGGTGTACTTCCAACAGTTAGCTCATCTCTGAAGAACCATCCATTCACATAAGTCTGACTTCTTGAGATACATCTATTCCTTGGAGTATCAGCACCTGGCTGATAAATACTCCATATGGCAATTTAGGTGCATATTTATGACCTGCAGCGATCATACGGTCTTTTAGTACCGCAACCCAGTTGGTTGGGATTCTAGTCTTGATAGCATTCAACATAAATACATCTTCTTTTGACATTCTGTCCTCGACAAATCTTCCAGGCAACAGTAGCCAAGTCAGGACATAAGCAATCAGTTTCTCCTCCTTGTTTAAGCCATCATGTAGGTACTGCTTATCCACCGTGTACCTTCGTGGATATCTTAAGCAGTTTACATATATAGCTCTCTTTGTTAGCCATCTGTTTGACTCAGAATCACGGATATGAGAATCCAAACCTTCAGCTTTCACTCCAGCAATATGTGACCAAACATTATCGTCAATAGTAATGTTAACACCTTTGACCCTTGAGTGAATGACCCCATTTACAACCCTCAGGTTTGTGTAGAAAACCTCTACCAAATCTAGATAGCAATCTCCTTTCATTTGGGCAAAATCAGTAAGCCCTTGATATGCAATCCATTCTTGAAAAAGGAACCCTTCTTTCTTGAACAATTGCAAGTCCAGATACTTGTGAGGAACTACATATTTTATAACTCTCAAGAATAAAAACTTTCCTTAGATCTCGTCATCACTTATCCATCCAGATGGGTTTGCGTTTCTTGTAACCTGGGCAACCTTCTCTTTTTGTTTAGATGCTGATGATGAAGAAGCCATGTCTGGATAGAATTCTTGGAACGTCTTTCACAATCTAGTAGTTTTTAACTTCTCAACTTCGAAGCTTAAAATATACAATGGTTACGTCGAATTTTTCTAGGCTATGATGTACTAATTGTCAGCCAGAAGACAAAGAGTTTGACAAAAGACAAAGGTTACGTCGTATTTTGCGGATATACGACATTTTCTTCTTCGTCCTCGCGCTTCTTTTTCCTTTTTAAAACCTCTCATAACCTCCCAGCACCATTATATTTTAATATAATATTTACATTTTAAGATAACCTCCCATTAGAAATGCAACGTTACGGATATTCGAGGTTTTCTTCTTGAGCCTCCTGCCCTTTTCTATGCTTTTTTTATTTATAAACCTCCCATAACCCACCATTACCTTTATATTTTAAGATAAGAATTACGATTTTTATTTTTGTTTATATTATATAAATTTGTTTAAATTTATCTTGTAATATTTACATATTATAAAATATAAGAACGATTTGTCGGTGAAATTTAAAGAGAATAAAATTTTGTTTCTTTAAAATATTAATTTTATTTCATATGGAAAATAATAAAAATAATATTTTATGAGAATTGTGTTTTAGTTATAGATCACAATAATTAAAATCATAATAAATATTTTTATATTATTAAAAGTAATTTGAAATGAATGTTTTAAGCTAAAGAAAGGTATGATTATACTAAAAGACTTTGATTGATTTTTAAATTATAATACTTTAAGTTTGAGAACAAATTAAGTTGACTGATAAACTAAAGGTTAAGATAGAATATCATGGACAAAAATTGAGATAGCTCAGTTAGAAAAAAAATATTTAGACAAGTTAACAACAGAGATGCATCACACCAAGTCAAAGATCGAGAAGAGACAGCGTGTATGAAGAATAGTCAAACAGATCTAGACCAAAAATTAAGACATAATGGGTTGGGTCGAAGATTAAGGCAGGTTAAGTTTGACAGTGGAGACTGGTTGGGATGGGCTGACCCGAGCCAAAGGTAGGATAAATGACTATCTCCTGAATAATAAAATAAATTGTAATTTTCTTATCAAAGATTAACATCTTTGTGGCAAATATTTCTGTTAGGGTTTTTTAGGTGCCTTAAACATTTATACCTATATATAGGGACACCAAATACATATGTAGACACTTTGGAAGTCATAAATATGCATTTGCAACATTGAGGAAGGATTCTTGTGGTTCTTGGTTTAAATCTCTAATTCTTATGAAAGATTAATATCTTTGTGGCAGATATTTCTTGTAGGGTTTCTTAGGTTGACTTAAACATTTGTATAAATGATTATGATATGAAAAAAATACTATGATTAACATTATTAGAAAAACAAATTTGACCCCTCTCATGCATTATTACTTCGCTTTTTAGTATTTTAACAAATGTGTGATCAATATCCAGCCACACTGTCATTAATATGACCATAAATAATCATTAAAAACTCATTTGCATTTCTTAATTTATAATGCTTTGAATCGATTCTTTATTACTTAGAATCGATTATATTAACTTAGCAAAATTGAGAGTGGAATTATATGAATATAGAGTGGCACGTCCAAATCTCCAAATCTCCTCTTCTTCGCGGGTGATTGAAAAGTAGACAATTTCTGGGGAGCGGAACGTCATTTTGTTTTTAATTGAATCAAACGAAATTTATTGATTTTTTTTCTGAATGATGTTTGAACGTCGAATTCGGCGGGGCTTTGACGTTCATAAAAGAAGGTGGAGTATGGCAGTTACTAAGCATAATTACACGATGTACGTCGTTAGTTCATCTATAAATATAGCTTGCATTTCACATAATCCCTGCCTCCTGTTTTCGTATTGAACATATTAGGATTCATGTTTTTTTATCTCCTTTGCATTTTCTTTTCCTTAGATATCTAAGCATTTTTGTTCTTCATATTGCAATTTGATAACTTGCACTTGAAAATAGTTCATTCATCGTCATTTCATATGAAGGAGCCCTTTCAAGTTAAAGTTAACAAAATGTTTTTGTGGTACAGAAATGGTTGACATATCTTACTAAAAGGTAAGTGCTTAGGAAAAAGAATATGGTTCACAATATGTTTAATGCTAAAACAATTTTGAGATCTAAAATAATTATATAAAAATGTTGTTCAACTTAATCATTTAAAATTGTATGATTCTTTTTTAAATTGTCCATAAGTTGCACTCCTCTATTAGATTTCATAGCTATCTTTTTTCTAAGAGAGGGTGTAACTTATGGACAATTTAAATTTGGAATCAATTTACACAGTTGACGTTGAATGTCGAGTACCCTCGATGCAAAGACCTGGAGTTTATTCATTTTTCACATCCATTTTATGTAATAATCGACGTCCTATACCCCCTTAAAACACAACATCTATAATGAATCTAAAGATATTTATTACTTTTTCACTAAATGATGTTTTAACGTCAAATGTGGCTTGGAATTGACGTACATTTGGATCAAAATTTACATTTCGAAGAAGTACATTTCACTGGATCAAAATGTACCATGCATTTGGATATATTTTATTTTTGCCCTCTCATAGAACGTCAAAGGCAGCGGGGCAGCGACGTGAAGGGAATTGAAGTATGATAGGAGCATTAATGGGGAGCTCTGAACTTCAAATTAATGACGTGAAGGGTTAGTCCACATACATCACAATCAACGTTCACAATTCACAGATCGTTTACTAAATTCAAATATTCATTTCATTTCAATCTAAAACTGAAAGAAATACAGAAACCATAGGTGGCTTACTAGCATGATTAGAAAAGTAGGGTCTAAAATAATTATCAAGAAGACTCCTTTGATTCAGTATGATCTTGATCAATAGTAGGTGGAGTTCCAACAGTTTGCTCATCGATGAAGAACCATCCATTCACAGTCTTTTTCAGCCCAATAGATGACAAACTTGGTATACTAATTTCTTCTGACCTTTTGCACATAATTCTTTCTTCTTCATATACATCTACTCCTTGGAGTTCCAGTACCTTGCTGATAAATACTCCATATGGCAATTTACGTGCATAATCATCTCCTGCAGCGATCATGTGGTGTTTTAGTATCGCAACTAAGTTGGTGGGGATTCTAGTCTTGATAGCATTCAACAGAAATACATCTTCTGTTGACATTCTGTCTGTTAGCAAAATGATGAAGATGAAGTTTTGATGATATCTAAATCAAGTCAAGAACAATCAAGACTCATGAAGAATGATTTTTGAAGACTTGTAACTTTTGTAATAACTGTATGAACATAGGAAATTAGTGGTTTTATGTATGCATTCAAAAGTGACGTAAAAATAAATCAAGAACAAAAACTGTGCAGTGCTAATCGATTAACCAGGGTGTTTAATCGATTAGCGTTAATCGATTAGCAGGGGTGAATAAATCGATTATTCCAGGGAGCAATGGAAAAGCACAACAACGCATGCTAATCGATTAACAAGGGCTGTTAATCAATTATCGCTAATCGATTAGCATGGGATGTTAATCGATTAGCAAAGTGTCCGTTTGAAAAACTAGCCGTTTTTAGAGCCGTTGGACTATCCGTTGGAGCGTTAATCGATTAACCACTTAAGATAATCGATTAACACAGTGAGAAAGGATGAAAACGAAAAATGGAAGAGCCTTTGGATGAGTCTATAAATAGACTCTCATTTCCTCTCAAGATTAACTTGAGAAACTCTTCCCTTGTGCTCAAATACTCTGAAACTCTTGAGAATTGTGTGCTCTTGCTCAGCTGAGGAAACTCTGTCTGTAGAGTTGGTGAAATACTGCTACGGTGATAGAGGAATAGTTGGTTCATCCTTGGTGTGTCTAAGGAAGTGTTCGGAAGAGGAAGTCATCCTTCGTGAAGTATTCAGAGGAAGTGTTTCATCCTTTGTGAAGATTCAAAGGAGGTGTTGTCTCATCTCTTGTGGCATCAAGAGAGGTGTTTTCTAAACTTTTACAAATTGTATCTTTGTGATTGTAGTTTGTAATTGTTTTGTGATTAGTGAATTGTTTATCTTGTATTGAGATAAGCGACTGGACGTAGGATTGGTAAGATCCGAACCAGGATAAAATCATCTGTGCAAATTTCTCTCAACCTTACTCTATTTAATTGTTATCATTAATTGCTAAGTAAGTTTAATTGAGTAGAAATTTTTAAGGCACACGTTTTTAGTAAGAACCAATTCACCCCCCCTCTTGGTTTGTCATTCCACGCTAACAATTCCGCTGTAGCCGCTCTGACATTGTCCTCGTTCAATCTTCCAGGCAACAGTAGCCAAGTCAGGACATAAGAAATCATTTTCTCCTCCTTGTTTAAGCCATCATGTAGGTATTGCTTATCAACCATGTACCTTCCTGGATATCTTAAGCAGTTTATATATATAACTCTCTTTGTTAAAAATCTGTTTGACTCAGAATCACGGATATGAGAATCCAAACCTTGAACTTTCAGTCCAGGAATATCTGACCAAACATTATCGTCAATAGTAATGTTAAAACTTTTGACCCTTGAGTGAATGACCCCATTTACAACCCTCAGGTTTGTGTAGAAAACCTTTACCAAATCTGGATAACAATGTCCTTTCATCTGCAAAAAATCAGTAAGCCCTTGATATGCAATCCATTCTTGAAAAAGGAACCCTTCGTTCTTGAACAATTGCAGGTCCAGATACTTGTGAGGAACTACATTTTTGACATGTGACCAGTATAAAAACTTTTCTCGGGTGTCTCGATCACTTATCCATCCAGATGGGCTTGCGTTTCTTGTAATCTGGGCAACCTTCTCTTTTCCTCTTTTTGATGACGATGGAGAAGCCATTTCTGAATAGAATTCTAAGAACGTCTTTCACAATCTCGACTTCTTAACTTCATAATTTCTCTGGTTAAAAAATACAAAGGAGACGTCGAATTATAAAGGTCATCAACGTACTAATTGGAGCCCAAAAGACATTAGAAAAAGACGTCAAAGTTTAGTGTATTCAACGTTTTCTTTTTCTCCCTCCCGCCACCCTATTTTTCTTTTTTCCTTTATAAAATAGCTCATAACCTCCCATTTCCATTATAATTCAGTATAATATTTACATTTTACGATAACCTCCCATTAGAAATGCAACGTTACCGATATTCGAGGTTTTCTTCTTTTTCTGTGCTTTCGTCGGTGAAATTTAAAGAGAATAAAATTTTATTTGTTTAAAATGTTAATATAATTTCATATGGAAAATAATAATAATAATATTTTATGAGAATTGAATTTAGTGATAGATCACAATAATTAAAATCGTAATAAATATTATTATATTATTTAAAGTAATTTGAAATGAATGTTTTAGGTTAAATATAAGTATGATTATACTAGAAGACTTTGATTCATTTTTAAATTATAATACCATAAGTTTGAAAAAAAAATAAGTTGACTGATAAACTAAAGGTGTTAAGATAGAATATTTTTGACAAAAATGAAGATAGGTCAGTTAGAAAAAAATGTTGTTAAAAAAATGTTGTCAAAGTATAATTATCCAAAAATATTTAGACAGGTTAACAATAGAGATGCATCATACCAGGTCAAATATCGAGAAGAGACCGCGTGTATGGGGAATAGTCAGACAGATCTAGACCAAAAATTATGTAGAATGGGTTGGGTCGAAAATTAAGGCAGATTAAGTTTGATGGTGGAGACTGGTTGACTCAAAATGAATGTTCGAAGAATAAGACCAAAGGTGCCTTAAACATTTAGGGTTTCTTAGGGATTTTGCAATGTTGAGAGAGCATTCTTTTGGTTCTTGGTTCTCTGATTCTTATCAAATATTAAATCTTTGTGGCAAATATTTAATTTAGGGTTTCTTTGGTGCCTTATACATTTATACCTATACTGTGGCGTTTCCATCTTTGTCTTATGAACCATAAGTAAAATTTAAAAAAGTTGAGACGGACGGGCAAGGTCATCAAAGAGATTTGTCAAAATTCTAGGAACAACAAAAATTTTCTTAGGGACCAATGATATGTTAACAAAAATAAATTGTATTTTTCTTATCAAAGATTAACATCTTTGTGGCGAATCTTTCTTTTAGGGTTTCTTAGGGTACTTAAACATTTATACCTATATACATGGACACCAAATACATATGTAGACATTTTGGAAGTCATAAATTTGCATTTGCAATGTTGATAGAGGATTCTTTTGGTTCTTGGTTCTCTGATTCTTATCAAAGATTAACATCTTTGTGGCAAATATTTCTTTTAGGGTTGCTTAATTAGGTGCCTTAAACATTTATACCTATATTGTGGCGTTTCCATCTTTGTCTTATGAACCATAAGTAAAATTTAAAAAAGTCGAGACGGACGAGGAAGGTCATGAAAGAGATTTGTTAGAATTCTAGGAAAAACAATTTTTTTTTTAGGAACAAACTATATGTTAACAACTTTTTTGACAATATACTATGTCACTATTTTATTGGTCTGTACATTTGAAACAGAGTGATCACGACTACCACATAAGCATTTACAAAAAACTCGAATTTAAAAATTCAAAGACGATCAAAGATCCCACGAATTCACAAAACAACTTTTATTTGCCACATTGAGATAAATTATTTTGAATAATTTAATAATTATAATTAGTTATTAGTATAAATGATTATGTTATAAAAAATAGTATGAATAACATTATTAGGAAAATACTATGAATAACATTATTTGCATTTCTTAATTTATAACGCTTTGTATCGATTCTTTATTACTTAGAATCGATTATATTAACTTAGCAAAATTGAGAGTGGAATTATATGAATATAGAGGGGCACATCAAACTTTTTAACTTCATGCCCTCCAAATCTCACCTTCTTCGCGGGTGATTCAAAAGTAGACAATTTCAGGGGAGCGGGACGTCATTTTGTTTTTAAATGAATCAAATGAAATTTATTGAATGATGTTTGAACGTCGAATTCGGCGGGGCTTCGACGTTCATACAAGAAGGTGGAGTGTTGCAGTTACTAAGCATAATTACACGATGTACGTCATAAGTTCATCTATAAATATAGCTTGCATTTCACATAATCCATGCCTCCTGTTTCTGTATTTAACATATTAGGATTCATGTTTTTTTATCTCCTTTGCATTTTCTTTTCCTTAGATATCTAAACATGTCTGTTCTTTAAATTGCAATTTGCTCGGTTGAATGTCAAAGTGCCTCATTCATGTCTCAGTTCATATGAAGGTGGCCTTTGATATTCAAGTGAACAAAATGCTTTTTACAGTAAAGAAATGATTAAGTTATCTTACTGAAAGGAAAGTGCTTGGGAAAAAGAAATATGGTTCACAATATGTTTATGCTGAAACAATTTTATGATCTAAAATAATTATATAAAGAAGATGTTCAACTTCAACATTGAACTATGTATGAATCGTTTTTTAAATTGTCTTGGAGTTGTCTTCTACCATTACATTTCAGAGCTATTTGATTTCTTATAGTGGAAACAACTCCAAGACAAATTAAATTTATAAATTTGATGTCGAATGTTGAGTGCATTGGATGCGAAAGACTGCTCAATGACATGTCTACGTTTAGTCAGTAAGGAGTTCAGAAGAATCCAAAGAGATTTTTTACTTATTCAGTGAATGATGATTGAACGTCGAATTCGGAGGGGCTTCGACGTTCAGAAAGTTAATGTCAAATATTTGTGCTCGAGGACATCCTATATCATTATTCATCATAGAAATATCTATGTTTAGTCAGCAAGGAGTTCTTAAGAATCCAAAGAGATTTTTTACTTTTTCAGTGAATGATTTTTGAAGGTAGAATTGTGCAGGGCTTCGACGTTCAAGATATTAATGTCAAACATTTGTGCTCGAGGACGTCCTATATCATTATTCATCATAGTAATGTCTACGTTTAGTCAGCAAGGAGTTCTTAAGAATCCAAAGAGATTTTTTACTTTTTCAGTGATGTTTGAACGTCGAATTGTGCGGGGCTTCGATGTTCAGGATATTAATCATGTGTACTGCTTTTAAAATGATTTAATTTTGCTATGCGGATCATCTAATTTTTAGTATTTTTTTCTTTTTAACTTTTAATCATTCATTGGCACGTCCGACTCTGTGGAGCAGTGGGACATTAATGGTGTGCATTTTCCAACGATATTTTTAACGTCTTTTGTTGGGGGATGGACGTCAATTAGTTCTTATGGTGGAAACAACTGCAATATAAATTAAATTTATACGATTGACGTCGAGTATTGACTACAAACGATGCAAAGGTCTGGAGATTGTGTCAAATATTTGTGATCAATGACGTCCTATATCATTATTTATCATAGAAATGTCTTTGTTTAGTCAGCAAGGAGATAATATCGAATCCAAAGAGATTTTTAAATTTTTCAGTGAATGATGTTTGAACGTCGAAGTTGGCGGGGCTTCGACGTTCATACAATATCAAAATCTAAAGAGATTTTTTACTTTTTCAGTGAATGATGTTTGAACGTCGAATTTGGCGGGGCTTCGACGTTCACACAATGTGGTAGTTTCTAATCATTCAATGGCACGTCCGACTCTGTGGAGTAGTGGGACAATGTTTCCAACGATGTTTTTCACGTGTTTTGTTGGGGGCTAGACGTCGTTCTTAGTTGAATCGAAAGAGATGTATTACTTTCCACTGAATGATGTTTGAATGTCGTCATTTCATCTATAAATATAACTTAAATTTCGTGTAATCCCTGCCATCCTGTTTCTCTGTTGAACATATTAGGATTCATGGTTTTTATATCCTTTGTGTTTTCTTTTCTTTAGATTTCGAAGCATTTCTGTTCCTTAAATTGCAATCTGCTCACTTGAATTTCAAAGTGCCGCATTCAGATCTCAATTAATATGAAGGTGGCCTTTCAAATTCAAGTCAACAAAATGATTTTTATAGTACAGAAATGATTAATTTATCTTACTGAAAGGGAAACGCTTAGGAAAAAGAATAATGGTTCACAATATGTTTAATGCTGAAACAATTTTATGATCTAAAATAATTATATAAAGAAGATGTTCAACTTCATCATTCAACAATGTATGAATTGTTTTTTAAATTGTCTTGGAGTTGTCTTCTACAATTAGATTTCAGAGCTATTTGATTTCCTATGGTGGAAACAACTCCAAGACAAGTTAAATTTATAAAGTTGACGTTGAAAATATGGTGCATTGGACGTAAAGGCCTGGTGATTGATGTCTTCTTTTTGGGATCACCGACATCCTGTAACTTAGAGGATTTCAAAAGGAAATCTCCTCTTACAAAACACTTAATCTAAAATGAAGACCAAAGATGATGGAAGACATTATAACTAAAACCAGGAAGTAAAAAAACATAAAAACCAAAGGAAAAAGTTAACATGAATTTGGTTGCGGAAGTAATGTAGGATAGGTTTGGAAAGGGTCTACTTGAAATTCATAAGTGTTAACTTTTTCCTATGTTTTCCCCCATGCCTTCATGGTTAACAAAGAAATGTCTTCGTTTAGTAAAGGAAAAGAAGGAAAGCACAAGAGAAAACTTAACATGAATTTGATTACCTAAGTTATGTGGGATAGGTTTTCAATGGGTCTACTTATTTATCAACGTGAAGGGCATTGGAGTGGTTGGAAAGATTAATTGTGTGACAAGAATGTTACGTCAAATTCGGATGGTATTGATGTTTTAATCTTCATCCAAAAGCCAAAATTCGCTCCATTTTTTATTAGTTTTTCCTTTTCCTTTTAAACTCTCACTTTAACGTCTTAGCTTTGTAGATCTTTGTCATTTTTTTCGTCAGAAGCACGAGAGATTTTCTTACTTTTTCACTGAATTTATTTACAACAATGCCACTGGTTATTGTTTACGTTGCCTGTTATTTTATTTGACGTTGAACGCGTGACGTTGTGCACCCTTATATACACTGAATTTGAAAATCTTATGTACACTGAGTTGTTTCTATATTGGTAAACCCTAATACTGAGGAAAATTATCTGGTATCCAAATTCAAATGGACTCTTCTTCCTAATCTGAGTCAGATGTATCCATAGACTCAACTTCTGTTGTGTCGTCTTCATCATCAGATTCACTTGCTGAGGAAGTTATGAGAGCATTGTCTTCATCTGATTTCTTGTGAATCATGATCAGAGATTTTTCAACTTTTGAAATTCTTGTTGAAAGCATTCGAAATTTATACACAACAAATCTTTCAAACTCAGTCTATGGAGTGAATTGACTCTATAAATATAATGCTTAACTCTATACAATTGCACAATTTTATCGTTTTTGAATAATTCATTTTATCGGATGGTTTAAAAGAAAAAATTAAAAACATAATTTCTGGCAAAAAAAACGTCGTTATACGCGTGACGTTTGTCGTTCCTTTTTTTTTATTTTTATCCTTTTTTCTTTTTCCTTTTTAACCTCCAATAACAAGTCGTTTTTTAAATTCCTTGAAGGAGTTTATGAATTTTATGAATGGAAGTTGTAGCGTTTTGAAAGGCCTTGGAGTTGTTACAAGTTAACACAAAGAAACCTTGGAGTTGTTACAAGAAATTTTATAAATAGATGTCTACATAAATAATTACTATTGGGAAAGGCCTCATATGGGCCTGATATGGGCTTCAATAATAAAAGACAATCTACTTAAATGATATATGGGAACATGCAGTTTGCTTCTAGAAACGAAGAGGTTGATGTCAATTTCTTCAGACTTCCAAAGTGTCTTTTTGGTTTAATTATTTTTTATTCTAATCCAACACTAAACGTCGGATTCCTTGGGTATCTGACGTATTATTCGTTATCCAAGGCAAAGGTCGCTCTTTTTTTTGTTTTTCTTTTTAAATTCCCATAGAACGTCTAACTCTAGGGGACTTCGACGTGAAAGACATTGGAGTGGTTCTCTGTTCTGTTATTTTTATGGGCTTGGACCTGCTTTTGTTATTTTTATGTTATATTTAAGGACTTGCACGTCGTAGGGATTATATCTTTTGATGGCTTGACCACAGAAACACACTTTTTACCCCTTTGGGGTAGATTTGGGGATGCGAGAGTCTCCTATTCTCTTTCTAAGGTTTTTCTATCTCTTCCATTCTTTCATTCCATTCTTCATCTAGTTCTTCCATGACGATGGAAAACTAAACCTTATTTGTTGTTGGGAAATATGTAACTTTTTAAACTCTCATGTTAGGGTTTTCCCTCTATACTCTATGCATGCTTTGTTTAACTCATTCAATTGCATGATCTTTGATTTTGTCGATATGGATACATACGGGGAAATCTAGAACTAGGGAAATTCTCCCGGAAGCAATATTACCTAGACATAGGAATAGGAGGATTGGTTGGCTTTAAGCTTCTATGCGAATGAAATGAAGGATTAATTGCTAAGGAGACAAAACATTTTGAACTAGTGACTATGATTAGGCTTTCTTCACCGAGACATTGGGTTTATGGTAAATTAGAAAGTGACATTAACATTAATGAAGAAAGATGAATTCATATATGCATGTGAGTAAATTAGGTGAAATCTAAACCCAACAACAATATCATCAACTTCATCCATTTATTCTTGTGTTTATCCTCAATTGATCAAATTGCATTCATGTTTATTTTATTGCATTTGCATCCGAAAACCCCAAAATTTGTTCTTTAGAGTCTTAATTAGTTGAGTAATCACATAATTGTTTAGTGTCGTGAGTCTCTTGGGAAACGATACTTGGTCTTACCATTTATTATTACTTGATATGATTCGGTACACTTGCCGAGGTCTTAACAAGTTTTTTGACTCTGTTTTCGGGGATTAAAAATTTGTTTATCACATTCCTAATTTCACCGACTTGAAATAAGGCAACTAGGTATGAATTATATAGGTTTTCTGTGTCAGTGGCATTCATGCAAAAAATTTCATTCACGTAGGAGTTCATTTTAAGTAGGGGATGAACTTTGGAATGAGTTGAAGTTGAATGGGAATTTATATATGACTATAGAGGAAATAAGAAGTAGGAGAAAGTTATGTTCGGAGTTGTGTGCAAAACTAGAAGATGTTTGCATGTATTTATAGTGGCAAAATGTTAAGTGTTGTCCAATCACAGAAAATGAGTTGAAATTGAGGTGAAAAGGACAAAACAATTTTATGATGATTTTATGGGCTTGGACCTGCATTAAAGGTTGAAGGACCTGCACTACACGGTGTTGATGGTGGAAAATATCCGTAAGAGCTTCCAACCTGAGGATATGATGATGTCAGTGGGATGTGTTGTTGGAAGGTTGGATACGGAGATGGATATGGATAGTGCAAGTGGTCAGAAGAAGATCTTTGTGGTTGAAAATCTTGTTCAGGATCCATGTCATACTGTTGAATACAATGTTTAGGTTAAGTTGGCAACAAAAAACAACCTCTAAAAACAAAAAAATATGAACATATTGTTGTACCTCTTCGTCCGTTGAGTCTTCAATAGGAGCAACATAGCAGATTGTATGACTTATATACCATTGCATGTACTCGGATTCGTCGCACAAGTGACCAATTCTCTTGAATGGAATATCGTTAAATACACGATTGTGATGATCATTCCATAATGCAATCCACTGTTGATGGTGTTCTTGCCAATTCCAATCTGTGCGTCCTCTCATATCATGTTTATGTTCGTCATCTAGATTCATTGGTGTTTGTGGGACAGGCTGTCGAAATCCAAATTGCCGCATGACACACTTTGATTTTTGGTATTCTACAACAGAGAAGCATATCAGAGGCACAACTGCCCGACAAGTGGGGGGTAGTTCGACTGGAATGATCTTACTAATATCATCACGTTTGTACGGTGTCCATATGAACTGAAAAATTTAAATTATTGTTTAGAATACAATTGATATATTTATTGCAAAAGACAACACATATATATGTAAGACGTGTTAAATACCTGTTTAGGTGAGAGGTTGTCTAATTTTTGACAAAATTGTTGTACAGTTGTGGTGTCGTGGAATAGTGACTGTGTTGTTCGACACCATCTTTTTGCCAACGGAAAAATAGCAGCGGCATAAATGTCTTTCTTAGTGACTTCATGTATTTGTGGAGAGATAAATGTTATTCTTTCCCATGCCTAGCACTGTAACAATATCATGCAGCCTCCAATATTGTCTTGATCCACCCTTGTACCATGATCGAGGGCACGATACAAGCAGGAAAGCACTGCAGATGCCCAACTATAGTTTGAGACGTTTTACAATTCAGCTAAAAGGGGCAGATACATCAAATGAACCATACTTGTAGATGTATCTGGCATGATTATGCTTCCAATTATCATCAACATATACGCTCTAGCGTATTTTTGAATAACCTCTTCTGTGGCATCATTTGGCAATTGGCGAAATGTATTATTCAGCTAAGACAATTTAATTTTGTTGCCTCTGACATTGTTGTCCGGAGGAACATCTCCTAGTAGTTGTTGACAAAAAAGTGTTAGAGGACCACTACTGATGCTAGTGACAACATGACCTTCAATCGGAAGCCCGAGTTGCAATGCAACGTCTTCCAATGTTATATTCGTTTCCCTAAGAGGCAAGTGGAAAGTATGAGTCTCCATTCTTCACCTCTCAACCAAAGCAGTCACTAGCAAGTGATTTATTTCCATACTTGAAACTTTCAAAATATGGCTAAACTCTGTTGCTTCTAGTATATTCATGACTCTTTGATCGAGTTGGTAGACATGTTTTGCTATCTAGATTGCATGTCTTCTTGGTTGAAGTACTCTTTAAGTTCCTTCCCAAATTGCCTTGAAAATATGTTTGTCTTCAAGACGTAGAAGGGACATATCGACAGGAAGTTGACGTGCAAAAGCCATTACGAATATTTCTTTCCCACTTTGATGAAAAACAAATGAATATAAGGTTATTGCTTTTTGATGGAACGGATAAAAATGAATGAGAATACAATGCTTCTGAGGTTCCCTCCACCAATTTATTAAGGTAGCATTGATGCCCATACCTACTCTCACGTGGTTGGAAAGATGGGATGCACATCAGGAATAAAAAATAAGTGGTGCAGGGGCAAGGAATCAATAATGGCACAGAGGTGAAGAGAGGCATGCAGAGTGAACAGGAATGCATGTATATAGTGAATAGGAAACCTAAAAAGATAAGTCAATGCCTATTATCAAGTACATATAGAATATTTGAATTAATATTAGAAGTACAACATTATTTTTATTAAAATGTTTATAATAGGTTAAATATGGTATTTAAATTTGCTTTTATTCAAATGAATTTTGTATAATTTTTTTGGGAGTTTTTTGGAATTTTTATTAAATAAAAAATTATTTTTTGTAAGTAAAAATGATTTAAATAAAATAAAAAATGGAAAAAGTGAAATTGTTGGGTACACGACTTTAATTGGTGAAGTCGTGAACCCCCTACAACTTCACTTTTTCCAGTTTTTATTTTATTTAAATCATTTTAAATAATTAATATTAGTTTTTAAATTCATAAAAATTCAATAAATTAAGTTTATAAATAGGAAATAAATACAAAAATAATTACAACTACTTACTTACATCTAAATAAAAATATATAATTGTTTTACATTTTTTTACAAAGAATCAACCAAAATTATATTTTTAATATTTTTATACATCAAATAAGGTTTTTAAAAAATATTAACACATGAATTACTTCACATATGTCAGTTAAAAATGATATTTAAATTTGCTTTTATTCAAATGAATTTTGTATAATTTTTTGGAATTTTTATTAAATAAAAAACTATTTTATGTAAATAAAAATGATTTAAATAAAATAAAAAAGGAAAAATGTGAAATTGTGTGGGGGTACACAAGTTTAATTGGTGAAGTAGTGCACCCCCTACAACTTCACTTTTTCCATTTTTTATTTTATTTAAATCATTTTAAATAACTAAAATTAGTTTTTAAATTCATAAAAATAATATAAATTATGTTTATAAATAGGAAATAAATAAAAAAAATTACAACTACTTACATACATGTAAATAAAAATAAATAATTTTTTTACATCTATTAAAACATCTCTCAACAACTTTAACTTTTTACAAAAAAAGATTATTCAATCAAAACAAAATTCATCACAGTGTATCCTGTATCCGTAATACTTTATACTTAATCAATCAAATATGCTAACTCATTGCATGCATCCAATCCTATACATAGCTAATAGCTCACTGCATGCATGCAATCCTATACATAGCTCATGCTGGCAATGAAAGGTAGTACTTGCCTGCTTCAAACCGTAACAGCTTGCATGTCCAAACTTAACTTCATACTTCAAATTTCATTATATATACCATTCCTTCACCAATCCATCTTCACAGCCAAATTCGAAAATGAAGAAATCTCATCTTACTCCAATCTTTCTTTTTCTCGTGAACATATATTTCGTAATGGTTTCGTCGAACTTTGGAGCATCATCATCGCAAATCATTGACGAACAATCTTTGATATTAGATAATATTGAGGAATTCAGCACAGATAATGAATTGGATAACATCCTTGACGATGAACACAATGACGACGACCACAAATAATTTGAACATGTCATTCCAGAGCTGCATGAGCGTATGTAATTCCAGTCAAAGGAGAAAACTATTGCTGCAACCAAACAATATCACATCACCAACGGCTATCAATGGAATTTGAGGGCAGCCTATAGCAAAGTCCGTAATAATTGGGAAATCAAGAATATCGACGGACAACATACGTGTTTCTCAAACATACTATCTCAAGATCATACAAACCTTGATAGTACTCACATTGTAGCAATCGTATCAAATTCTATCCGCACAAACCCCTCCATTCCCATCAAGAGTTTGATTGCAGATATAAAAGCTCGATTCAGATATTTTGTGTCATACAGAAAAGCATGGATCACAAAACAAAAGGCTCTTGCTATGGACTTTGGTGACTGAGAAGAGTCTTATAACCATCTGCCGAGGTGGTTGCATGCCGTGAAGGATGCAAATCCTAGTACAATTTTACAATGCACTGGTTCTTCAATGGAGATTGATGGAGAAACTGACAATAATTGCTACATTATGGAACGAGTTTTTTGGTATTTCGGTCCTTGCATAGAAGGATTCAAATATTGTAAACTCATTCTCCAAGTTGATGGAACATTTCTAATGGGAAAATATCATGGAACTTTGCTCACCACCATAGCTTAGGATGGCAATAGAAATATTTTTCCATTAGCATTTTCCATTGTAGAAGGTGAGACAAAGGAGGCCATGATATGGGTTTTTCAACTACTTCGACAACATGTTTGCCCTGAACAAAATATTAGCATCATCACTAACAGAGAAAAGGGTATCCTATCCCCCTTATGATCAGAAGAAGTTGGTTGGGAAGAAGATGGTTTGAACTCTATTTATTGCATACGTCATCTAGCCTCCAACTTCAACAACAAATTCAAAAATCAGGACCTCAAAAAACAATTCATCAACTTAGGTACTACTACAAACTTTTTTACTACCAATTTACTATTTATATTTTGATAATCAATTGTCCAGATTTTTTATTTATTACGTCCTTACAGCTTACGAGGTCAAGTAACCCATTGTCACGACAAAGCTTACTACACTAAGACACCAATACCCACAACAAGTTCATTGGATAGTGATGGGGCTGTCGCGGCCCATACAAATTTGACGTGCATTAAAGAATGCAGTATAGTGCTAGGAAGTGACTCCTAGGTCGTCTCTCAAGGACCAAATGTGGTTCAAGACTTAGGTCAAACACGTAGTGGGGGTTTTGAAAGTGTTTTTGTGATTAGAAATAAACTAAATTAAAACTGAAAATTAAACCCAACCAAACATAATTGAAAACATTAAAATAAATGAACAAAGTATGAAAACCGAACGGTCCTATAGATGACCGAATGGTTCTACATTGAAAACGAACGGTCTCTAAAGCAAGTGTGGAAATTAGAAATGTAGAATGATAAAGAAGCCTAACAGAATATACAACATAGTTAACAGAAACAATAAACTGAACAGTCCTAAAGCAAGGTGTGTAAACTAATTAAAATGCAGTAGATAATAAAGAAACACTCGGTTAAAAATGGAATGCACATATAAACCAAATTAAATGCAATAAATAATTAAGAAAACTAGTGACCCAGTTGAAATACAATAAATAAATCTAAAACTCATCTACTTAAATTAAAGACAATACGTTAACACTAGAAGCCCAATGCAGCGGAAATAAAATAAAAACAATGGTGACTAAATGGGGCATCTTGGTTCAAGCATGAAGAAGAAAGAAAATAAGGAAATCTTCTGGAACAAACCGTGTGCACCTTCTCCTAAACTGAATCAGCGTTTGCTTTTCCTAAATGAAAGAAAATAAAATAAAATGACTTCCTAAGGAGTAGCAGCTGCACCACCCAATAACGAAGCACCGCTACTGCTCAGAACGTGTTGCCTCCGTGTGCAAGCAAGCCGTGAGACACCACACTTCTCAACGTGATTCTGCATATCTTCCTCTAGGCCGAGACACCACTCTCCCTTTCTCCTTCCGCGCTCATTCCCTAAGCCAAAAATAAAAGCTCTCTCTTCCGTGGTGGCTGCTGCACGACGTGTGGACCTATTTCTTTGTTGCTGCTGCTAGATGCGAGTTTTCTCCCCCATTCCTCCAAAGTAAGAAAGAATAATAAATCCTTGTGGCGGCTTGACCTGAAGGCTTCTTCACGTGAAGGGTGAATGACCCGTGGAGACCTGGGCTCCCTACTGCCTTCTTCTCTTTTTTTTGTTTTCCAAGCCCCCTCATAGACGCTGTTGCTCTTCTTTTCTCGCTCTCCTTTCTCTGTTGCTGGACGTGTCCGCTTTGGGCCGTGGCAGCTGTTGTGTGGACCAAGCCAAGACCGTGACACTCCATTCAAAGATGGGTGTTGCTCCCTCCACCACCACACCTTTCTCCCTCCACCTCTCCTTTACTATTTTGCCCCTCAGTAAAATTTTATTTTTAGGGTTATTATTTTTTAATTTTACCCCTTCATAACCTATTTCACTAATAACCTATTGTAGTACCGTGTATAAGTAAAATACTTTTCTTTCATTTTAACATTATACTTTTTCCTCTCTTTCTTTGGTCTGCTGTGAGATACTACAAGTTGCAAAGGTTGGTGGTGGTGGAAAGAATTATCAAGCAGTCTCCCTCTCGTGGTGGTGTAGTGTCGCTCTCGTGGTGCAGTGCGTGGAGTGGTGCAGTGCGTGTGTGGTGCTTCCTCCAGATGCGTACTCGAATAAACCATGACATAAAACCCTAAAATAAGAAACGAAACCTTTAAACGAAAGTGACATCCTTCAACGGATGTCAACATCTGTTTAAGGTAAAACGGATGTCGACATCCGTTTTAGCTTAAACGGATGTTGACATCCGTTGAAGGATGTCACCTTCGTTTAAAGGTTTCATTTTTTTAGGGTTTGTGTTATTAGTTTATTAGATATTTTAATAATTTAATTTAAATGTTTTGATTTATTATTTTTGAATATATTTTTAATGTATTTTAATAATGTATATTTATATTAGTTTATATTTCAATTTTTAATTTTGGATGTGATATATAATTAGTTTTTAAAAGTAATGATTTTGTAAAACTGAAGAAAAAGGAATGGAAGCGCAGGAGGTGGGGAGGTGAAACGAAAATGGGGAAAGGGGAAGAGAGTTCCGTGGGTGGGTGCTAGAAAAGTAAAATTAGGGTTTAAATTATTTAAAATAGGGTAAAAGTAAAAATCTTTTTAACCTAAGGATATAATTGTATTTAAAATAATGTGGGGAGGTGGAGGAAGTATACGGTGGTGGTAGAAGGAGTTTCATCAACATCCTTGAACACCTAGCCATCTTTCGTTTTCTTTAGACCATTATGTATCAATGCCTCTTTTCCTATTTCATTTGATTTGGTGCACCAATTTCTTTTTCACCAATAAGATCAACTTGATGATGCTTCAATACACGGCTGATAAAAACACCATATGGCAGAATATGTCCATGACTACTTGCAATTTCAATCATGTGCTCACTCATGACAGCAACCCAGTTGGTTGGTATCCGGATTTTTATGGCATGAACCAAAAATAAATCTGCAGTAGTTAGACGATCACGTAAACATCTTTCATGTAGTATTACCCAAGTAAGTACAAAAGCACACATTTTTTCTTCAATTTTCAAACCATCAAGTAGATACGGCTTGTATACCTTTAGCCTTGTTGGACTTTTCACATATTCCTTATAAATTTTCTTCTTATTGGTCCATTGGTTGAGTTCAGAATTTCTTTCATGAGACATGAAGCCTTTTGATTTGAGACCAGTAAAAGATAAACCCCTTTAATATCGACACCTTTCACCCGAGAGCATATAACACCATCGACAACCTTCAGATTGTGGTAGAAGACCTGTACCAGGTCAGGATAGCAATCACTGGTCATTTCTACAAATTTTAGAAGACCAACATCTACAAGCCATTCTTGAAAGATAAACCCCTCCCTTCTGAATAATTCCACATCCAAGAACTTGTGAGGGACCACCTTCAAGAGTTTTCTATAACATCCAAATTTTTATCGTTCTTCGTCATCATTGATCCACCCATTTGGACTAGCATTTCTTAGAAGGTGTGCAACCTTCTTTCCACGCCGTGAAGATGAAGAAGCCATTTGAGAACAGGATTTAGACATTTACAGGAAGGGTTTAAGAATTTTTTTTCTAACAATGATACATGATAGATTTAATCAAACTATATGACAGTTTATTTGCCTGCAGAAGTATTCATTTTTAAACCTTGAAGTTTATGAACTTTTCATTTCCCTGTTTAAAAAAAAACTACATAATTGTTAAAAAACATAGGAATTAAATAAAAAAAACTAGAAAAACAATGGAGAATGTTTTTGAAATTCATAACTGTTAACATTTTCCTCAGGATTTTACATGAACAAGAAACAACATTAAAAAAACATAGGAATTAAATAAAAAAATAGAAAAACAATGGAGAATGTTTTTGAAATTCATAAGTGTTAACATTTTCCTCAGGATTTCCACCGTGCCTTCATCGTTAACAAAGAAATGTCTTCGTTTAGTAGAGGAACTAATGGCAATCCTAAGGAAAAAGTTAACATGAATTTGGTTGCGGAAGCTCTGTAGTGTAGGTTTTCAAACGGTAGTTCCAAAGGATCTGAAACTGTATTCAAAGAAAATATTGGGAGCCACTGATGCGCCCAACTACTCTAGTGCCCATCAAGTCAATCCTTACATTGTCAGAGAATAAAACGTCGAAACCTGTAGAAATTCGTCGTTGCTGAAACTATTTTATTGGGATATATAAGATTGAAAATTATATTTTCAGAGTTCTACATAATAAAATGTCGAACCCTTTAGAAATTCGTCGTTGCTGAAATTATTTTATTAGGATATATAATAAGATTGAAAATTATATTGTCAGAGTTCCGCATAATAAAACGTCGAACCCTTTAGAAATTCGTCGCCCATCAAGTCAATCCTTATATTATCAGAGTTCAAGTTCAACCGCATAATAAAACGTCGAACTCTTTATAAATTCGTCGTTGCTGTAATTATTTTATTGGGATATATAAGATTGAAAATTTTAGTTGGGCCTGAAACTGATAAGATTTGATGCACAACTTTATAAATACTAGATTTGAAAACGCACTCAGTGTTTTCTAAACTGAAGACTTACAAACCCTAGAAATGTGAAAGATGTTCCAAAATCTGATCAGAAATGGCTTCTTCTTCATCATCAAGAAGAAAATGGAATGTTGCCCGGATTGCAAGGAATGTTAATCCTACAGGTTGGATTAGTGATGAAGACATTCGACGGAAGCTTTTTAGTCTAAGATTAAAATCGTGGTTTCTCACAAATATCTGAAACTAGTGAGTGTGTTCTACTCCAACTTAAAGATGACTGATGAAACATTTTGTAACAAAGTCAAGGGGGTCGATTGGGATTGTCGTTTATCAACCGATCAGTAAAGAAGGCTTTCTCTTTCAAATTTGGATTGGTCATCAAGGACTTATTGGATTCACAAAGAGAAAAAATGATGATCATCAGCAAGTCTATCCCATATCTGATTCTTGGAGTACAAACAAAATAGATTTGACAAAAACTAAAGAAGATGAGTGGGCTAGATGGTTATGCGGTGAAAATAGATTGTAGGTCAGAATTGCTCAAAAATATTCTTGGGGCTCAAGTAAATTGAAAGCTGACTGCAACAAAAGAATATGGATTTTCGTTGTTTGATTTTAAATTTGTAATCAGTGGCTTCTTAAGCCATCTTTTGTTTTGCTAGTTGTAATCATCTTTGGTATGTCAGAATCGCTAAAAAGATTCTTGGGGCTCAAGTAAATTGAAAGTTGACACAGTCAATAATAAAAGACTCTAAGGATTGAAAAATTACCAACAAAATGGAAAGGAAGGTGATGTGAACAACCAGAAAGTGATCAACAATAATTCTGCAACAAAAGAATATGGATTTTCGTTGTTTGATTTAATTTTGTAATCAGTGACTTCTTAAGCCATCTTTTGTTTTGCTGGTTGTAATCAATCATCTTTTGAATATTAATAAAATTCTCTTTTGGCACTAACATTAGTGAATGGTGATTGAATTGTTTAAATTGATTAAATCACTTCTATGATTGTAATTGAAATTTTTAATGTTACATCATTACATTGAATATACCATTCCACTCTTTTTGTTTTTGTTTTCTTTTAGAACACCAATAGTACGTCCATTAGTAAAGCTAATCGACGTAATATTAATAGAAAAGTTATGAAACGAAGAGGTTAACATCATTTCTCAGACTTCGACGTATTATTGTCAGCCAGATTACTTCCTTTTTATTTCTTTTTCCTTTAAACCAACAATAAACGTCCAATTTCTTGGGCATGTAACGTATTATTCGTTAACCAAACCCAAAGGTCGCTCCCTTTTTTTATTTATCCTTTTTAAATTCAAATAGAACGTCCAACTTTATATGGGAAAACGCAGTTGGTTGGGCTTGATAAATGTTGTGTTAGAAACAAAGAGATCCATGTCATATATTGACACCACTCGACGTCCAGGTATATGGGAAAAGACTGTTGGCAGGGCATGATAAGTGCTACGTTAAAATGAAGAGATACACGTCAATATTGACACCACTCGACGTTCACGTTATTTAGGAAATACATAGGGACGTCCACGTTACTTGGGAAATACATAGGGACATCATTTTCCTTCAGTATTCGACGTAAAATTATTTGAAGGATTTCTAAAAGAAATCCATTATTAGGTAGGTTCATAAATGGAAACGAAACAAAGGAAAAACAGAATAACACTAAACATAGCAAACAAAATGAAAATTAAACGATGAAAAGATTTGCGGGATTGTTAAAATGTAGAAGGATTTTTGTGAATGGAGGTTGTAGCATTTTGAAAGGGTGCAAAATCCAAATCTTTCAACCTTTTTCTTTGGATTTCTATCATTCTTCCAAGCTCTTCGCCATGACGCACTCTTTCAAGCTATTCGCCATGACAAAGAATCAAACCACAAGGAAATTACTCGCTTTGGTGAACTTGAAAAAAATTATAGAGAAACAGAGAAGAAAGTTAACAGATTGTTACGAGATATTTGGTGAATGGAGGTTGTAGCATTTTGAAAGGGTGCAAAATCCAAATCTCTCAACCTTTTTCTTTGGATTTCTATTACTTTTTCAAGCTTTGCACAAAGAATCAAACAACAAAGAAATGACTCGCTTGTGTGACCTTGGAAGAAATAATAGAAACACAAAGAAAAGAAGTTAACAGATTGTTAGGAGAAATTTTATGAATGGAGTACAGGTTATCGAAGTCTCCGAAACTGTATTTATAGAAAAAAAAAGAATAACTGCTTTTGTTACAGAATTAATGCGCCAAACTACTCTAATGACAATCATGTCAAATTAGGAAGTGGTTCGGCGTTTATGTACAATGAGACGTCGAGTTCTACAAGGGTTCGACGTAAAACTCCTTTTATGTGAAAAAAAAAAGTAAAGCATAATAACACTAAACATAGGAAAAAAATGAAAATCTAACCACGAAGAGATCCACGGGATAGTTAAAATATAGAAGGATTTTGGTGAATGGAGGTTGTAGCGTTTGGAAAGGGTGCGAAATCCAAATGTATCAACCTCTTCTTTGTGTTTCTATCACTCCTTCAAGCTTTTCAACAAGACAAACAATCAAAACCACCAAGAAATGACTCTTTTTTGTCACCTTGAAAGAGCAGATTCACGTCAATTATTAACAAATTGGATGTCCGCTATAGAGTCTGTTTTAAATTCATAAGTCTTAACATTTTCCTCTAGTTTTCTACCATGCCTTCATCGTTAACAAAGAAATGTCTTCGTTTAGCAGAGGAAATGGCAGTAAACCAACGGAAAAAAGCTAACATGAATTTGTTTACGGAAGTTTTGTAGTTTAGTGAAGGAGGAGTAGCGTTTTGAAAGGATGCGAAATCCAAATCTTTTAACCTTTTCCTTTGGTTTTCTATACTCCTTCAAGTTTTTTTGTGTCCTTGAACAAGATAACAGAAAACACAAAGAAAAAAATTAACAAATGGAGTTCATAGCAGAAATTTAATAAATAGATGTCTATAGGTTATTTAAGGCTGTGAAACTGTATTTATAGAAAAAAAGAATGACTATTGGGAAAGGCCTGATGTGGGGTGACCTTTGGCTTCAATAACAAAAGGCAGTCTGAAGGCAAAAGGTCACTCCTTTTTTTTCTTTTCCTTTTTAAATTCTCATAGAACGTCGAACTCTAGGGGACTTTGATGTGAAAGGATTGTGAGAATTCATTTTGTGTTGTTACGAAACACCCTTCAAAGATGTGGCAGCAGCTCTTTTTTTCCGTGTGCACCTTCTATTGGTTTTCTTCCAACGTGCACACCCTCTTCATGTGCACATGGGCTCCTTGCTGGATGAAGAAACATGTTGGTCGTGCAACCCTTTAATTGCTAATTGGACCGTGGTGTTGCACCTCCCATGCTTCCTCCAATGCTTCCAACCGTGACCTGTGATGCTCCTGGACGTGCAACCCTCACGTGCTTGCTGGACTACTCCCTACGTGCTTCCAAGTGTGGGCCGTGTTGCTACTGTTTCTTCAAAAGCTGCTAGACCATGGAGCACCTCCTTCTTTCTATTGAATCAGGCATACGAGTGATGCTCCCTCCACCACTCATCTTCTCCCTACACCTCCCCATTTTTTCTTAAATTCTAAATTTGTCCTTTTTACTTTTACTAATTTTACTTTTTATTTTTTAAAACCCTAATCTCAATTCCCTCTCACATTCACTTTCTCTTTCATTCTCAGCAGCAAGCCCACATCACCTACTTTCATTTTCACTTCCTTTTTTTCTCTTAATTTCCACTTCAGTTAACACAAAATTTGACAAAAAGAGAAGAAGATAAACTAAACTAACTATTTTTTCTTTTATTCACTTTTTATTTTGTACTCAACAAACATACTTCTCTTTCATTGCACCATTGTAAGCACAAATATAATTTTAAGCATAGATTTTCAAGTTTGGTTATTTAAAGAGAAGAAAGTGGGGGAGAAATTTTTAGCAGATTATATTATGGAATTATGATACTTCAAAACTCATCAGAAGTTATAAATGTTTTAAATTTATACCATGCAGAATTTACTTTTTCTGTGAAATTTTGTGTTAACGGAAGTGGAAATTAAGAGAAAGAGAAAAAGTGTCAGTGGGGGTGAAGACTTAATTCTGAGAGTGAAAGGGAAAGTGAGAGTGAGAGGGGATTGGGATTAGCGTTTTAAAAAATAAAAAGTAAAATTGGTAAAAGTAAAAGGTAAAAAGGATAATTGTAGAATTTAAGAAAAATTGGAGAGGTGGAGGGAGAAGATGGGGTAGTGGAGGGAGCATCACTCCAAGCATACAGCTCCCCAAGGACATGGCAGCTATTTCAGCCCAATTGGATCAAGCAAACTTAGAGCTCTCCTCCTTGTTGGACCAGGCCGTGACCACTAAAAGTGAATCAACGCTTTTGCATTTTGAAGCTCCTTATTGAGTGCCAAATGTTTTCCTGGACGTCACTCCCCTTTCCAATAATGAAGCACCCCTTTCTCATAAGCCCAAAGATTAAAATCACCATAGTGCCCTCCTTTTTTTGCATACTTCTTTTGTGGAGACTCTAGAATTATGTGACAGCCCTCCAAATTTCCCAAAATATTATCCAACAATTTCCCTGCAATTAATAATGCAAATAATTAGTCTAAGATAATTCAAATTAATTAAAATAAGAATTTCTGGTCAAATTAAGCACAATTAGCAAAAATGGGAAAATACTGGACATTCAAACACAATTCCCTGAGTAAATCTAGCACAATAAGCTAAGTGAAATCAAGAAAATATTGACTCATCAAAATAGACCACACTTAGTCTTTTGCACTCTTGGGCAAAATCAAGACGCAAATCAAGGAATAGTTCAGAGGACATCAAGGGTAAGACACAAACTCAACACACAGAAAACAAAGACTCACAAGGAAACAAACATAATTACACAGTCTTCAAGAAATCTGGACAAAGAAAAGGAGTAGACTAAATCCAACACAGAATCAAAGAAAGCAGATACTCATGAAATCATCCAAGCACTTCCAAGCATGGCAAAATAATCAATCAACTTAAGAGGTGAATCAAAAGTAACAAAACCTCACAGATGCACTATCACTGTATCTCTCAAGTGTCTAGGGAAAGAATTTCAACTCAATGCACTCAAGAAAACAAGCAACAACAGACTTGGCAAGTCTCTAATATGAACACTCAAAACATATGCATGTTCAAATCAAAAGGTCTTTTATGGATGTAATGGGGCCAAGGACAAGGGAGGATATGATATGATCATAAATGGGGCAACAATGAAGAGCTTTCAAAGTGACAACAAGCATAAAAAAGAGTAGAATAGGTTTCCTTTGGGCGTGTATTTTCCTTTTGATTTCTTTCTCTTAGTTCTTGTGAATAATTGCTTATAAACTCTTCTTTCTCTTTAAGAGAAAGCAATGTGGGACTATCCATGGCTTGATCTTAAAAAGAAGAGAAGAGAAAGTGAGCATACTAGGCGTGTAGGAGTTAGTAGCATAGCTAGTTTTCATATTTTGAACTATAGGAGAACTAGTTGCCTTATAAACCCTTTGGAGTGGAAAGAATTGAGCAATGTGGGACTCAAAAGTCCCTAGAAGACCTGTAGCAGCTGCTGGATGGACTACACCCTCAAAAGTCCCACATCTCCTAGATCTTGCATCTTAGCTCACTCCAAAGGTTATATAAGAAGGCTTAGGGGTCTCCTTTTTGTACACCTTACCTTGAATCAATTGAATTTTGAGTTGATTTGCACTTTTGCAATCTTCTTTGAGATAGTATTCTGTCTCCAAAGTCCCTATTTTGGGCAGACCTTATCTTGCTCAAGCAAGTGGCGGTCCTCCTTTGATGCTTATCTTGGAGCTTCCTTCAAGTGGCGCATCTTCAAATCATAAGTTTCCTCTTCCTTAATCTCTTCCATTTTTAAGTTCTTTCCCATTCTCTTAAATGTCATTTAGTATATTCTCTCTAGGTATGCACTTCCCCATCAGGATATAATATGGATAAGTAGCTACAAACCAAAAGAAATAGAGGAGCAATGGGGAACAAGTGTAAAAACACACCCAAACCTCTAATTCAATCCTCTTCTTGACTCTATTATTCACAAACTTTTTTTTTCATTTTTCTGTATTTTTTCTTTCTCATCTCATCTAGTCTCTTTTCTTTTCTCTCTATTTACGACACAACTATAAGAGACAAGATACACAACATATTTACAAAATCAAAACAAGAAGAGGAACCAACTAGCCAATTCATCAGAATCTCCAAGGACACCACACTTGTTCCCAAAACACTTCCAAAGCTCCAAAATTCCCTAAGGTTCAAGTAATCATGGGTTTTCACTTAGGGCTAGTGTATGAGCTTCAAAACAAAGAAAAATGGGGAAAGTATAGGCTAAAAAGGGTTATCAAATTATCACAACAAGGTAAGCTTATTTAGCTAGATATATAAATCTGGCAATTTTTGAAATAGCAACACTAATGATATATAAATCTGGCAATTTTTGAAATATAAAAAAGATAATGATTACTAATTAATCTTTATTTATCACCTTCACAATTTTATATCCAATACTATGACATAATTAAATATTTAAAATTAGAATTTATAAATAAAACAAAAGATATTTTTATTTTATTAGGGTCTTACAGTTGAGGCATCTGTTGTCTCCATAAAAAAGTGATCCTCCTGCTCTCTGACATGGCTCGCAGGTGCTACAAATCCTCTCTGCATCCTTGAAGATGGAGGGCCAATAAAACCCGCAGTCGAGTACCATGTGAGCCGTTCTTTGAATTCCAGGATGACCACCAAGTGAGGAAGCATGACAAAACTGTAGGATCGAGTCAATCTCATGGTCTGGAATGCATCTCCTATTAACTTGGTCACTGCACAACTTCCACAAATACGAGTCATCCCAAATATAGTACTTAGCATCGCTCTTGATTTTAGCAATTTGAGCACAAGATTCTAAGGGAGGAAAAACAGAAGCAACCAAATAATTAACAATATTTGCAAACCAAGGAGTAGGGTAAGAAACTAAAATCGTTAACAAACTGTCATCAGGAAAGTCATCCTTAATGGGCAAGACATCAACTTCATTCTCAACTCTTTCAATCATACAGAGGTGGTCTGCAACTTCAGAGCTGCATGGTTAGTGAATACAATAATAGGTGCACCAAGTAAATAAGACCTGAATTTATCAAGAGCAAAAAAAATTTCTAACAACTCTTTCTCAGTGGTGGTATAATTTGCTTGGGCAACATCCAAAGTCTTGGAAGCGTAGTAGATCACTCGCGACAACTTATCAATCTTCTGTGTCTAGACAACCCCCAATGCATAGTTGGATGCATCACACATAAGCTCAAATGATGTTGTCCAATTAGATGCCTAAATGATTGGAGTTGTGGTCAAAGATTCCTTAAGGTTGTCAAAGGCTTTCTTGCATCTCTCATCAAACAAAAATTCAACATCCTTTGGCAACAATTTGGACAAGGGAAGCGCTTTCTTGCTTAAATCCTTGATAAAGCGCCTGTAGAAACCTACATGTCCAAGAAACGATCGCACCTCTCACACGTAAGAGGGGTAAGGTATTTGCGAAATCACAGATATCTTAGTAGGATCTACTTTTATTCCCTTACTAGAAATAATATGCCCCAAAGCCAAACCTTGTTCAACCATGAAGTGACATTTCTCAAAATTGAGAACAAGGTTTGTTTCAATGCATCTTTGCAAAACCTTTTCCAAACTGTCTAAGCATGCAACAAATGAGGATCCATATACAGTAAAATCATCCATAAACACCTCTATGCAACTTTCAAGAAAGTCGCTAAAAATGCTAAGCATGCACCGTTGGAAGGTACCAAGGACGTTGCATAGGCCAAGAGGCATCCTTTTATAGGAAAAAGTGCCAAAGCAGTAGGTGAATGTGATTTTTTCTTAATCCTTAGGTGCAATGTGTATTTGAAAATATCTAGAAAAACCATCAAGAAAGCAATAATTGGATTTACCTGCCGACGCTCCAGCATCTGATCAATGAATGGCAGGGAAAAGTGATCTTTCCTATTTGCTTGGTTTAGCCCCTATAATCAATGCAGACTCTCCAATTGTTCTGCATCCTTGTGGGAATCAACTCATCCCTCTCATTCTTCACTATAGTGAGGCCAGTCTTTTTGGGCAGAACATGGACCGGGGTCACCCATTGGCTATCTGATATTGGGTAGATGATCCCAGCTTGCAGAAGCTTGGTCACCTCCTTCTTGATCACATCCAAAATCATAGGGTTTTGCCTTCTTTGTGGATGCCTAATTGGCTTTGCTCCATCCTCCAAAAGAATTTTGTGCATGCAAGTGGATGGACTGATACCAGGTATGCTAGACAAGGTCCAACCTATAGCCTTGTTTTACTTTCTCATCACACTCTGCAACTTCTTCTCCTCTTGAACAACATCAAGGGAGGTGGAAATAATTACAAGCTTCCTCTGATCATCCTCCATGTACGCGTACTTGAGGTTATCTAGGATTTGTTTCAGCTCGAGACTAGGTACCTGCAAGTTAGATTTATCTATACATCCTACAAAGTGGTTAGTTGTTAACACATTGACAAGTGTACCAAATTGTATCAAGTAATATAAAATGGTAAGATCAAGTATCGTATCCCAGAAGACTTATGACACTAGACACTCATGTAATACCTTAACTAATTAAGACTTAAGAACAATTTCATTGGTTTAAAATGAAAAATGTAGAAAAAGTAAATATGAATGCAATTTAACCAATTGGGGCAAAACACAAAATTGAATGTCCTCATCCATAGCTAGAGCAAACTGACATTGCTCTCTAGTCCATTTAGACCAAAGGAAATTGTTGATGGTGGCAGCATCATAGGGAATCCTCTTCCCTCTCACATAACTTCTATACCCCTAATGATTGTTTCCAAATCCTTTGGCATTGGTGTAGAACTCCTTCACCACAGCTATGTTTGCCGGTGAAGGGTAAGAGGCCACATTCTCCCATTTCCTCCTTCCGAGCTCTCTTTAAAACTCAAGTGCCATGAGAGGTATCAGTCCCACCTTCCTCTCCATCAAAAGTCTCCTGTTCTGGACCGTCTGAAAATGCCTCTCATGCATTTGTGAGAGGAATTTATTGGAATAGATATGTTTATTCCTTTTCTGTCCTCTATCAGAAGTGTGCTTCACACGCTTCCCAGATGATGAGGCCATACCTGCACCACAATCAAACACAATATTCTACTAATGAGTATTCCATAATATCTATGCATTTTAACTCATCCTCACTAGTCAACACACTAGTACAAAAATAGTGTATTACGTCAGTTATTTTTGGCTTTTAATGACAAACTCGAGACCGACGTCATTGATAACAGTTGAAAAAATGTTATTTTCATGCTTAAAATTGATACTAAAAGCAACCTTTAACACTTAGAAACTAGCTTAGAATCATGCTTTTGTTCATATTTTTATAAGTAAAGAGTAGGGCAGGTTTATGCTTGATTTCAGTGTTTTATGCAGGTTTTAAGGTGAATTTGATGAAAGAAGTGAAGAAGGATAGAGATGGAATCAGAAAAGAACTCAAAAAGTGCAAAAGAAGAGAAGCCGCAAGTACCGCTCAGTGCCAGTTTACCGTTGAGTGGCACTAATGAACACCCGTTGGCTCCGCTAAGGGGTGAAAGTGCAGCTGAGGGGAGAATTGACTACACACTGGTATCGCTGAGTGGTGGTATTTTGGGCTTAGGCCCACTTTTCTGTAATATTTCGAGTAGTATATAAGCTTTAGGACTTCCTAGGGTTTGTATCTTTGGCTGAAGACGAAGCAAACACACACCTTTCCACCCCTTGGAGGAAGATCTTGTATGCTAAGGCTACCTACTCATCTTTCTAGGGTTGTATCTTTCACTATCTCATTGTATTTCATTTAGTTTCACCATGAATATGGTGAACTAAACTCTTCTTGTTGTTGGGGAATCAATGTAATCTTGTGAAATTCTCATATATGGATTTTGTGTTTAAACATCATATCTTTGATACATGCTTTCTTTCATCATTAGTTAGGGTTTTTCCTCTTTGCTCAAAGCATGCATTGTTTAACTCATTCGATGTCATGATTATTGATTTTAGTGATATGGAAACATACGGTAAAATCTAGATCCGGGGAAATTCTCCCAAAAGTAATATCGCCTAGACATAGGGATATGATTATTGGTTGCCTTTAAGCTTCTGTGCTTCAGAATTAATTATTAGGGATGCTAGGAATTGTATGAACTCGTAATTAAGGATAGGCTTTCTTCGTTGAGACATCGGGTTTAAGGTAATTTAGAGAGCGACATTAACGTTGATGAAAACAATGATGAATTCCTAAAATATATGAGAGTGGATAAGATGAAATTGATTTTCCCAACAACATACTCATCCATATAATTCATTCCATGTTTGTGTTCCTCTTTTCCATTGATCAAACTCATGCATACATGTTTAATTATTATCTTTTGCATTTGAAACGACAAGATTTTGTTCACAAGTCTTAAATAATCAACAAATCATATAACTAACTAGGCCGTGAGTCCTTTGGGAGAACGATACTTGGTCTTACCGAGTTTATTACTTGATACGATTCGGTAA
The DNA here is from genome assembly GCF_016808095.1 of Vigna angularis. Taxonomy (NCBI): domain Eukaryota; kingdom Viridiplantae; phylum Streptophyta; class Magnoliopsida; order Fabales; family Fabaceae; genus Vigna; species Vigna angularis. The sequence continues at coordinate 7,348,621 of NC_068975.1, forward strand.
CACTTGCCGAGGGTTAAACAAGTTTTTGGCGCCGTTTTTCGGTGTTCATAAGTTTGTCATCAAATTTTTTGCGCCGTTGCTGGGGACTCATGGTTTAACTAGTTTATTTGTGTGATTATTCATTATCTTTGACTTGTTTTTGAATTTTGAATTTTAAATTTCGAATTTTTGTTTTCTGTTTTTATTTTTTTGTTTTTATTTTCTATTTATATTTTTCAGTTATTATTTTATTTTATTTTATTTTATTTTTCTGTTTTTATTTTCGGTTGTTATTTTATTTTATTTTATTTTCTGTTTTTTTTTCGGTTATTATTTTATTTTATTTTCTGTTTTTATTTTTCTGTTTTCTGTTTTTATTTTTCGGTTTTTATTTTTTTTTCTTCTTATCTCTTATATTATTTCTTCTATATCTTTTTGTGCTAACAAATTTTTCTAAGGACTTGTTTTCTTGTGTATGTAGGAGGCAATTCGAACTAGAAGCAAGAAAACTTCGGAACCTCTTCTTGAAGGTTTAGACGAGAGTAGACCGAGGAGAAGAATCCGTACATCTAGAGAACTTTTCCCTCCTCCGGAAACTCTTTTACAACCTTCACCACAAGGTTCTCACCATAGCACTGAGGAGATGGAGAATAATAATGTCAGACGGACTCTTGCAGATTACACTAATGTGGTTGGACCTCAGCATTTCAATAGCATAGCAAGACCAATGGTCAATGCAGCTAATATGGAGGTGAAACCAACATTAATCCAACTGGTTAAGAGTAACCAATTTAATGGGTTGTCGCATGAAAGCCCATATGAGCACCTCACAACATTTAATAAAATTTGCAATACAATGAAGATAAATGGGGTGCCTGACGAAGAAATCAAACTTAGTCTGTTTTCATTCTCATTGGGAGGCAACACTAAGCTTTGGTTGAACTCTTTTCCAGAAGGGAGCTTTATAGAGTGGGAAGATGTAGTGATCAAGCTCTTGAACAAATACTTCCCATAGTCCAAGGTAAATAAAGGAAAGCAAGAGATATCATCTTTTAAGCAAGGCATGGAGGAATTACTAGGTCATGCATGGGATAGATACAAAAGCCTATTAAGAAAGACTCCCACGCATGGATTTGACGAAGTGGAAGTAGTCCTATTTTTCCTTGGAGGACTTGGTTCACAAACCAAGTTGATGCTAGACGCCTTAGCTGGAGGCAATATCAAATGGAAGACTCTAGAGGAAGCCACGAAAATAATTGAAAACATGGCTACTAATGATAATGAGCTGAAGGGTGAAAGAGAAGCTCCTATTCAACAAAAAGGAGTTATACAGTTGCCATGCAATGATGCCTTGTTAGCTCAGAACAAGATAATAACTGAACAATTGGAGAATCTCACAAAGGCACTTGCACAATTGCCAAAAGAGTTAAAGACTGTTGCACAGATTCAACCATAAATGTGTGAATTATATGGTGGTGACCATATCAATGGTCAACGCGCCTTTCCAGTGGAAGCTTTAGAGGATGTTAACTTCATGGCCAATCAATTTCCATACCGTCAGGGGAATTTCAATCAAGGGTGGAAACTACACCCAAGTATTGGTCAAGGACAAAGTGGGAAAGCTGGAAAATCAGGGCAATTCAATAAGCAACAGCAACAACCAACCTTATGGCAACAAATGGCTATGCTTAATGAAAGATCAATAAGGATGGAAGAAACACTTCAGAAATTCATACAGGAAACCACATCCACTCAAAAGAGCAATGAAGCTGTTATTAAGAACTTGGAGATACAAATGGGCCAAATTACTAAACAATTGGAAGAAAGGCCTAACAAAAATTTTGGGGCTAATACTGAGGTTAACTCTAGGGAAGAATGTAAGGTATTGGAGACTGCAAATGTTGAGATAATTGAGTTAGAAAGAGAGAAAGAAAAAGAAGAGAGAGAAAAGAGAGAAAAAGAAAAAGAAGAGAGAAAAGAAAAAGAAGAAATAAGAGAGATAAAGAGTGAAGATATTCTTCCTTTTCCAACAGATTATGAGAAAAATTTGATTTTACAAAAATTTTTAAGATGTTGGATGATGATGTACCTTTTAAGGAGATATTACAGCACATTGCAGTTTATACAAAGCCTGAGGAAGAAGTCTCTACAAAGAAAAGACGTAGAGATGATGAAACAAAGAAGTATAAAGTTGTTAAAAAGAAGCCATTCCCTCCAAAAGGAAAAGATCCAGGTGGTTTCTCCATTCCATGCGCTATAGGGAAGAAAAGGATAAAGAAGGCTTTACTTGATTTAGGATCAAGTGTTAACTTGATGCCTTATTCCTTACTTGAGCAGATTGGTGATCTTGATGTGAAGCCTATAAAGATGAATTTATTAATGGCAGATGGATCCTCAAAGAATCCCTATGGTATAGTAGAGGATGTTATAGTTTGTGTAGGCAAACTACAGTTCTTGGAGGACTTTGTGGTGATGGAAATGGAGGATGAAAGGATACCCATTATTCTAGGAAGACCGTTTATGACAACGGCCAAAGTCATCATTGATGTTGATGAAGGCATAGTGGTATTCAAAGACCGAGAAGAAAAAGTTGTTGTAGATGTCTTCAAAGAAGAGGAGCAGATGCAGGAGGAAGAAGCTAGTCATAAAGCTACATATCAAGATGTACTCATGACTAGCCATCAAGATGAAAAGCCAAAGGTCAAAGGTAAACATTGTTTTTTGTTTCAGGTACAGGAAGAAGAAAAGATTGGGAAAGGAAGAAAGGTCCATGATGACTTGATGCAAGAACGAGTCCAACTTGGTAAACCTGTGAAATTCAAAAACAAGTTGTGGGTTGTGAAAGACTACAGAGAAAATGAGATGATAGAGATAGAGTCTCCACATTCCAGAAGAGTCAGAAAAGTGGACCGAAAGTAGTTGATGAGTTGGTGTGATATGAACATCAACCATGAAGATGGAACATGAGCTATATTGGGTCAAGCTAGTGACGTTAAAAGAGTGCTTGCTGGAAGGCATTCCAGTGATTTGAGGACAATTTTTCTTTTGTTTTTATTTTGGTTTTGTAAATTTGGACATTACTTCTGTAAATTTTTGGGTATAGCATCTTCTGAAGGATGCTAGGTGATTAAGTATCTACTTAAAGATACTAGGTTTGACACCTACTGATGGGTGTTGGTGGATGTTTTGGTCAGCCTCGTGACGTTAAACAAGCGCTACCTAGGAGGCAACCCAGTTGATTGATTTTATCTGTATTGTTTGTTTTGATTCTACTTTAGTTGCATAATAGGGATTTGGATACATGAGTGATCTGAGAATTTAATTGCAGGGAGCAAGTGAGGGGCATGAGTAGGAGGCACCTAGGTTAAGATAGGAAGAAGAAGAACACTTCACGAAAGTGCCGTTGAGCGGTAGTGTCGTAGATGGGCTTAGCTTGCCCCTTAGCGGAACCCGAGCCCATTAGGGTATTTTTATACCCTAAGTCGCGCCTTGGCCTCTATTTTCAGATTCTTCTCTGCACACACACTCCTACATACTTTTCCAAAGGTTCTCTACAATTTTCCCTTCATTCCTCTTAAAAAAATCTCATTTCCACTCACTTTTTCACTAGTTTTCCATCTAAGTTTGGGGTTAGGAGAGAGCATCATTGTTCTTCACAAGTTGAAAGCATTCTTTACTCATCTAGCATCTCCACCCAAGTAAGTCAAGCATTTTTCATTCTAGGGTTCTTGAGCATGAATTTGATTATTGAAGCATGAATTTTTAGGGGTTTTGATTGCTATGCATGATTTGATGAATTAATTGATGTTTGAACCGATTGAACTGATTGATTTTGATCTGGAAGCATGAAAATTGTATGTGGGTGGAGTTAGGAAAGTTCAAAAGATGTTTTTCAAAAATCTGCAGAATCACCGCTTAGGGGTAAATTGCCGCTGAGCGGCACTTTGACAGACTTGAAATTTTTACTGAATTGTGTATTGGATTGACGCACTGGTGGCGTTGAGGGGTGATTTTGACCCTCAGCGATGGTTTAGCTTGGAAATAGGGTGTTGTTTGTGGTTTACTAATGATTAACAACATGTTTTTTGGTTTTGTAATATGTGTTTGATGTAGGAATGGCATCCTCTTTAGGCAAAAGAATGAAGACCATGGCATCCAAAAGGAAAGAAAAGGAAAGAAAAGGAACCAGAACAACCCCACTCTAGTAGGTTCCTATCTCACAAACATGAGAAGCATTTTAAGGTGGTCCAAGATAGGAGGCTTCTTATGGAGAGGAAAGTTGGAATGATACCTAACTTTGCTCCTCAGTTTGGAGAGCAACTGTTGGGAAGGAATTAGGGGAAGCTAGCCACATACCTAGCACCAACCAATATAGCTGTGGTGAAAGAATTTTACACCAATGCAAGGAAGATTGGTTATTATCCGGCTGAGGATTCTAGACTATGTTAGAGGGCACGCTATTAGGTATGATCGTGACTCTATCACCAGCTTCTTGGGTACGGTATGGGCTAGTGAGTAGTGCCAGTTTGCTCTAGTATGGAAGAGGGCAGCGATTTTGATGATGTGGAGAGTGTTCTATGCATACTTGGAGTACATTTTCAGAGAAACAGAACTGGTTCTGTGGTAAACATTAGGAGGACTGACTTGAATCCTCTTGCAAAGTATTGGATGGCATTTTCTCATGCTCACATTCAGACATGTTCCCATATTTTAATGCTTAAAATTGATACTAAAAGCAACCTTTAACACTTAGAAACTAGCTTGGAATCATGTTTTTGTTCATATTTTTAGAAATAAGAGAGTTGGACAGGTTTATGCTTGATTTCAGTGTTTTATGCAGGTTTTAAGGTGAATTTGATGAAAGAAGTGAAGAAGGATAGAGATAGAATTAGAAAAGAACTCAAAAAGTGCAAAAGAAGAGAAGCCGCAAGTACCGCTCAGCGCCAGTTTACCGCTGAGCGACACTAATGAACACCCGTTGGCTCCACTGAGGGGTGAAAGTGAAACTAAGGGGAGAATTGACTACATGCTGGTACCGCTGAGCGGTGGTATTTTGGGCTTAGGCCCACTTTTCTTTAATATTTCGAATAGTATATAAGCTTTAGGACTTCCTAGGTTTTGTATCTTTGGCTGGAGATGAAGCAAACACACACCTTTCCACCCCTTGCAGGAAGATCTTGGATGCTAAGGCTACCTACTCATCTTTCTAAGGTTCTATCTTTCACTATCTCATTGTATTTCATTTAGTTTCACCACGAATATGGTGAACTAAACTCTTCTTGTTGTTGGGGAATCAATGTAATCTTGTGAAACTCTCATATATGGAATTTTGTGTTTAAACATCATATCTTTGATACATGATTTATTTCATCATTAGTTAGGGTTTTTCCTCTTTGCTCAAAGCATGCATTGTTTAACTCATTCGATGTCATGATTATTGATTTTAGTGATATGGACACATACGGTAAAATCTAGATCTGGGGAAATTCTCCCAAAAGTAATATCGCCTAGACATAGGGATATGCGTGTTGGTTGCCTTTAAGCTTCTGTGCTTCAGAATTAATTATTAGGGATGCTAGGAATTGTATGAACTCGTACTTAAGGATAGGCTTTCTTCGCCGAGACATCGGGTTTAAGGTAATTTAGAGAACGACATTAAAGTTGATGAAAAGAATGATGAATTCCTAAAATATATGAGAGTGGATAAGATGAAATTGATTTTCCCAACAACATACTCATCCATATAATTCATTCCGTGTTTGTGTTCCTCTTTTCCATTGATCAAACTCATGCGTACATGTTTAATTATTATCTTTTGCATTTGAAACCACAAGAATTTGTTCACAAGTCTTAAATAATCAACAAATCATATAACTACCTAGGCCGTGAGTCCTTTGGGAAAACGATACTTGGTCTTACCGAGTTTATTACTTGATACGATTCGGTCACACTTGCCGAGGGTTAAACAAGTTTTTGGTGCCGTTTTTCGGTGTTCATAAATTTGTCATCAAGTTTTTGGTGCCGTTTTTCGGTGTTCAGAAATTTGTCATCAGTCATATCGGGTGACGTAAATTTTACGTCGAAGAATGACGTCCAATATTTGAATAAATATTTATATTTATAGTAAGATTTGTCGTCTAACGTACGAGGGAACTGACGTAAATTTGACGTCGTTGTGGAAGATTATGGACGTAATATTCACGTCGAAATTCAAAGAGGACGTCATATTTTGAGTAATATTTGAATAAATATTTATATTTAAAGGAATATTTGACGTCACGTATAAGGGGAAGGACGTAAGGTTAATGTCGAAGGTGTCGATATTTGATGTTACTATGATGTATGAGCGTCGAAAGGTGTATACTTCGACATTACCGTCAGTGTTTTTTTTTTAAATTTCATTCGGTTTAGCTCATTTAACCAAACCTGAAATATAAAAATCAGTTTTCCTATTCATATATATTCACAGAATTAATTAATTTAAACCATGCTATCATCAATTCATCCATTCCAAGTAAATAGTAAAACTAGTAAAACTAAAAGACGTTAATGCTAGCATCAAAACTTAAAAGAACTCAATTTTCCATGCATCTATTCACAGTATTCATCTATTCACATTATTAATTTATTCACAGTATTCATCTATTCACAATAATCTATTAACAGTTTAAAAGCTGCACAAGTAAGCAAATGCTACTATCATGAGAGGAAAAACCTAAAGTTATAGCTATTTAAAATGTTTATTCAAATATCCTGCCCAATCCTCTCTTATCGTCTTTATTACTGAAGTGGACCATGAAGAGGTAGTATTGAACTGCTGCAAAATCAAGGAAACTTTACTATTATATTCATTTTAATGTCAAAAGTTTATTGATATTTGTAAGATTTTCAAATGTAAATTTCTACCTCAGTCCATTCCCCTCTGATTTATGCTCGGATGATTGCCTTCTACCATGACATGATGTAGTAGCCACATGCCCAGGAATCATTCTGCTTATTACACTAAACATGTTGTTGAATATAGTGAAAAACTATATTTAGATTAATCTTCCTTGTGTAAAATACACACATAGGGTTCTCTATTTATAATAAAAGAAATATGGGCTAAGCCCAAAATACAAATGAGAAATAATAACAAACCAACTAAAAGATAAAAGATAATATATCTAACACTCCCCCTCAAGCTGGAGCATACAAATTGTATGAACTAAGCTTGGAATAGATGAACTCAGTGTTGAACTAGATGATTTGTCTTCAAGAGTGTGAGGCAAACATAGATGGACTAACAGCAGCTTGTGAAACTTCAAAAGTGGATGAAGGAGAGCAGTGGTGGACAATGATAAACTGCAAGGACTGATTCCCAATCAATGATGGATGAGTGACGGGATCAACAGTGGTAGCTGAAAGCTAAGAGCTACAAAACTGCAGGGACTACACTAAATCCTCATCAATGATGGATGGGGTGACGGGATCAACAGTAGTAGCTGAAATCTACAAAACTGTAGGGACTACACCCATATTTATGTGACTTGCAGTGTCTTGGAAACGTACTCCCCCTCAGTGTGAACGGCGGAAATGTGGAATATCACAGTTGCTGGACCACTAAAACAGAAACAAAATACTAAGCTATAATGCTGAAATAAAGGCATCAAAGATCCAAAGACAAACGAAGATGGCAGCAATGGCTGCTCTGAGGGTCTGAACAAAGAGAGGAGGTCCTGACGACGGCTGTGGAGGTGTCGCGAAACTTTCCGGTGGCCAGAGGGCGGCGCATGAACTGTACGCGCCTGTTCGCAGCGAACATAGAAGCGGCGCGTGGCGGAGCGTGGGGAAGAATCAGACGCCGGCACCGGCAGGGTTGGCCGTCGCTCGAAGAAACGGTCCAGATCCGCAGGTCACCCGTCGAAACTGTGACGGTGGCCGGCGGTGGCGACGGCGGCGACAGAGAGACCACTAGAAGAGGTTCAGAGAACCTGCTTTGATACCATGTTGAATATAGTGAAAAACTATATTTAGATTAATCTTCCTTGTGTAAAATACACACATAGGGTTCTCTATTTATAATAGAAGAAATATGGGCTAAGCCCAAAATACAAATGAGAAATAATAACAAACCAACTAAAAGATAAAAGATAATATATCTAACACATGTGAAAAAACTTAGTCAAATGTAATGGTTTAAATTTGACTACGAAAATAAAAGGTTAAAGATCAACGAATTCCAACCTCAGGATATATAATTTCAAGTTGTTCTCCTCTTGTCCTAGTCACAACTCTAAACAAAATTTGAAACATTAGAAACATAAGCTAATATATTAATATCATAATGAATTGATAAGAATGAATGTAATACTTACGTGTGTATCAAGGACTTCAACTCCGCTTTCATCTTCCTATGAAGAGAACAAAACCATACAACTTGTGCTTTTTTTGGAACGATCACCATGAGTTGTCAATGGCCCCTATCATGTTCCAACAACAAGTGAGTTTATTGATTAAAATTTGATAAAACTTGTCAATATTGGGAAACACTTACAGATCAATCACTAGTGTAGAAAGGACTTTAGACGTCTGTTATTTTGGGCTTTTAACGTATAATCTCTATCCGACGTCTATATGGGTGACGTTAATGAGACGTCGGACCTAAAGGGTCCGACGTCTCTATAGAAGTCGGACCTATATAGGTCAGACGTTTATATAGATGTCCGATCCATACAGGTCAGATGTCTTTGAGATTGCTCCTGACACATGGTGATTCGAGTTTACAACTTTATATTTTAGTTCAAGAGAATTTATTGTACATTTTTTTTATTGGATGGTTTTAAAAACGTAGTGGAGGGAATTGAAGGAGTGAAAAATGCAGGAAATCGCCACCAAAGAACGCCGCCCAAGGACACGAGAATAACTGCACCAAAATCCAACGAAAACGCATTCTAATTGGTTCAAATTAAAGGTAATGCATCCAAGAGTGATGTAATGGTAGTAAAATTAATTTAAAACGGTGCAAAATTGAGAAAATGAACTTGAAAAGCATAACCCGTAGAGAGAAAATACGATGAAGATGATGAACAATGAGTGTGCGTAACGGCTGTCTCGCGTTCGCGGTGTTTTAATTTCGACATTTAGACGTTGGTTCCCCAATAAAAGACGTCTACAGTGCTTTAGAAGTCGGAGTGGCGGGATCAGACGTCTAAATGGAGTCAAAAAGTGACTTTTTTAATTTCTGGGTTGTGTATTTAGACGTCGGTTCCCCCAATAACAGACGTCTAAACTGGTTTAGAATTCGGAGTGGCGGGATCAAACGTCTAAATGGAGTCAAAAAGTGACTTTTTAAATTTTTGGGTTGTGTATTTAGACGTCGGACCCCCGGTAACAAACGTCTAAAGTGGTTTAGAAGTCGGAGTGACGGGATCAGACATCTAAATGGAGTCAAAAAGTGACTTTTTAAATTATTATTTTTTAACTTTTCCGTTTAGTTTTGGCATCTATTCGGGGGAGCCGACGTATATGACTATTTAGACATCGGGCCTCTCCATAGCCGAGGTCAAAATAGTTGTTTTATTTACGAAAAATGCCACCGATCATTTTTTACTTTGGATATTCAAGGGTTAGACGTCTAAAAGGTGACGTTAAAGGTCTTTTTTTGCACTAGTGAATGTATGGCGCGATATATATCTCTTTGTTAGACTCAGTCATCCATGTTTGAATATATGATTTTCTGGAATCTAATGTGTTTCCAGATGGTTGAATGGTCTGAGGTTCAAGAAAGCCATAAACTGACGCTCGACCTGATTCCACTACGATGGTGTCCATGTACTTGTAAGAAGAAAGTTAAGTATATTTATTAAAAAGTAATAATATCGCTGGTGGGCCAAAATATGACATCATCATAGCCTTAGGCCAAGCTGTAAATGTGCCGAAGGCCTCCCCCACGAATTAGATTTCAGATGTAGGCATTGAAACTCGAGCTTGGGGGTTTCTTGGATCATGAATCATTACCCGTGCGTGAGTGGGCAATAAAGGAGCACCATGAATGGTCTGGCCTCTTGGAATCTGTCGTCCCACGACCACTATGCGCGGAGGATCCTCATCAACCCAAAGCTCATACTGAATATTGTAATCAGTACGATCTACATTAGAGCATGAGCCTTTGGTGCTCACACGAGGTGCAATAGGATCATCTGTAGGGGCATCCTCTTGCTATGACTATTGTTGTTGCTCTTATTGTTGCTGTTGTTGTTGTTGTTGTTGTTGCTGCTGTTGTTGGGTGATCATCGCAAGTTTTTCTTCGAGCATTCTTAAGCGTTCACCCATGCTTTCCTCTAATTCGACTTGCACCTCTTGCTTGATGCTACTAACCATTTCCTGAGTCACGGCTTCTGTACTTCTTGGTTTAGGGCCAAAGTAGTCCCTCAATCCAGTAGCTCCTCCAACAGCATGCACACGACCTGGACGGTTTAGCCGACCTGTGGCTGCTACTAGGAGGTCCTCCCTACCTTGTGCCACAAATGTGACTTGACTCTGTTGGTCAACCAAGTCATCCTACATATCATAATGAAGTTAGACACATTAAAAAGTTTGTTACATAATATTTTTATGAAATATGGTAATTAGTTAAAAGTTTCCACTTACAATTCTCTGGGATATCTCCTGAGCAGACTGGATGTAAACTAGCCATTGGACTTTGTTCGTGCAGCCTTCCAAAATTCATGTCTAGCTGGTGGAGGTGCTAGATTAGGTGACTAATGACCTAACTCCTCAGCACAACGTTTTCTCATCTTTTTCTCTAATAACGCATAACCACCACGTGACAGTACGTGTGGTGTATCATTAAGCTTCTGCCTCTACTGGGCGGCTATCCTTTTCACATATGAAAAAATGAAAATCATTAAGCATAAATCACAAATTAACATCTTGTGTGACTAGAGCAAAATATTAAAAAAATATACCTGTCACTCGAGTAAGTCTAGATTCTTTAAACTGCACCCACTCCTCCTCAATTATTTTATATTTTGTACAAGAAGTGTCGTTCTATTTAGAGCCAAAGACATATTGACGTGTCATTCTCGTCTTGAAGTCCTTCCACCGGACTGCAATATGGGATAAAATCTTCTTCCTTATCCTCTCATCATTAGGGATATCCCAATTTTCCTGTTAAAAACAAAATTAATGTTAAAGCATGATGAACAAAAATAAGTCAATGATGGAAGTAAAACATCTTAAACATACCAAAACATCCTGCCATAGTAGATTTTTGTCAACCTTTGGGACATCATCCCAACAGGTAGCGAAAATAGGGACATGATATTTTGCCATCACGCCTAAGTAACTCCTGAACGATGCTGCATGTGCCCCGATAGGCACAAATGTTCGGGGATCAAACTCCACCGTCAATGGTTTATCATTAACCCGATAGGATGTGACATCAAGCATCTGAGTCACAGATCTACCACCTCCTCACGTTGAACCTAATCCAAAGCTCGTCATAATTGTTTACAAAGTGTTAGTAAATTATAGTTAGAACATACAAAATAAATAAATCTTACAAGTAATTAAAACAATGTTAAGACACCTATTTATCCCATATGCCTTTATTGTGATCACATCGAGTTGCATGTATTTCATCGGGTACATCATCATCCTTATTTTCAATGGTTCTTGATGAGAAGGAGCTTGTCTCAAGTATATCTAGAGAGTCTTCGTCATCAGTTGTGTGCATGACTCTGCCTTCCAATACCACTGACCATTTATGATTCACTAGGTCAGTGACAAAATATTTGTCTTGCTTGACTAGCCATAATAATGGTTCATCCGTGTAACTCATTTTTTTAAGATCCACCAAAGTGAATCTGAGGTCTTCTCTAACCACACCAGAATTACTGTCAACCCATTTACACTTGAAAACTGGAACTCTAAAAGTGACATAATCAATTTCCCAAATTTCTTGTATTATTCCAAAATAACTTATTGATGCTGTAATTGGATTCTTATCCTTGGAATTGGAAAAGTGTACAGCCTAAGCTTGTAGGGTAACTCCACTATTTTGAACTATACTTTTATCATCTTCCTCCTTTGAATAGAACAAGTAATTGTGTATGTAATAGCCGCCAAAAGTGATCACATAAGTGTTAGGTCCACGAGCTAGTCTCAATAGATTTTCAGAAACATTCGGAGTTGCATAAATCTTTTTCTTAAACCAAGATAAAAAGGATTTGTTATGTTCATTAAGTGTCCACTTTTCACTCATACGTGGATGTGCTCACTTAATTTTATTAATGTGTTGTGAAATGTAAGGAATAACATCCTCTATGTTTTTTAAAATGTACAAATGATCTTGATTAACTTGTTTTCCACTAACACTTTCAATCCTTACTCCTCGAATTCCCTTTCCTTCACGTCTATTTTCATGTCTTTTCTTTGGAAGTCCTACAGGGTCACAACTTGGCATATAACTTGAGCATAATTCAATGGCTTCCTCTGTAATGTAGCGCTCTATAATCGAAGCATCCAGTCTCAATTGATTCTTAACATATCCCTTTAAGATATTCATGTATCTTTCAACTGGGTACATCCACCTTAAGAAAATCGGCCCACATATTCGAATTTCTCTCACTAGATGGACAATCAAATGAACCATGATATCAAAAAATGAGGGTGGGAAATACATTTCGAATTGGCACAATAGTCTGATGGCCTCATTTTGCAAATCATCTAACTGTCGAGGATCAACAACTTTCTTGCAAATGGCATTGAAAAACAAACTCAAACGTGTGAGAATACCTCTAACAGAGGCAGGTAATGTGGCTCGAACAACTACTGGTAAAAGTTGTTGCATTAAGACATGAAAATCATGAGACTTTAAACCAACTAACTTCAAATCTTTCATAGAAACAAGGCTACTAATATTCGACGAATAACCTTGTGGAACCTTCACACTATGTAAACATTGATAAAAATTTGTTTTTCTTTTTTTGAAAGAGTGTGACAAGCTGGAGGAAGATAGGTGCATCTTCCTATGGTTGCGGATGTAACTCAGAACGGATTTCCATGTCAACCAAGTCTTGTCGTGCTTTCACTCCATCTTTTGTTTTTCGTTTAACGTTTAGTAAAGTCCCAACAACACTATCACATACATTTTTTTCAACATGCATCACGTCTATGCAATGTTGCACATCAAGTTTACACCAATATGGAAGATTAAGGAATATTGATCGCTTTTTCCAAATGTTTTTCTCAATGGTCTTTTTTTTATGTTTTCCAAAGACAACATCAATGTTCGTCACCTGGTCGTAAACTTCTTCCCCATTACGTGGTCTGCAGACTACATCATCCTTAGGACTTCCATTAAACGCTTTTTTCAATCTACGGTAAGGGTGATTTTGAGGAAGGAATCTTTGGTGTCTTGTGTACACAGTTTTTTGCCCATGCTTCAATTAAAGATAACTAGTATTTTCTTCACAAATCGGACATGCAAAATAACCTTTAACACTGTAACCACTCAAGTTCCCATATGCTGGGAAATCATATATGGTGCCAAAAAACATTGCACGCAAACGAAAGTTTTCTTCTGAATATGAATCGAAGACCTCGACACCCTCTTCCCACAACATTTTTAAATTGTCAATTAACGGTTTTAGATAAACATCAATGTCATTTCCAGGTTGTCTAGGACTCGATATCATCATAGACAACATCATGTATTTTCTCTTCAGGCACAACATAGGACATAGATTGTAAATCATCAAAATAACTGGCAATGAACTATGGTTGCTACTTAAGTTGCCATAAGGATTCATACCATCGGTAGCAAGTGCAAGTCTTAAGTTTCTCGGCTCTTCACTAAATTCGGGAAATGTGCCATCAATGTTTTTCCATTATGGGGAATCAGCTGGGTGTCGAAGAAGTTTATCACATTTTCTTCCATCAACGTGCCACATAAGATTCTTCGCATCTTCTTTAACAGAAAAGAATCGTTTCAACTTAGGTACTATAGGTAAATACCACATGACCTTAGCCGATGGACCTTAATTGTGTTCATCGTTATTTCCATCAAGTTTCTTCTTAAATCATGACGAACCACACGTCAGACACACCTTCATTGAAGCATACTGATCTTTATACAATACAAAGTCATTAGGACATGCATGTATCTTTTGGTATTCCAAACCCATTGGACATAGAATTTTCTTCGTGTCGTAATTACGGATAGGTAACGTGTTATTTTCTAGAAGCATCTCCTTTAGAAACTCCAAAAATTCTCGTGAAACTTTTATCAGTCCATCTGTTTCTTGCTTTCAAACAAAACAATTTCAAAGTAGCTGATAACCTTGTAAAATTGATGCATCCTCGATACAACTCCTGCTCTGAATTGTTCTTAAGACTATCATATAAATGAGCTCTTCCAAAATTTTCTTCGCCAACGTCACGTACCATTTCGTCTAAATGATCACTCATCCATTCGTCGACATAATCTGAACCTCTTAAAGTTGTTGGCTTATATAATACTTCCCCATGCCAAGTCCAAACTGTATAACTTCTCATTATTACATAGATGAACAAATGATCACGGATGTTGTCCTAGTCTTCATATACTTGATTGAGACAACGAACACAAGGGCAAAAATATGCCCCGTTCACTGGTTTTGCGTGTTATTTAACATATTATATGAACTCAGAAATCCCTCACTCATACTCTTCACTAATACGACGCTGATGAATCCAGCTTCGATCCATACTACTACACTAAAAGCATGAATCCACGGAAAAAAGAAAACTAACTTACTTATAGAACCAAAAATAAATATGTATCATACGTTGAAGGAAGAAAATAAACTATCATAGTATACGTACATGAACACAAATATCTATCGTTATACATATATCATACGTCCAGAATCGACAAACACAACACAAACACGAACACATATATCATACGTAAGAGATATTGAAGGAAAAAAAAACCAAACTTGAAATGGTGTCATTGGAGAAGATGACGAAGTTCTCTAACCATGAACGAACACAAAATATCATACGGACAAGAAAAAAAAACTATCATAGTATCATTATACATATAGATATCATACGTCCAGAATCGACAAACACGAGCACATACATCATACGTAAGAGTATTTTAAGAAAAAAAACATACTTCAAATGGTGTCATTGGAGAAGATGATGAAGTTCGCTGACCACGTACGAAAATCAACCTAAAGATAAACGAAAAACAATCGGTCAACCTTAGAAATGAGAACCAAATGAAATTACAAAGACAGAAACGACTTAAAAATAACCTTCTTTCTTTATCGCAATCGTCGACCAAGAAGAAAGTTCAAGCAGATATGGAACCGCGAACAAACAGTGAGATTGTGTTATGTTTTTACATTCAATAAATAAATTTCACGTCGAATACAATAAAAATTTGACATTATGTTTAAAAAAAATGTCAAAGTCCCAAATCATTCAACGTTTTATCTTAAAACAACGCGCCATTTTTTATTAATTTTTTCTTATAAATTGGAAAGGTTACGTCGAATTTGAAGGGGCTTAGACGTAGTATTGGAAGCCAAAAGTTTCTACCTTTTTAATTCTGTTTAGTTTTTTCTTTTAAACATGAGAGCATTAATAGAACGTCGAATTCCAGAATTTGACGTTTTCTTTTTCCGCCAAAAAGTACCATACTTTCATATCTTTTTTCTTTTCTCCCCACCCATAGAACGTCGAAGGCTGTAGGACTGGGACGTGAAGGGAATTGAAGTACTGGGAGCATTAATTGTGTGCTTAATACAACATCGTATTCGATGGGGCTTCGACGTTTTTTCTTCCATAAATAGCAAAATGTGGTGCTCTTATGATTCTTTTTTCTTTAAAATCAGACATGAAATTTTTTCTTTTTACTTCTTCTTTAATCAATTCAAGTTAGCAGTGTACTGAAATTTGCACTTTTAAACCAGTGATCAGTTTTTGATCAATATCAAAACTGCATAATCTTTTCTTCTCAACAAGATTGAGGGTTAGTCCACATACAATGCAATCAACATTAACAATTCACATATCGTTTACTAAAATAAATCTTCATTTCATTTCAAAATAAAACCGAAAGCAGTACATAAAACCAGAGTGACTTAATATCCATGATTACAAAATATAATAAAAAATACACATAGAAAAGTAGTCCCTATTCTTATGAACAAGATTCCATTCAATATTCATTAGTTGACTCATCATCATAATCTTCGGTTTCAAAGCCAATGCCATTCTCCCATCTGAAAAGAGTAACTTCAACTCTCTCATCCCTTTCAGACTTCTTCCTAAATTGATCAACAACATATTTCTCAAAATCAGTTTGTGGAATAGGCAGTATGATCTACAGTAGGAGTAGGTGTACTTCCAACAGTTAGCTCATCTCTGAAGAACCATCCATTCACAGTCCTTTCCAGCCCAATAGAAAACAAACTTAGTATACCAATTTCTTGTGACTTGTTGCACACAAGTCTGTCTTCTTGAGATACATTTACTCCTTGGAGTATCAGCACCTAGCTGATAAATACTCCATATGGCAATTTGTGTGCATATTTATGACATGCAGCGATCATACGGTCTTTTAGTACCGCAACCCAGTTGGTTGGGATTCTAGTCTTGATAGCATTCAACATAAATACATCTTTTGTTGACATTCTGTCCTCGACAAATCTTTCAGGCAATAGTAGCCAAGTCAGGACATAAGCAATCAGTTTCTCCTCCTTGTTTAAGCCATCATGTAGGTACTTCTTATCCACCTTGTACCTTCGTGAATATCTTAAGCAGTTTATATATACAGCTCTCTTTATTAGTCATCTGTTTGACTCATAATCACGGATATGAGAATCTAAACCTTCAACTTTCAGTCCTGCAATATTTGACCAAATAGTAATGTTAACACCTTTTACCCTTGAGTGAATGACCCCATTTACAACCCTCAAGTGTTTGTAGAAAACCTCTACCAAATCTGAATAGCAATCTCCTTTCATCTGGACAAAATCAGTAAGCCCTTGATATGCAATCCATTCTTGAAAAAGGAACCCTTCTTTCTTGAACAATTGCAAGTCCAGATACTTGTGAGGAACTACAGATTTTATAATTCTCTAGAATAAAAACTTTCCTCGGATCTCTGGATCACTTATCTAGCCAGATGGGTTTGCATTTCTTGTAACCCGGACAACCTTCTCTTTTCTTCTTGATGATGACGATGGAGAAGCCATTTCTGAATATAATTCTAGGAACGTCTTTCACAATCTAGTAGTTCTTAACTTCTCAACTTCTCAGCTTAAAAAATACAAAGTAGACGTCGGATTATAGTGGGCATCGACGTACTAATTGTCCCCAGAAGACAAAGAGTTTGAAAAAAGACAAAGGATACGTCGAATTTCGCGAATATTCGACGTTTTACTCTTCATCCTCAATTTTTTTTCCTTTATAAAACCGCTCATAACCTCCCATTACCATTATATTTTAATATAATATTTACATTTTAAGATAACCTCCCATTAGAAATGCAACATTACAGATATTCGAGGTTTTCTTCTTCAGCCTCCCGCCCTTTTCTGTGCTTTTTTCCTTTATAAACCTCCCATAACCTACCATTACGTTTACATTTTAAGATAAAATTTACAATATTTTTGGTATTTTTATATTATAAATTTGTGTAAATTTATCTTGTAATATTTACATATTATAAAATATAAGAACGATTTGTCGGTGAAATTTAAAGAGAATAAAATTTTATTTATTTAAAATATTATTTTAATTTCATATGAAAAATAATAATAATATTATTATATGAGAATTGAGTTTTAGTTATAGATCACAATAACTAAAATCATAATAAATATTATTATATTATTAAAAGTAATTTGAAATCAATGTTTTAGGCTAAAGATAGGTATGATTATACTAAAAGACTTTGATTGATTTTTAAATTATAATACTTTAAGTTTGAGAAAAAATTAAGTTGACTAATAAACTGAAGGTTAAGATAGAATATTGTGGACAAAAAATGAGATAGCTCAGTTAGAAAAAAAATAATTAGACAAGTTAACAACAGAGATGCATCACACCAAGTCAAAGATCGAGAATAGACAACGTGTATGGAGAATAGTTAGACAGATCTAGACCAAAAATTAAGACATAATGGGTTGGGTCGAAGATTAAGACAGGTTAAGTTTGACGGTGGAGACTTGTTGACCCAAAATGAATGTTCGGAGATTAAGACTAAAGGTCCAGACAAACTAACAAACTGTATTTAAAGAAAATGCTAGGAGCCACTAATGCGCCCAACTACTCCAGTGCCCATCAAGTCAATCCTTATATTGTCAGAGTTCAACTTCAACTGCATAATAAAATGTCGAACCCTTTAGATATTCGTCGTTGTTGAAATTATTTTATTGGGATATATAAGATTGAAAATTTTAGTTGGGCCTGAAATTGATAAGATTTGATGCACAACTTTATAAATACTAGATTTGAAAACACACTTAGTGTTTTCTAAACTGAAGAGTTACAAACCCTAGAAATGTGAAGAACGTTCCAGAATTTGATCAGAAATGGCTTCTTCATCATCATCAAGAAGAAAATGGAAGGTTGCCCGGATTGCAAGGAATGTTAATCCTACAGGTTGGATTAGTGATGAAGACATTCTACGGAAGCTTTTTAGTCTAAGGAAGATTACAACCGTGGTTTCTCATAGATATCTGAAATTGTTGAGCGTTTTCTACTCAAACTTAAAGATGAGTGATGAAACATTTTGTAACACAGTTAAGGGGATTGATATGAAGCTGATCAAAGAGGTTTTGATTGGGATTGTCGTTTTTCAATTGATCAGCAAAGAAGGCTTTCTCTTTCAAATTTGGATTGGTCATCAAGGACTTATTGGATTCACCATGATAAAAAAATGATGATCATCAACATGTCTATCCCATATCTGAATCTTTGAGTGCAAACAAAACAGATTCGACAAAAATTGAAGAAGATGAGTGGGCTAGATGATGATGCGGTGAAAATAG
The DNA here is from genome assembly GCF_016808095.1 of Vigna angularis. NCBI lineage: Eukaryota > Viridiplantae > Streptophyta > Magnoliopsida > Fabales > Fabaceae > Vigna > Vigna angularis. The sequence continues at coordinate 7,367,637 of NC_068975.1, forward strand.
ATTGTATGTAAGAATCGCTTAAAAAGATACTTAGGACTCAAGTAAATTGAAAGTTGACACAGTCATTGACAAAAGACTCTAAGGATTGAAAAATCACCGATCAAAATGGAAAGGAAGGTGATGTGAACAACCAGAAAGGATCAATAATAATTCTGCAACAGAAGAATATGGATTTTTGTTATTTGATTTTAATTTTGTAATCAGTGGCTTCTTAAGCCATCTTTTGTTTTGTTGGTTGTAATCATCTTTTGAGTATTAATAAAATTCTCTTTTGGCAATAACATTAGTCAATAATGATTGAATTGTTTAAATTGATTAAATCATTTGTATGATTATAATTGAACATTTTAATGTTACATCATTACATTAAATATACCATTGCACTCTTTTTGTTTCTTTCTTCTTTTAGAACACCAACAGTACGTCGTTGGTAAAGCAACTTGACGTAATAACCCAAAGGTCGCTCCCTTTTTTTATTTATCCTTTTTAAATTCAAATAGAACATCCAATTTTATATGGGAACACGCAGTTGGTTGGGCATGATAAATGCTGTGTTAGAAACAAAGAGATCCACGTCATCTACTCACACCACTCGACGTCCAGGTATATGGGAAAAGACTGTTGGCAGGGCATGATAAATGCTACGTTAAAACGAAGATTGTAATTGAACATTTAAATGTTACATCATTACATTGAATATACCATTGCCCTATTTTTTTTCTTCTTTTAGAACACCAATAATACGTCTATTGGTAAAGCTACTCGACGTAATATTAATAGAAAAAGTTTCGAAACGAAGAGGTTAACGTATTATTATCAACCAGATTACTCCCTTTTTATTTCTTTTTCTTTTAAACCAACAATAAACGTCCAATTTGTTGGGCATGTGACATATTATTCGTTAACCAAACCCAAAGGTCGCTTCCTTTTTTTATTTATCCTTTTTAAATTCAAATAGAACGTCCAACTTTATATGGGAAAACGCAGTTGGTTGGGCTTGATACATGTTGTGTTAGAAACGAACAGATCCACGTCCAATACTGACACCACTTGATGTCTAGGTATATGGGAAAAGACTGTTAGCAGCGCATGATCAAAGCTACGTTAAAACGAAGAGATACACGTCCAATATTAACACCACTCGATGTCCACGTTATTTGGGAAATAAATAGGGACGTCATTTTTCCTTTCGTATTCGACGTAAAATTATTTGAAGGATTTCTAAAAGAAATCCATTATTACGTAGGTTATAAATGGAAACGAAACAAAGGAAAACCATAATAACACTAAATATAGGAAAAAAATGAAAATCAAACCACGAAAAGATTCGAAGGATTGTTAAAATGTAGAAGGATTTTTGTGAATGGAGGTTGTAGAGTTTTGAAATGGTGCAAAATGCAAATCTTTCAACCTTTTTCTTTGTTAAAATGTAGAAGGATTTTTTTGAATAGAGTCTGTTTTAAATTCATAAGTGTTAACATTTTCCTCTAGTTTGCTACCATGCCTTCATCGTTAACAAAGAAATTTATTCGTTTAGTAGAGGAATCGATAACAAACCAATGGAAAAAGTTAACATGAATTTGTTTATGGAAGTTCTGTAGTTTAGTGAAGGAGGAGTATTGTTTTGAAAGGATACGAAATGCAAATCTATCAACCTTTTCCTTTGGTTTTCTATACTCCTGCAAGCTTTTTTGTGTCCTTGAAGGAGATAACAGAAAACACAAAGAAAAAAAATTAACAGATGGAGTTCATTGTAAAAATTTTATAAATGGATGTCTACAGGTTATCTAAGGCTCCAAACCTGTATTTATAGAAAAAAAGAATAATTTCCTTTGGCTTGATGTGGGGTGACCTTTGGCTTCAATAATAAAATGCAGTCCCAAGGCAAAGGTCACTCCTTTTTTTATTTTTCCTTTTTAACCTCCAATAACAAGTCGATTTTGGAAATATTCGACGTCCTCTGTAGGGTCTGTTTTTGAAATTTCTTGAAGGAGTTTATGAATTTTATGAATGAAAGTTGTAGCGTTTTGAAAGGCCTTGGAGTTGTTACAAGTTAACAAAAAGAAACCTTGGAGTTGTTACAAGAAATTTTATAAATGGATGCTACATAACTAATTACTGTTGGGAAAGGCCTGAATGGGCCTGTATGGACTTCAATAATAAAAGGTAGTCTACTTAAATGATATATGGGAAAATGCAGTTTGCTACTAGAAACAAAGAGGTTGACATCAATTTCTTCAGACTTCCAAAGTGTCTTTTTGGTTTAATTCTTTTTTCTTTTAATCTAACAATAAATGTCAGATTCCTTCGGCATCTGATAACGGTTGAAAAACTGTTATTTTTATGCTTAATCTTGATATTAAAAATAACCTTTATGACTTAGAAACTAGCTTGAAATCATGCTTTTGCTTAAGTTTTGGAAATAAGAGAGTTGGATGTTTTATGCTTGGTTTTCCTTGTTTTGGCAGGAATTAAGATGAATTAGATGAAAGAAGAGCCACAGTCACCGCTGAGTGGAACTTTTATCGCTTAGCGGTATTCTAAAGCACCGCTGATGGAATCCTCCTTGACGTAGTCCTCCTTTTATATTTTTACTGTTCCTAGCTTAGCTCTTAAGGAGCATGGGTTACTATAAATACCCATCTCCTCTCTTGTATTAGCACTTTTGAGAATAATGAGAATTGAGTTTTCTGAATTAGAAACTATTCTCTCTTGAAAGTCATAGGCTAGAGAGTCCAAAGACTCCCTCTAGCCACCTTCCAAGCACACTCTCATTTTTCCATTTCTTCAAACTTCACGGTGCTTCTCTTTCATTTCCACGCTGAGCATCCACTGCCACATCTGGCACGCGTCAGCTGCCAGTACGTCTCTAGCTTCCTTGCATCAGCCCTCTTCAGCCACGCTTTCTCTGTCGAACGCATCACTTTCCATTTTCCCACTCTCGCATCCACAATTCTCTCATTTTCCACTTTGAAGAAACCTCATCAGCTAGGGTTTTCTTCTTGAGTGTATCATCATCTCAGATCCACGTCTCTTCCTTCGTAAGTATCCTTTCTCTTTATGAATATACATCTCCTTCCATATTTACACCTCATCTTCACCGTTCCTTCGATTTCCACCGATTAAAAACCTTGTTCTCCGATTCAATCCATTTTCCACCGTTCAATCTTCATTTTGAACCGATTAATCGGTTCATTTTGTGTTTTCCCCTTTTCTAGGGTTCCATCGGTCAGTCTAGGGTGTTTTTGGTTCGAATAGAGTACGAGTTTAGTTTTCCTTCGAGTCAATATTCGATCTCGTGTTCTGGTCATCATTTTCAACATTCCGCTGCGTATTCTTCGTCGGAGAAGCTTCGAGGAGGTCCGGTTCGTGTTCGCACAGCTTCAATCGACCTCTCCTCGGGCGTTCGTCCATCAAGTGGTATTCAGAGCTCAGGTTCGAGCACGCTTCAGAGGTAAGTATCTCGGTTCGTCTCTGTTTTGAGTTTTCTTCCATTATTGAGTTGTTTCGATTCTTCTTGTGTTTGATTCGCGTCTCTGTTTTTTGTTTCTAGTTATGTCTCGGTGTGATTTTGATTCTGAGTTTATTCTTTCAAACTCGCGTTTCCGTTTCGTTCATTATTTCTGTTTTGAGTTTTGTTTCATTTGATTCTGAGTTGTTCATCATTTTCTATTACTGTCTTGTGATCTGGTTTGTGTCTTCATTGAATCAATTCCAGGTGTTTTCTGGTTTGATGTTAAACTCATTTTCTGATTTTGACTTGTTCTGTGCCTTGAGTCATTACTTTGAGTTTTATTTTCATTTTATTCGGTGATTTCACTTTATTTGAGTCTTTAATTTCTAAATCTATTTCTGTTTTGTCTATGTCATGTTACTTTGTTTTAATTGTCAATTAAATCTGAGTTTAACTGATTCAATTGAGTTCTTGCACTGAGTAAGTTCTGTTCACCTTAAATAAGCTATGATATTTGGATAAATGAGCTTGGTGACAAATTTCAGTGGTGGAGATAATGAATCTCATGTTCGTGAATCTGTTTAATGATAGCTTTGCTTGGTTTCTGCCTAATCAGTAACAAGTGCATACCAAGTGAGCAATGAAAGGCTCAGCCTAGCTCAGTTGCACATTGATTAATTAGCAGATTTGTTATTTGGCCAGCTACACCGAACTGGATTTTCTTTGCAGAGACTGAGTCATTCATACTTGGTTTTAAATTCTTTGCCAAGTTCTGATTCAAATTTTTTCCAGTATTGTCTTTGTTTCGTTGGCATCTATTGAGGTATTTGAATCTGCAGAATTGCCTTAAAACTGTTTACAACAGTGATTGAACTTAGTTTGAACTTCTGAGTTTGTGATCCATAGTGTGTATTCACTGTTTTCACTTTGCTATCAATTCTGCAATTGAGAATACATTTTTTTGGTCACTCAAGGAAGCCTAAACCAGTGATATTGAAACTATAATTGTGGCTGAGAGTGATTAGCCTCTTGTTTTCCTTTGGATATTTTTTTAGTTGAATCATTTGTTTCTATCATGACTCATATCTTGTGAAGTTGAATTGAAATAGAGTCAAATTATATGTTGTGAATTGTAGCAAAAGAAAGTTAAAGTATAAAAGCATGAGTTCTGGTGATTTGAAAAAAGAAAAAGCAATTAGAAAAGAAGTATTGATTGAGCCACATAAAGAGTCAAGTGGCAAGTGCAATTCACAACACAGTTTCACTCTTAATGTTTCTCTCCTTTTTCTGGTTCATCATATAATTGGATTGGAGTGAACATTTTAGAGCAATTGGCAATGCATTATTCTGTTTCAGTTGCAAATCTGTTTGGTCATGTATGATTCAACTTGCTGTCATTTTCTTGTTTTATGAATCTATTCTAGATCCCTTGTTAGGTTCTGTTTGTGTGCTCACCTTATTCATTACTTTGTTTCTTGCTTGTCATTGTTGAATGTTCTGGTTTTGTCTCAATGCAAGTGTAAACTCTAATCTGCTGTTCATAATTGAGCTTTTGTTGCTTTCATAATCTGATCTAGAGTTGTCTTAAGCAATAGATCTGCTGTGTTGTCCTTATTTGTGGCTGTTCTGTTCTGGTTTCTAATTTCTGACCTTAGCCTAGCCATTCTGATTGAGAAGTTTGTACACTCTGGATTTCTGGAATTTGAAAGAGGTTTGTGTGCTTGGTAGCATTTTAGGTGGTGGTGGTCTGGAATACTCTCCAGCTGTGTACTGCCAAGGGAGAATTTCCTTCCAAACCTTTCCATTTTGAGTGCTTTAAGCTTTAAGAGAGACTGATTTTTGTGAGTTTTGTGTGGCTACATCTAAGAGCCAAATATCCTTGTTGAGAGTGTGTTTTTACTTCAGTTCTGAATCTGAATTGTGCTTACCAATTAGATTTGTGCAGTTTTTTGTTTATATTGCCATTTATAGGTGGTTTTGTGTCAAGAGTGAATTACAAAAAGCTGCAACAGTGAAGAAGTTGAACAAGGAGTCTCATGAAAGTTGAACTGAATGGGCTTTGGGAGTGCAGACCAGAACCTTCACTGATAGCACCTCAACAGAGTTTAGCTTAAGCAACCAGAAGCAGAAGCAATTCACGTGGGAGTGTTAAACTGAAGGGAGTTTCTTTCATCCTAAATTACTTCTGTTGTGATTGAACTGTTCCTGTTATAGCCTGTATTGCTTAGCATTATTTGGAAGTTGATCTGGTATGATAATTTTTGTACACTAGGATTAGCCAATCTGAATCTGATTCTGAATTGGAATTGTTCTGCATCGCATTGGATTAATCTGATTTTGATTAGACTAGGGTGGTTGTTAATCAGTTTGGTTTCAGCTTAGATTTTACATTTCTTTGAATCTGGTATAATGACCATTTGCATGTGTCTAATAGAATCTGGTTTGATTTTGGTGTGTGTAGAACTGATTTGTTGAGAATTTAGCTTGAGCGGAAAATTACTGAGAAAACAGCAACCTAAGCATTTAATTTGGAAGCTTTGAATTAAAGGGAGTTATCTAGTTTAATTGCTTCTGACTGTTTAAACTCTTTTGGATTTAAATTGTTCATTGTTGAATTACATCATCTGCTGAATTGGTGTGAATTATCTGTGCAGAATTGTTTTCATTAGAATTCAAATTGTCTAGGAGTTTATTTGAGCAGCAGCAGATTCTTAGTGGAAAGCTTGTGCAGCCAAGAGAAAGGGAAGTTTTTACTGCCCTATATCCTCTTTTGCAATCTGTTTTAACTAAGTGAATACTCAGCAGTTTTGTGCATGTGTGTTGTAGGATGAGACTAGCAAGGAGATTCAAGAGAATTGATTCCAGCAACATCAAAGTTGAGCAACAAAGCTGAATGAAGTGGACCAGGACCAGGACCGTAGCAGCCTAGTATAGTTTTCTTTTAGTTTCAATTTTGTTTGTAATAGGCTTGTGTTAGCCTACTGTTAGCTTTAGTTTTTGTTTTGTAAAAGGGCCTTTTATAAAGTCCAAGTGTTTAGGAAGAGTCCTTGGTGCTCTTTCAAACTCTTGGCAACTTTATTTGCTTTTATTTTTTTAGCATAGCTAGACAGGTGAATGTGTCTTGTTAGCCAAAGCTACAAGCTTCACCATAGGAGTATATATTGATTTGATTTGTGTATCTCGTAGGGTCATTAAAGTCCGCTGGTTTCCATAGTGTTTTGTTTCTTTGATTTTGTGTTCTACGTTTAGGGGTGATTTAGGCTAAAAGGGATTAAACTCTAAGCCTTATCACATTAGAGTCCGAGTGTCTAGTCTTTTGATTGTGCTTAATTGTTTGTGATTGTTTGAGTTGTGTACTTTGTTTCTAAAGGTGATTTTAGTTTAAGGGGTAATTAGTTAGTAGCCTAAGACATTTCTGGCAAGGCAAGACTTGATACTTAAGCAGTCTTCATGACTCACCTCTCTTACCTGGGACTTGTCTAAGTGAAAGTTTTGAACCCTTTAGATTAAGAAAACTTTTATAAACAAAGATGTTTTCTTATGGTTCATATAGGTCTTCTAGGTTAGATAATGTTGATGAAATGTTTAAACAAGCTAGGAATCTTCCATCCTTTGGTAAAGACATAGGTGCATTAACATACCTAGCTTGGGAAAAAGAAATTGATAAAATAAATCCTTGGTTTTATGAAGAGAGTGAATATTATGTCCTTAGCATATATATCTCTAAGTTAGAAAAGCATGCAAGAGAGTGGTGGAATGAAAGACAATATCATGTTAGGAAAAGTAGAAAGTCCTCCATACGTGATTGGCATGATTTAAAAGCTTGCATGAGAAGAAAGTTTTTGCCTTCAAGCATTAAAATAAACCTAGAACTAATTAGGGATTGCATTGATGATGGAAAATTATTTCTTGAGAGTTTAAATGATCATGGGTTTCTTCGTAGAGAATTAGAATTTGGGGCAAGACTTAAGGAGATCAAGGATAAGAAAAGAGAAAGAGAGATTGAGAGAAAAGAAAAGGAAGAAAGGAAAGAAGAAGAGAAGAGAGAGAGAGAACAAATAGAGAAAAGAGAAGAGAGAAGAAGGGAGGAATTAAGAAGAGAAGAAGAGAGAAAAGAAGAAAAGAGAGAAAGGCAAGAAAGAGAGAAGAAAGAAAAGGAGAAATTGTTACTGATGACAAATCCTATTCTTTCAAAGACTGTAGAACCTAAAAGGGAAGGTTTCCAAATCTTAACTTCTTTTCCAATAATTGATTACTTTTCAATTTTTGACTTCTCTTTCAAACTAATTGTCATGAAAACATTTTCAAAATATGACAATTCAAATCTTGAGTTATTGTTATCTTTAAGAAAACAATTAACTTAAGATAAAATTGAATTTGGACTTCTAAAATTTTCAAAGATTACTAATCAAAGTATTAGAAGTTCTTATTCTCTTGTTTTTAAAGAAAAATTCTTTCTTGGATTGATATTAACCGAAGATATATTTGATGTGTATTGCAGATTCGTGTTTAATCCAGGAGGAAGAAAACTAGATCTAAAAGAATAAGGCCACTCCAAGATGGCCATGCTCCCAAAGATTGTGTGGAGCTTCTTCATAAGGCGATTGTCAGATTTGAGGACAAATCTTTTCTTAAGAGGGAGGGCATGATGGAATCCTCCTTGACGTAGTCCTCCTTTTATATTTTTACTGTTCCTAGCTTAGCTCTTAAGGAGCATGGGTTACTATAAATACCCATCTCCTCTCTTGTATTAGGACTTTTGAGAATAATGAGAATTGAGTTTTCTGAATTAGAAACTATTCTCTCTTGAAAGTCATAGGCTAGAGAGTCCGAAGACTCCCTCTAGCCACCTTCCAAGCACACTCTCATTTTTCCATTTCTTCAAACTTCACGGTGCTTCTCTTTCATTTCCACGTTGAGCATCCACTGCCACATCTGGCACGCGTCAGCTGCCAGTACGTCTCCAGCTTCCTTGCATCAGCCCTCTTCAGCCACGCTTTCTCTGTCGAACGCATCACTTTCCATTTTCCTACTCTCGCATCCACAATTCTCTGATTTTCCACTTTAAAGAAACCTCATCAGCTAGGGTTTTCTTCTTGAGTGTATCATCATCTCAGATCCACGTCTCTTCCTTCGTAAGTATCCTTTCTCTTTATGAATATACATCTCCTTCCATATTTACACCTCATCTTCACCGTTCCTTCGATTTCCACCGATTAAAAACCTTGTTCTCCGATTCAATCCATTTTCCACCGTTCAATCTTCATTTTGAACCGATTAATCGGTTCATTTTGTGTTTTCCCCTTTTCTAGGGTTCCATCGGTCAGTCTAGGGTGTTTTTGGTCCGAATAGAGTACGAGTTTAGTTTTCCTTCGAGTCAATATTCGATCTCGTGTTCTCGTCATCATTTTCAACATTCCGCTGCGTATTCTTCGTCGGAGAAGCTTCGAGGAGGTCCGGTTCGTGTTCGCACAGCTTCAATCGACCTCTCCTCGGGCGTTCGTCCATCAACCGTAGTCACCGCTGAGGGCCAAAACTGCAGTTGGGCGTCATCTTGAAGAACCGCACTTACCATTTGTCAGAAGCGGCTGCAGCGGAATGGTTAGCGTGGAATAACAAACCAAGAGGGTTTTTAATACTAACTTGTGCCTTTTAATTTCTACTCAGTTAAACTTACTTAGCAATTGATATTGACAAACAAAGAGAGTAAGGTTGAGAGAAATTTGCACAGATGATTTTATCCTGGTTCGGATCTTACCAATCCTACGTCCAGTCGCTTATCTCAAAACAAGATAAACAGTTTCACTAACACAAAACAATTACAAACTACAATCACAAAGATACAATTTGTAAAAGTTTAGAAACCACCTCTCTTGATGCCACAAGAGATGAGACAACACCTCCTTTGAATCTTCACAAAGGATGAAACACTTCCTCCTAATACTTCACGAAGGATGAACACCTCCTCTGAATACTTCACGAAGGATGAACTTCCTCTTCCAGACACCTCCTTAGACACACCAAGGATAAACCAGCTATTCCTCTATCACCGTAGCAGTATATCACCAACTCTACAGACAGAGTTTCCTTAGCTGAGCAAGAGCACACAATTCTCAAGAGTTTCTGAGTATTTGAGCACAAGGGAAGAGTTTCTCCACTTCTGGATATCACTAACTTGAGAGGAAATGAGAGTCTATTTATAGACTCATCCAAAGACTCTTCCATTTTTCGTTTTCAGCCTTTCTTACTGTGTTAATCGATTAGCTACAGTGGTTAATCGATTAACACTCCAACGGATAGTCCAACGGCTCTAAAAACGGCTAGTTTTTCAAACGGTCACTGTGTTAATCAATTAACACCCTCTGTTAATCGATTAACGTTAATCGATTAACAGCCCCTGTTAATCGATTAGCTACAGTGTTTTGCTACAGTACATTGCTACAGTACATTGCTACAGTAATGTGCTACAGTACATTGCTACAGTAATTTTACAAAACACTTTCTTTTTCTAATCTAAGTCCTATACATATTTCTAAGAGTATTACAAAAGCTTTCCATAGCAATACAAGTCTTCATAACATCTTGAATCTTGATTTCTTCTTGACTTGATTTGGACATCATCAAAACTTCATTTTCATCATTTTGCTAACAATCTCCCCCTTTTTGATGATGATCAAAAACTCCTTGATTTAAAGCTTTTGGTAATAATCTGTATTTAAAACACAACTTATGGAAGAAAGAGTGCATTAGTGAATAAGCACAAATAGCACAAATAGGCAAATAAGCTTTAAACATTTTCTCCCCCTTTTTGATCATAATTAAAAAGTTGTGTTTGATGTTCTCCCCATAAGATAATACTCCCCCTTAATAAAAGCATGTATGCATATGAGCTAAAAATATTTCAAATTTAAAGATTCATTCAAACATGCACAATAGGATATATGCATAGAATTATTAAGGAAAAACAACATACATTTTATTGAATTTAAAGAGGCCAGCATACAAAGAAGTTAAATATATAGCACACACACTACAAAAAGCATAGAAGCATAAAATACCCCTTTAGATATGCCTCCAATTTCGTACTGATAATCCTCTAGGTTGTTTCCACATTTTGTTTAGATCTTCATCTTGAGGATTGTCATCATTCTTCACTTCATTTGTTGTCCTCTACAAATCTTCATCATTGCCTGCATGTAATTCAAATGACTCAAGAGGTTTTGCCTCAAGGTCTACAATTTCATCAAAGACAACATGCACACATTCTTCTATTCCAAATGTTTTCCGTTTGAAAACTATATATGCTTTGTATATTAGAAGAAAATAGTTCCATCTACCATGGAATAATTTTTTTTTTTTAATTCTTCTTTTCAAATATTTAGAACAAAAACATTTTTTTTTTTAAAAAAATTTCTTAAATATTGTTTTAAAGAAATTCTAAATTTTAAACAATAGGTACCCAACTATTTTGTATGGGTCCTTTGGGTTAGTTTGAAAATTTGAAATCATTTTACAACCCAAATATATCTACCACTTGGAACACCATAATGCTTAATTTTACATTTGTTAGATGTATGACCCTTTTTCATAAAAGAAAAGCATGATACAACATTTGTGTTCCTATAAGTTGTTCCTTTTTCTACCCAATTTCTACGGCTTCTATGATTGTGTTTATTTTTAATTCTAGGAACATACTTATTTTTAACAGCCTTATTTTCATTATTTTTACTACATTCTCCTAAGGTTGTTTCATCTAGTAGTTTCTTATGATTAACACAAGATGCACATTTATCACTACAAGTAAATTTACCCTTTTCAAAAAATAAAACTTTATTTTTCAAATCTTTATTTTCTTCAAAAATATTTTCAAAATTTAATTTTAAATTCTTATTTTCTTCAAGAATATTTTCAAAGTCTGATTTCAAATTTTTATTTTCTTCAGAAATATTTTCAAAATTTAATTTTAAATTTTTGAAATCCTTTTTCAATTTCTGATGGGCTTTATCTAATTTTTCAGATTCTACTATTAAAGCAGCATAAATTTCATGCAATTCATTTTCGCTAATTTGACTAGAATTATCAGAATCGCTAGATGTACTTACTTGGCTTCCAGCGTCGTCGTTCACCACTAAACAGATGTTTGCTTCTTCATCTGCGTAGCTTGAATCTGAAATGGTCTCATTGTCGTCTTCCCATGCAATGTATGCCTTCTTTTTCTTGAAGAATCTTTTCTCCTTTTTGTCTTCACCCTTCTTTTGATCTGGGCAGTCTGCTTTTAGATGCCCCTTTTCTCCGCAACCATAGCATCGGTAATTTGAGGAAGATACTGAATTATCTTTCTTTTCGTATCTAAATTTTCCTTTACCTTTAGACTTCATGAACCTGTTGAGCCTTTTTATCATGAGTCTCAATTCTTCTTCTTCGTCTGAGTCTTCATCTTCCGATTTACCTTTGCTTCTTTCAACCTCCGACTTTAACGCCAAACTCTTCTTGTTGTTTTTGGCTTTTGCTTCTTCTTCATTAAGTCTTCCGAGGTCAAGTTCATGTTCCCTCAACTTTCCAAAAAGTGCCGCCATATGTTATGTTCACTTTCCAAGGATTTGTTATGTTCATTAAGTGTCCACTTTTCACTCATATGTGGATGTGCTGACTTAATTTCATCAATGTGTTGTGAAATGTAAGGAATAACATCCTCTGTGTTGTTTAAAATGTACAAATGTGCTTGATTAACATCTTTTCCACTAACACTTTCAATCCTTACTCCTCGAACTCACTTTCCTTCACGTCTGTTCTCATGTATTTTCTTTGGAAGTCCTATTGGGTCACAAATTGGCATATAACTTGAGCAGAATGCAATGGCTTCCTTTGCAATGTAACGCTCTATAATCGAAGCGTCCGGTCTCAATTGATTCTTAACATATCCCTTTAAGATCTTCATGTATCTTTCAACCGGGTACATCCACCTCAAGAAAACCGGCCCGCATATTCGAATCTCTCTAACTAGATGGACAATCAAATGAACCATGATATAAAAAAATGAGGGTGGGAAATACATTTCTAATTGGCACAATAGTCAGATGGCCTCATTTTGCAAATCATATAACTGTCGAGGATCAACAACTTTCTTGCAAATGGCATTGAAAAACAAACTCAAACGTGTGAGAATACCTCTAACAGAGGCAGGTAATATGGCTCAAATAGCTATTGGTAAAAGTTGTTGCATTAAAACATGAATATGTGAGACTTTAAACCAACCATATTCAAATCTTTCATACAAACAAGGCTACTAATATTCGACGAATAACCTTGTGGAACCTTCACACTATGTAAACATTGACAAAAAATTCTTTTTTCTTTTTTGGAAAGAGTGTGACAAGCTAGAGGAAGATAGGTGCGTCTTCCTATGGATTGCGGATGTAACTCAGAACGAATTCTCATGTCAACCAAGTCTTGTCGTGCTTTCACTTCATCTTTTGTCTTTCCTTTAACGTTTAGCAATGTCCCAACAACACTATCACATACATTTTTTTCAGCATGCATCACGTCTATGCAGTGTCGCACATCAAATTTATACTAATATGGAAGATTAAAGAATATTGATCGCTTTTTCCAAATTTTTTCTCAACGGTCTTCTTTTTATGTTTTTCGAAGACAACATCAATGTTCCTCAGCTAGTCATATACTTCTTCCCCGTTACGTGGTCTACACACTACATCATCCTCAGGACTTCCATTAAACGCTTTTTTCAATCTATGGTAAGGGTGATTTCGAGGAAGGAATCTTCGGTGTCTTGTGTACACAGTTTTCTGCCCATGCTTGAGTTGAAGGTAGCTAGTATTTTCTTCACAAATTGGACATGTAAAATGACCATTAACACTGTAACCACTCAAGTTCCCATATGCTGGGAAATCATTTATGGTGCAAACAACCATTGCACGCAGACGAAAGTTTTCTTCTGAATATGAATCGAAGACCTCGACGCCCTCTTCCCACAACATTTTTAAATCGTCAATTAACAGTTTTAGATAAACATCAATGTCATTTCTAGGTTGTCTAGGACCCGATATCATCATAGACAACATCATGTATTTTCTCTTCATGCACAACATAGGAGATAGATTGTAAATCATCAAAATAACTGGCCATGAACTATATTTGCTACTTAAGTTGCCATAAGGATTCATACCATCGGTAGCAAGTGCAAGTCTTAAGTTTCTTGGCTCTGCACTAAATTCAGAAAATGTACCATCAATGTTCTTCCATTGTGGGGAATCAGCTGGGTGTCGAAGAAGATTATCACATTTTCTTCAATCAACGTGCCACATAAGATTCTTCGCATCTTCTTTAATAGAAAACAATCGTTTCAACCTAGGTACTATAGGTAAATACCACATGACCTTAGCCGGTGGACCTTCATTGTGTTCATCGTTATTTCCATCAAGTTTCTTCTTAAATCGTGACAAACCACACGTCGGACACACCATCATTGAAGCACATTGATCTTTATAAAATACACAGTCATTGGGGCATGCATGTATCTTTTGGTATTCCAAACCCATTGGACATAGAATTTTCTTCGCTTCGTAATTACGGATAGGTAACGTGTTATTTTCTGGTAGCATCTCCTTTAGCAACTCCAACAATTCCGTGAAACTTTTATCAGTCCATCCGTTTCTTGCTTTCAAAAAAAACAATTTCAAAGTAGCCGATAACCTTGTAAAATTGATGCATCCTGGATACAACTCTTGGTCCGAATTATTCTTAAGACTATCGTATAAATGAGCTCTTCCAAAATTTTCTTCGCCAACGTCACGTACCATTTCGTCTAAATGATCACTCATTCATTTGTCAAAGTAATCCGAACCTCATTAAGTTGTTGGCTTATATAATACTTCCCCATGCCAAGTCCAAACTGTATAACTTCTCATTATTCCATAGATGAACCGATGATCACGAATGTTGTCCAAGTCTTCATATACTTGATTAAGACAACGAACACAAGGGAAAAAATATGCCCCGTTCACTTGTTTTGCGTGTTCTTTAACATATTGTACGAACCCAGAAATCCCTCTCTCATACTCTACAGTAATACGACGCTGATGAATCCAGCTTCGATCCATACTACTAAACCAGACGAAAAGAATCCACGGGAAAAAAAAACTAACTTACGTAGAGAAACAAAAATAAATATCTATCATACGTTGAAAGAAAAAAATAAACTATCATAGTATACGTACACCAACACAATATATCTATCGTTATACATATATCATACGTCCCGAATCGACAAACACGAACACATATATCATACATAAGAGATATTGAAGGAAAAAAAAAACTTGAAATGGTGTCATTGGTGAAATGGTGTCACTGGAGAAGATGAGGAAGTTTGCTGACAACGAACTTACACAAATATCATACGTTGAAGAAAAAAAAAACTATCATAGTGTCGTTATACATATAGATATCATACGTCCAGAATCGAAAAACACAACACAAATACGAGCACATACATCATACGTAAGAGTATTTTAAGAAAAAAAAAACATACTTGAAATGATGTCAATTGAGAAGATGATGAAGTTCGTTGTCCCTGTACGAAAAACAGCCTAAAGATAACGAAAAACAATCGGTCAACCTTAGAAATGAGAACCAAATGACATTACAAATACAAAAATGACATAAAAATAACCTTCTTTCTTTATCGCAGTCGTCCACAAAGAAGAAAGTTCACTAGTACAATTTCATGTCGAATAAAACAATCGGTCAACCTTAGAAATGAGAACCAAATGACATTACAAATACAAAAACGACATAAAAATAACCTTCTTTCTTTATCGCAGTCGTCCACCAAGAAGAAAGTTCACTAGTACAATTTCACGTCGAATAAAACAAAATTTTGACGTTATGTTTAAAAAACAACGTCAAACTCCCAAACCAATCGACGTTTTATCTTAAAACAGCGCGCCTTTTTATTAACTTTTTTTTATAATTTGCAAAAGTTACGTCGAATTTGTAGGGGCTTGGACGTAGTATTGGAAGCCAAAAGTTAAAGTTTCCACCTTTTAAATTCTTTTTAGTTTTTGGTTTTAAAGCGTGAGCATTAATACAATGTCAGTTCTGTTGGAATTGACGTTTTGTGCCATACTTCCGGATCTTTTTTCTTTTCTACCCTCCAATAGAACGTCGTAGGCTGTCGGGTTGGGACGTGAACGAAATTGAAGTACTTGACAACATTAATTGTGTGCTTAATAGAACGGCGTATTCGATGTGGCTTTGACGTTTTTTTCTATCGCTCTTATGATTTTTTTGCTTTAAAATCAGACATGAATTTTTTTTTCTTCTTCCTTAATTGATTCAAGTTAGCAATGTACTGAAATTTGCACTTTTAAACTAGTGATCAGTTTTTGATCAATAACAGAACTGTATAATCTTCTCTTCTCAACTAGATTGAGGGTTAGTCCACATACAATGCAATCTTCATTCACAATTCACATATCGTTTACTAAAATAAATCTTCATTTCATTTTAAAATAAAACCGAAGTAGTACCTAAAACCAGAGGTGACTTAATGGCACACTTAGAAAATATAAAAAATAAAATCCACATAGAAAAGTAGTCCCTATTCTTACGAAGAAGATTCCATTCAATCTTCATAAGTTGACTCATCATCAGAATCTTTAGTTTCAAAGCCAATGCAATTCTTGTTTCCCTTCTTCTCCCATCTCAGAAGAGTATCTTCAACTCTCTCATCCCTTTCAGACTTCTTCCTAAATTGATCAACAACATATTTCTCAAAATCAGTTTGGGGAATGAAGGCAGTATGATCTGCAGCAAGAGTTGGTGTACTTCCAAAAGTTTTCTCATCTCTGAAGAACCATCCATTCACAGTCCTTTCCAGCCCAATAGAAAACAGACTTAGTATACCAATTTCTTGTGACTTGTTGCACACAAGTCTGACTTCTTGAGATACATCTACTCCTTGGAGTATCAGCACCTGGCTGATAAATGCACTAGATGGCAATTGGTGTGCATATTTATCTCCTACAGCGATCATGTGGTCTTTGAGTACCGCAACCCAGTTGGTTGGGATTCTAGTCTTGATAGCATTCAACAGAAATACATCTTCTATTGAAATTATGTCCTCGACATATCTTCCAAGCAGCAGTAGTGAAGTCGGGACATAAGCAATAATTTTCTCCTCCTTGTTTAAGCCATCATGTAGGTACTGCTTATCCACCCTATACCTTCGTGGATATCTTAAGAAGTTTATATAGATAGCTCTCTTTGTTAGCCATCTGTTTGACTCAGAATTACGAATATGTGAATCCAAACCTTCAGCTTTCAGTCCAGCAATATCTAACCAAACATTATCGTCAACAGTAATGTTAACACCTTTGACCCTTGAGTGAATGACCCCATTTACAACCCTCAGGTTTGTGTAGAAAACCTCTACCAAATCTGGATAACAATCTCCATTCATCTTGACCAAATCAGTAAGCCTTTGATATGCAATCCATTCTTGAAAAAGGAACCCTTCCTTCTTGAACAGTTGCAGGGCTAGATACTTGTGAGGAACTACATATTTTATAACTCTCCAGTATAAAAGCTTTCCTCGGATCTCTTCATCACTTATCCATCCACATGGGATTGCGTTTCTTGTAACCCGGGCAACCTTCTCTTTACTTCTAGATGATGAAGAATCCATGTATGGATACGACGTTTTCTTCTTCATCCTCGTGCTTCTATTTCCTTTTTAAAACCTCTCATAACCTCCTAGTACCATGATCTTGATGCTATCAAGCGTGTATGCCATTGAATCTTCATCATCAGAATCTTTAGTATGATCTTGATCAAGAGTAGGTCGACTTCCAACAATTTGCTCATCATTGAAGAACCATCCATTCACAGTCATTTTGAGCCCAATAGATGACAGAATTGGTATACCAATTTCTTTTGACCTTTTGCACACAATTCTTCTTTCTTCTTCAGATGCATCTACTCCTTGGAGTTCCAACACCTTGCTTATAAATACTCCATATGGCAATTTGTGTGCATAATCATCTCCTGCAACGATCATGTGGTGTTTTAGTACCGCAACCCAGTTGGTTGGGATTCTAGTCTTGATAGCATTCAACAGAAATACATCTTCTGTTGACATTTTGTCCTCGTTCAATCTTCCAGGCAATAGTAGCCAAGTCAGGACATAAGCAATCATTTTCTCCTCCTTGTTTAAGCCATCATGTAGGTACTGCTTATCCACCCTGTACCTTCTTGGATATCTTATGCATTTTATATATATAGCTCTCTTTGTTAGCCATCTGTTTCACTCAGAATGACGGATATGAGAATCCAAACCTTCAGCTTTCAGTCCAGCAATATCTGACCAAACATTTTTGTCAATAGTAATGTTAACACCTTTGACCCTTGAGTGAATGACCCCATTTACAACCCTCAGGTTTGTGTAGTAAACCTCAACCAAATCTGGATAGTAATGTCCTTTCATCTGAACAAAATCAGTAAGCCCTTGATATGCAATCCATTCGTGAAAAAGGAACCCTTCTTTCTTGAACAATTACAAGTCTAGATACTTATGAGGAACTACCTTTTTTATATTTGTCCAGTATAAAAACTTTGCTTCATGTCTCAATCACTTATCAATCTACATGGGCTTGTGTTTCTTGTAACCCGAGCAACCTTCTCTTTTCCTCTTGACGATGGAGAAGCAATTTCTGAATAGAATTCTAGGAACGTCTTTCACAATATCGACTTCTTAACTTCGTAAGTGTGCTTAAAAATACAAAGGAGACGTCGAATTATAGAGGGCATCGACGTGATAATTGTCAGCCAGAAGATAAAGAGTTAGAAAAAGACGTCTCTATTTATGGATATTTGACGTTTTCATTTTCATCCTCCCCCTTTATAGAACCGCTCATAAACTCCCACTACCATTATATTTCAATATAATATTTACATTTTAAGATAACCTCCCCCATTAGAAATGCAATGTTTCCAATATTCGAGGTTTTTTTCTTCAGCCTCCCGCCCTTTTTCTGTCCTTTTGTCGCTCATAAACTCCCATTACCATTATATTTCAATATAATATTTACATTTTAAGATAACCTCCCCCATTAGAAATGCAACGTTTCCAATATTCGAGGTTTTTTTCTTCAGCCTCCCGCCCTTTTTCTGTCCTTTTGTCGGTGAAATTTAAAGAGAATAAAATTTTATTTGTTTAAAATATTAATTTAATTTCATATAGAAAATAATAATAATAATATTTTAAACGAATTCAATTTAGTTATAGATCACAATAATTAAAATCGTAATAAATATTATTATATTATTTAAAGTAATTAAGTTGACTAATAAACTAAAGGTGTAGATAGAATATTGTGGACAAAAATGAAGATATGTCAATTAGAAAAAAATGTATGTTGTCAAAAAAACTTAGTCATTATAATTAGTTATTAGTAAAAATGTTTATGATATCAAAAAATACTATGATTAACATTATTTGAAAAACAAATTTGACCCACCTCATTCATTATTTCATCGCTTTTTAATATTTCAACAAACATGTGATCAATATCAAGCCACGTTGTCATTAATATGCCCATAAATAATCATTAAAAACTCATTTGCATTTCTTAATTTATAACGCTTTGAATCGATTATATTAACGGAGGAAAATTGAGAGTGGAATTAAATGAATATAGAGGGGCACATCAAACTTTTTAACTTCGAGCCCTCCAAATATCCCCTTCTTCACGAGTGATTCAAAAGTAGACAATTTCTGTGGGAGGGTGACGTCAATTTGTTTTTAAATGAATCCAACAAAATTTATTGATTTTTTTGTGAATGATGTTTGAACGTCGAATGCAGCGGGTCTTCGACGCTCATACAAGAAAGTGCAGTGTGGCAGTTACTAAGCATTTTCACAAAAGATAAAGGGTACGACGTATTCTACGGATATACGACGTTTCCTTCTTCATCTTCGTGCCTCTATTTGCTTTTTAAAACCTCTCATAACCTCACAGTACCATTATATTTTAATATAAGATTTACATTTTAAGATAACCTCCCATTAGAAATGCAACGTTACAGATATTCGATGTTTTCTTCTTCAACTTCCCGCCCTTTTCTGTGATTTATCCAATGTAAACCTCCTGTAACCCATCATTACCTTTATATTTTAAGATAAGATTTACAATAATTTTTTATTTTTATATTATATAAATTTGTTTAAATTTATCTTGTAATCTTTACATATTATAAAATATAAGAACAATTTATCGGTGAAATTTGAAGAGCATAAAATTTTGATTCTTTAAAATATTAATTTTATTTCATATGGAAAATAATAATAATATTCTTTTATGAGAATTGTGTTTTAGATATAGATCACAATAATTAAAATCATAATAAATATTTTTATATTATTAAAAGTAACTTGAAATCAATGTTTTCGGCTATAAAGAAAGGTATGATTATACTAAACGACTTTAAGTTTGAGAAAAAATTAAGTTGACCGTCAAACTAAAGGTTAAGATAGAATATCCAGGACAAAAATTGAGATAGCTCAGTTAGAAAAAAAATATTTAGACATGATAACAACAGAGATGCATCACACCAAGTCAAAGATCGAGAAGAGAAAGCGTGTATGGAGAATAGTGAGACACATCTAGACCAAAAATTAAGACAAAATGGGTTTGGTCGAAGATTAAGACAGGTTAAGTTTGATGGCGGAGACTTTGATCCAAAATGAATGTTCGGAGATTAAGAATTACCTTAAGGTCCAGACAAACTAACATGAGTTGAAGGTCGAAACGGGTCGGCCTGAGCCAAAGGTAGGGATGGGTGACCCGAGCCAAAGGTAGGGATGGGTGACCCGAGCCAAAGGTAGGATATAGGACTATCTCCTGAATAATAATTAGTATAGGAAATAAAATAAATTGTATTTTTCTTATTAAAGATTAACATCTTTGTGGCAAATCTTTCTTTTAGGTGCCTTAAACATTTATACCTATACTTATACATAGGGACACCAAATACATATGTAGACATTTTGGAACTCATAAATATGCATTTGCAAAATTGAGGGAGGATTCTTTTGGTTCTTGGTCTACAACTCTGATTCTTATCAAAGATTAACATCTTTGTGGCAAATACTTCTTTTAGGGTTTCTTAGGTTGCCTTAAACATTTATACCTATATATATTGTGGTGTTTCCATCTTGGTCTTACGAACCTCGAGAAAAAGTTTAAAAAAGTTGAGACGGACGAGTCAGGAAATGAAAGAGATGGATTTGTATATTTGAAACAGACCGATCATGACTACCAGATAACTAGAATTTAAAAAGTCGACGATGATCAAAGATCAAACGACATTAGAAGAACTTTTATTGGCCACATTGAAATAAATTATTTTGAATAATTTAATAATTATAATTAGTTATTAGTATAAATGATTATGATATCAAAAAATATTATGATTAACATTATTAGAAAAACAAATTTGACCCCTCTCATACATTATTTCTTTGCTTTTTAGTATTTTCACAAACATGTGATCAATATCAAGCCACGTTGTCATTAATATGACCGTAAATAATCATTAAAAACTCATTTGCATTTCTTAATTTATAACGCTTTGAATCGATTCTTTATTACATAGAATCGATTATATTAACTAAGCAAAATTTAGAGTGGAATTATATGAATATAGAGGGGGACATCAAACTTTTTAACTTCGAGCCCTCCAAATATCCCCTTCTTCGCTGGTGATTCAAGAGTAAACAATTTCTGGGGAGCGTGACATCAGTTTGTTTTTAAATGAATCCAACGAAATTTATTGATTTTTTTCTGAATGATGTTTGAACGTCGAATTCGGCGGGGCTTCAACGTTCATACAAGAAAGTGGAGTGTGGCAATTACTAAGCATAATTACACAATGTACGTCATCAGTTCATCTATAAATATAGCTTGCATTTCACATAATCCCTGCCTCCTATTTCCGTATTGAACATATTAGGATTCATGTTTTTTATATCCTTGGCGTTTTCCTTTCCTTAGATTTCAAAACATGTTTGTTCTTTAAATTTCAATTTTCTCGGTTGAATTTCAAAGAGCCTCATTCATGTTTTACTGAAAGGGAAGCGCTTAGGAAAAATAAATATGGTTCACAATATGTTTAATGTTGAAACAATTTTGAGATCTAAAATAATTATATAAAAATATTTTTCATCTTCATCATTTAAAATTGTATGATTCTTTTTTAAATTGTCCATAAGTTGCACTCCTTTGTTAGATTTCAGAGCTATCTTTTTTCCAACGGAGGAGACAACTTTAGGACAATTTAAATTTGGAATCTATTTACACAGTTGACGTCTAATGTTGAGTACCTCTGATGCAAAGACGTGGAGTTTATTCATTGTTCACATCCATTATAAGCGATAAACGTGAAGGGAATTGCAGTATAATGGGAGCATTATGGTGAACTCTTAACTTCACATTAATAGAACGTCTTATAAGATAGGGCTTCGAGGTTTTTTCTGAAGATTCTTTTTTCTTTAAAATCAGACATGGAATTTTTTCTTTTTACTTCTTCCTTCATTGATTGAAATAAGTAGTGTACTGAAATTTGCACTTTTAACCAATGATCAGTTTTTGATCAATATCAGAACAACATAATCTTCTATTCTCAACTAGATTGAGGGTTAGTCCACATACATCACAATTCAAAGATCGTTTACTAAATTAAAATGTTCATTGCATTTCAATCTAAAACCAAAAGAAATACAGAAACCATAGTTGGCTTACATCCATGATTACAAAATAAAAAACAAAAAACATAGAAAAGTAGGCTCTAAATTAATTATCAAGAAGATTCCATTGAATCTTCATCATCAGAATCTTCAGTATAATCTTGATCAAGAGTAGGTAGACTTCCAACAGTTTTCTAACCAAAGAAGGACCATCCATTCACAGTCTTTTTCAACCCAATAGATGACAGAATTGGTATACCAATTTCTTCTGACCTTTTGCACACAATTATTTCTTCTTCAGACACATCTACTCCTTGGAGTTCCAGCACCTTGCTGATAAATACTCCATATGGCAATTTGCGTGCATAATCATCTCCTGCAACGATCATGTGGTGTTTGAGTACCGCAACCCATTTGGTTGGGATTCTAGTCTTGATAGCATTCAATAGAAATACATCTTCTGTTGACATTCTGTCCTCGTTCAATCTTCCAGGCAGCAGTAGCCAAGTCAGGACATAAGCAATCATTTTCTCCTCCTTATTTAAGCCATCATGTAGGTACTGCTTATCCACCCTGTACCTTCCTGGATATCTTAAGCAGTTTATATATATGGCTCTCTTTGTTAAAAATATGTTTGACTCAGAGTCACGGACATGAGAACATTATCGTCAATAGTAATGTTAACACCTTTGACCCTTGAGTGAATGACCCCATTTACAACCCTCAGGTTTGTGTAGAAAACCTTTACCAAATCTAGATAACAATGTTCTTTCATCTGCACAAAATCAGTAAGCCCTTGATAAGCAATCCATTCTTGAAAAAGGAACCCTTCGTTCTTGAACAATTGCAAGTCCAGACACTTGTGAGGAACTACATTTTGGATATGTGACCAGTATAAAAACTTTGCTTGCGTGTCTTGATCACTTATCAATCCAGATGGGCTTGCGTTTCTTGTAACCGGGGCAACCTTCTCTTTTCCTCTTGATGATGACGATGGAGAAGCCATTTCTGAATAGAATTCTAGGAACGTCTTTCATAATATCGACTTCTTAACTTCATAACTAAATACCAAGGAGACGTCAAATTATAGAGGGCATGGACATGATAATTGTCGGCAAGAAGACAAAGAGTTAGAAAAAGACGTCTTTGTTTAGGGATATTCGACGTTTTCTTTTTCATCCTCCCCTGCTACTTTTTTTTTTCCTTTATAGAACCGCTCATAAACTCCCATTACCATTATATTTCAATATAAGATTTACATTTTAAGATAACCTCCCCTTTTAGAAATGCAACGGTACCGATATTTGAGGTTTTATTCTTTAGCCTCCTACCCTTTTTCTATCCTTTTGTTGGTGAAATTTAAAGAGAATAAAATTGTATTTGTTTAAAATATTAATTTAATTTCATATAGAAAATAATAATAATATTTTATGCAAATTCAATTTAATTCTAGATCACATTAATTAAAATCGTAATAAATATTATTATATTATTTAAAGTAATTAAGTTGACTGATAAACTAAAGGAATCTATTTTTTCTTTAGTGTGGACAAAAATGAAGATATGTGAATTAGAAAAGAAATGTACGTTGTCAAAAAACTTTATCATTATAATTAGTTATTAGTATAAATGATTATGATATCAAAAAATACTATGATTAAAATTATTTGAAAAACAAATTTGACCCCTCTCATTCATTATTTCTTCGCTTTTTAGTATTTCAACAAACATGTGATAAATATCAAGCCACATTGTCCTTAATATGACCATAAATAATCATTAAAAACTTATTTGCTTTTCTTAATTTATAACGCTTTGAATCGATTCTGTACTACTTAGAATCGATTATATTAACTTAGGAAAATTGAGAGTGGAATTATATGAATATAGAGGGGCACATCAAACTTTTTAACTTCGAGACCTCCAAAAATTCCCATCTTCGCGGGTGATTCAAAAGTAGAAAATTTCTGGTGAGCATGATGTCAATTTGTTTTTAAATAAATCCAACGAAATTTATTGATCTTTTTCTGAATGATGTTTAAACGTCGAATTTGGCGAGGCTTCGACGTTCATACAAGAAAGTGGAGTGTGGCAGTTACTAAGCATAATTACACGATGTACGTCATCAATTCATCTATAAATATAGCTTGCATTTCACATAATCCCTGCCTCCTTTTTCCGTATTGAACATATTAGGATTCATGTTTTTTATATCCTTGGCATTTTCCTTTCCTTAGATTTCGAAACATGTCGTTTCTTTAAATTGCAATTTTCTCGGTTGAATGTGAAAGTGCCTCAGTCATGTCTTAGTTCATATGAAGGTGGCATTTGATATTCAAGTGAACAAAATGCTTTTTACAGTAAAGAAATGATTAAGTTGTCTTGTTGAAAGGAAAGTGCTTGGGAAAAAGAAATATGGTTCACAATATGTTTAATGCTGAAACAATTTTATAATCTAAAATAATTATATAAAGAAGATGTTCAACTTCAACATTGAACTATGTATGAATCGTTTTTTAAATTGTCTTGGAGTTGTCTTCTACCATTAGATTTCAGAGCTATTTGATTTCTTATGGCGGAAACAACTCCAAGACAAATTAAATTTATAAATTTGACGTCGAATGACATGTCTACGTTTAGTCAGCAAGGAGTTTAGAAGAATCCAAAGAGATTTTTTACTTATTCAGTTAATGATGATTGAACGTCAATTCGGAGGGGCTTCGACGTTCAGAAAGTTAATGTCAAATATTTGTGCTCGAGGACATCCTATATCATTTTTCATCATAGTAATGTCTACGTTTAGTCAGCAAGAGGTCTTAAGAATCCAAAGAGATTTTTTACTTTTTCAGTGATGTTGGAACGTCGAATTGTGCAGGGCTTCGACGTAAACGATATTAATCATGTGTAATGCTTTTAAAATGATTTAATTTAGCTACGCAGATCATCTAATTTTTAGTATTTTTTTTCTTTTTAATTTTTAATCATTCAATGGCACGTCCTACTCTAGAGCATTGGGACATTAATGGTGTGCATTTTCCAACGATATTTTTAACGTCTTTTGTTGGGGGCCGGACGTCAATTGGTTCTTATGGTTGAAAGAAATGAAATATAAATTAAATTTATACGATTGACGTCCAATATAGACTACAAACGATGCAAAAGTCTGGAGATTGGGTCAAATATTTGTGATCAATGACGTCCTATATCATTATTTATCATGGAATGTCTTCGATAAGTTAGTAAGGAGATAATATAGGATCCAAAGAGATTTTTTACTTTTTCAGTGAGTGATGTTTGAACATTGTTTTATGCGGGGCTTCGACGTTCAGAAAGTTAATGTCAATTATTTGTGCTTGAGGACGTCCTATATCATTATTCATCATAGTAATGTCTACGTTTAGTCATCAAGGAGTCTTAAGAATCCAAAGAGATCTTTTACTTTTTCAGTGATGTTTGAACGTCGAATTGTGCGGGGCTTTGACGTGCAGGGTAAGTCTACTTTTTCAGTGATGTCTACTTTTTCAGTGCATCGTTTTAGTGAATGATGTTTGAACGTCCAGTAATGCGGGGCTTCGACGTGCATACGACGTGGGAGTTTCTAGTCATAATTACACGATGTACTGTTTTTATAATGATTTAAATTTCGTCAGCGGATCATCTAATTTTTAATATTTTTTACTTTTTAATTTTTAATCATTCAATAGCACGTCCGACTCTGTGGAGTAGTGGGATCATGTTTCCAACGATGTTTTTCACGTCTTTGGTTGGGGGCTTGACGTTAATTAGTTCTTTGTTGAATCAAAAGAGAGTATTACTTTCCACTGAACGATGTTTGAACGTCGTCATTTCATCTATAAATATAGCTTAAATTTCGTGCAATCCCTGCCATCCTGTTTCTCTATTGAACATATTAGGATTCATGGTCTTTATATCCTTTGCGTTTTCTTTTCCTTAGATTTTGAAGCATTTTTGTTCCTCAAATATCAATCTGCTCACTTGAATTTCAAAGTGTCGTATTCAGGTCTCAGTTCATATGAAGGTGGCCTTTGAAATTCAAGTCAACAAAATGCTTTTTAGAGTACAGAAATGATTAAGTTATCTTACTGAAAGGGAAACACTTAGGAAAAAGAATAATGGTTCACAATATGTTTAATGCTAAAACAATTTTATGATCTAAAATAATTATATAAAGAAGATGTTCAACTTCATCATTCAACAATGTATGAATCATTTTTTAAATTGTCTTGCAGTTGTCTTCTACCATTAGCTTTCAGAGCTATTTGAGTTCCTATGGTGGAAACAACTCCGAGGCAATTTAAATTTATGAAGTTGAAGTCGAATATTGGGTGCTAGGACGCAAAGGACTGACGTCTACTATTTGGGATCACCGACGTCCTATAACTTAGAGGATTTCAAAAGGAAATCTCCTCTTACAAAATACTTAATCTGAAATGAAGACCAAAGATGATGGAAGACAATACAACCAAAACCAGGAAGTAAAAAAAAAAAACCAAAGCAAAAAGATAACTTGAATTTGGTTGCGGAAGTAATGTAGGATAGGTTTTGAAAGGGTCTACTTGGAATTCATAAGTGTTAACTTTTTCTGTGTTTTCCCCATGCTTTCATGGTTAACAAAGAAATGTCTTCGTTTAGTAAAGGAAAAGAAGGAAAACACAAGAAAAAATTTAACATGAATTTGATTACCGAAGTTATGTAGGATAGGTTTTCAAAGGGTCTACTTGAAATTCATAAGTGTTAACATTTTCCTTTGTTTTAGCCCTTTGCCTTCATGGTGAACAAAGAAATGTCTTCGTTTAGTGAAGGAAAAGAATTGAACAGTTGAAAAAAGTTAATAAGAATTTGATTACCGAAGTTATGTAGGATAGGTTTTCAAAGGGTCTACTTGAAATTCATAAGTGTTAACATTTTCCACTGTTTTAGCCCTTTGCCTTCATGGTTAACAAACAAATGTCTTCGTTTAGTGAAGGAAAAGAACTAAAACAATTGAAAAACGTTAACATGAATTTGATTACCAAAGTTATGTAGGATAGGTTTTCAAATGGTCTACTTATTTATAGACGTGCAGGGCATTGGAGTGGTTGGGACCATTAATTGTGTGAACAAAATGTTACGTCAAATTCAGCTGGTATATATGACGTTTTAATCTTCATCCAAAAGCGAAAATTTGCTCCATTTTTTATTACCTTTTCCTTTTCTTTTTAAACTATCACTTTAACGTCCAAGCTTTGTAGATCTTCGACGTTTTTTTGTTCAGAAGTAGTAGAGATTTTTTTACTTTTTCACTGAATTTATTTACGACAATGCCACCAGTTATTGTTTACGAAAATCTTATGTACATTGTGTTGTTTTTATATTGGTAAACCCTAATACTGAGGAAAATTATC
Source organism: Vigna angularis (assembly GCF_016808095.1). Lineage (NCBI taxonomy): Eukaryota > Viridiplantae > Streptophyta > Magnoliopsida > Fabales > Fabaceae > Vigna > Vigna angularis. The sequence continues at coordinate 7,395,262 of NC_068975.1, forward strand.
TGGTATCCAATTTCAAATGGCTTCTTCATCACATCCTTCAACAGATAGAGGAAAGGCTGTTGTGGCTAGAAATGCTGATCTCTCGGGGTGGATTAGTGATAAGGAGACTCGTCTAGAGTTATTGAGGTAGACAAAGTTTAAACATATTGTTCCCCACAAATATCTAAACCTCGACTTATTTGTAAAGGAGGGATTTCACTTCCAGGAATGGATTGAAAGTCAAGGTCTCTCTACACTTGTCCAGATGAAGGGTGATTGGTACCTTGACTTAGTAAGGGTCTTCTACAACAATATGAGAAACATAGATCGTGTCCTTCATTCTCAAGTAAAAGGAGTAAATGTTCACATTGACAATGATGTCTGGTTTCAACTTGTTGGATTAAAAGCCCAAGGGTTATTCTCTCACTTACGGTACTAAAAAACAAACAGATGGCTGAAGAAAAAGGACGTGTACAGTAACTGGTTAAGGTTTCCTGGGAGATACATAATTGAAAGATTATATGTGCATGATGGACTAAATAAAGAAGAAAAGATAACATCACACATTCTTGCCTGGGTGATTTTACCTACTAGACCTGTACAAGACAAAATGACAACTAAAGATGTTTTTCTGCTGTATGCCATCAAGAATGATGTTCCTACCAATTGGGTGGAAGTAATAAAAGATCATATGATTGATGCAGGAACCAAACATGCACGACATCTACCATATGTTGTGTTTATGAACAAAATCCTGACCCTTCAAGGTGTGGATATTAGTGGTGAAAAGAAATGCTCTTGTAACTGCTCAATTGTGATAAATTGAAACACCTTGAATTCCATTGGCCTTGTGAAGACCACAAAGGGATGGTGCTTCAAGGATGAAGAGAATATGGTTCAAAGTTCTGGAAGCACGCTTGCACTAAATGAAGACCGCACCAACCCCATCCCTGAAACCAACTTTGAAAGATTTGTTGTTGAAAAACTCAAGAGACTCAAACAGAAGATAGACGCTCTACCTCAGAAAAAGAATAAAAATGATGCTCCAACTGAAGATTCAAGTGAAGAGTCTAGTGAGGAGGATTCAATGGAAATTTTCTTAATTAAAAATGTGTTTCTGTTCTTTGTCCGTTTTGCTTCTAATCTAATTGTAATCACTATGAATATGAATGAAATTATACTACTTGAAACGAAATCCAAATTTGTTAACTTATTTCTTTGGATTTCTATAGCTCTTTCATGCATCACCCTAACTTTTGTGACCTTGAAAGAGCTATGAGAAAACCAAAAAAATATAATATCAGAGTGACAAGTTACGACTAAATTTTATAAGTGGAGGACTAGATCAAGGATCCACAATTGTATTTATAGAAATGGACTTGATCTTTGTCCTCAACTTTTACAATATGCGACGTAACATTCATTTTTTCTTAGTTTTATCTTTTAAAATGTCGACGTTTTTCAGAATTCGACATAAAAAAACTTCAAGAATTTTTAAAAAAAAACCCATAATAACATTAAAAAAAGGAAAAATATGAAAATATAACCACGAAAAGTATATATTAAGATTTCAAACAGAGTTCAAACATACAAAAATATACTAAAATATATTAAAATATTATATTAATTTCAGAAAAATAAACTAAAATGGACTCTTCTTCCTTATCTGATTCAGATGTCTCCATAGACTCATCTTCTGTTGTGTCATCTTCATCATCAAATTGACTTGCTGAGGGAGTTCTGAGAGCATTGTCTTCATCTAATTTCTTGTGAACCATGATAAGAGATTTTTCAAGTTTTGAAATTCTTTCTAAAAGCCTTCGAAATTGATCCACAACAAATCTTTCAAACTCAGTCTGTGGAGTGAAGGTAGACGGAGTTTTGCCAACATCCTTGAACACCCAGCCATCTTTTCTTTTCTTTAGACCATTATGTCTCAATGCCACTTTTCCTATTTCATTTGATTCGGTGTACCAAATATTTTTTTCACCAGTAAGATATCCTTGATGACGCTTCAATACAGTGCTGATAAAAACACCATATAGTAGAATATGTCCATGACTACTTGCAATTTCCATCATGTGCTCACTCATAACAGCAACCCAGTTGGTTGGTATCCGGGTTTTTATGGCATGAACCAAAAATAAATTTGCAGTAGTTAGACGATCACGTAAACATCTTCTTTCATGAGACATGAAGCCTTCTGCTTTGAGACCAGTAAAAGATAGCTATATTTCGTCATCAATTTTAATATCGACAACTTTCACCCGAGAGCATATAACACCATCGACAAGTTTCAAATTGTGGTAGAAGACCTGTACCAGGTAAGGATAGCAATCATCGGTCATTTCTACAAATTTTAGAAGACTAACATCTACAAGCCATTCTTGAAAGATAAACCCCTCCCTTCTGAATAATTCCACATCCAAGAACTTGTGAGGAACCACCTTGAAGAGTTTTATATAACATCCAAATTTGTATCGTTCTTCGTCATCACTGATCCACCCATTTGGTCTAGCATTTCTTACAAGGTGTGCAGCCTTCTTTTCCACGCCGTGAAGATGAAGAAGCCATTTGAGAACAAGATTTAGAAATTTACAAGAAGGGTTTAAGAATTTTTTTTCTGACAATGATACATGATAGATTTAATCAAACTATATGACGACTTTTACATGAACAAGAAAGTACATAAAAAAAACACAGGAATTAAATATAAAAAAACCAGAAAAACAATGGAGAATGTTTTTGAAATTCATAAGTGTTAACATTTTCCTCAGGATTTCCACCGTGCCTTCACCGTTAACAAAGAAATGTCTTCGTTTAGTAGAGGAACAAATTGAAACCCTAAGGAAAAAGTTAACATGAACGTTGGATTCCTTGGGTATCTGACAAATTATTCGTTATCCAAGGCAAAGGTCGCACTTTTTTTTCCTTTTCCTTTTTATATTCCCATAGAACTTCTAATTGTAGGGGACTTCGACGTGAAAGGCATTAGAGTGGTTGTGTTATGGGACGTTGATCTTTTACGTTATATGAGAGTAAGACACGACAAAGCTAAATAGCCACATAATTTGACTTCGCTTAATAAAATGTCGAAGCCACGAGTACAAAGACGTTTTTTCCTTTGGTTTAGAAGAAAAAATTAAAAACATAATTTATGGAAAATACAATGTCCAACGTGAAGAAGAATTTGACGTTTTGTGGTTGGTTTAAAAGAAAAAGAAAAAACAATAAAAAAGGAACTAAATAACAAATCGTCTAAGCTAGTTTAAAACTGACATTTTATGGGTTGATTTAAATGAAAAATTAAAAAAATAACTGCTAGCTGTAATATACAACGTCCTTATTTTGTTACGGTTGACGTCATATTAGTTAAATCAATATTTAGTATTTATTTATTTTGTATTGGACGTCGACTGCTTTCTTATGCACGTTATGTGATTATGACCAGCATGTCCAACCCGAACTTGTTCGACATTCTGTATTGTTTTAAACGTTGACCTCATAATTAAGGGATTTACTGTTTGCCTTCATGCTGGCATATAAAATGTCGAATATTTGCCATGGTTGACGTCAAATGTGGGTAGGAGTAATACTGCTGGAAGCAAACCACTATTTTGTTATTTTTTTATTTTAAATTGATGTCATATGTTTCTTAAGTTGACGTTATGTGATTATTTTACGTCGATCTTGGCCTTATCTGACGTTAATACATTTTAGATTACGTCAATATGCTTCTTATTTGACGTTAATACATTTTAGACGGCGCACTACTTTAGTAATTGACAAGGAGCGAATCAATTTATTTACGACCATGCCACGATCATTTTTAACATTGAATATTGAGTGCTACGACGTTGAACGCGTCACGTTATATGTGATAACGGTTGAAAAACCGTTATTTTTATACTTAAATTTGATATTAAAAACACCCTTTTTGACTTAGAAACTTGCTTTAACTCATGTTTTTGTTTTAGTTTTGTGAATAAGAGAGTTGAAGGTGAATTTAATGGTTTTGTACTAGATTCCCTTGATTTTGTAGGCTAATTGAATGATTTGAAAGAAGAGTTGAAGTACCGAATGATTGAAATGCAGAAAAGTCAACCAGAAACCATAAAAGTCAACCAGTCAACCAGAAAAGTCAACTAGTCAACCAGAAAAGTCAACCAGTCAATCATAATTCTGAAAAAGTTACGCTGAGCGGTAATTACAGCTGAGTGCCACTTTTCAGGTGCCACAATCACCGCTGAGGGGCAAAATTGATCACGCGCTATTACCGCTCAGCAGTAAATACCGCTGAGCGCCATTTTAAATGGGCTTGGACCGGTTTTCTATTGTTTTTATGGGCTTGGAATTGTTTTCTATTGTTTTTATGTTCTATTTAAGGACTTGCATGTCCTAGGTTTTGTATCTTTTGATGGTTTAACACAAAAACACACTTTTCACCCCTAGGGGATAGATTTGGGGATGGTGACGGCTCTCCTCTTCTCTTTCTCGGGTTTTTCTATCTTTTTCATTCTTTTATTCCATTATTCATCTTGTTCTTCCATGACAATGGAGGGCTAAACCTTATTGTTGTTGGGAAAGATGTAACCTTCTTAAACTCTCATGTATTGAATTTGTTCTTCAAGATGTTTTATAAGATACATGCTTTCTTTCATTAATTGTTAGGGTTTTTCCTCTTTGCTCAAAGCATGCATTGTTTAACTCATTCGATGTCATGATTAATGGTTTTGTCGATATGGACACATACGGGGAAATCTAGATCTGGGGAAATTCTCCCAAAAGTAGTATTGCCTAGACATAGGGATATGAGGGTTGGTTGCCTTTAACCTTCTGTGCTTCAGAATTAATAATTAGGGATGCTAGGAATTGTATGAACTCATAATTAAGGATAGGCTTACTTCACCGAGACATCGGTTTTAAGGTATTTTAGAGAGTGACATTAACATTAATGAAAAGAAAGACGAATTCATAAATGCATGAGAGTAAATTAGGTGAAATCTAAACCCAACAACAATATCATCAACTTCATCCATTCTTTCTTGTGTTTAACCTCAATTAATCAAATTTCATTCATGTTTATTTTATCGTATTTGCATTCAAAACCCAAAAATATGTTCTTTAGAGTCTTAATTAGTTGAGTAATCACATAACTGTTTAGTTTCGTGAGTCTGTTGGGAAACGATACTTGGTCTTACCATGTTTATTACTTGATACGATTCGGTTATACTTGCCGACGGTTAACAAGTTCTTGACTCCGTTTTCGGGGATTGAAAATTTGTTCATCAATACGCTGTTTATCCACTAGTGTTTCATGATTATGATTATATGAGAACATGTTTGTGTTGTGTTGATCATTGCAATTCCCTATGTTATATATGTGAGATTTAATCTATGATTGCATGAAAATTGTTTTGGAAAAGAAAAACCACATGCACTTTATTTGAACTTAAATTGTGTAGCAAAACAATAGTTTTAAGTCGACTTCATTATGAAATAAGTCGATTAAAACTCGTGACTTTTGTTGATGAATCGGCAAGTGTACCGAATCGCACAAGTAATATAAAATGGTAAGACTAAGTATTATGTCCCAAGAGACTCTCAGCACAAGATAGTCATGTGATAACTCGATCAATTAAGACTTAAAGAAAACGAGATCCTTGGTTTCAAATGCAAAAACAGAAAATTAAATATGAATGCAGTTTAATCAATAGCAAAATAACACAGTGATGAACGAATGTTGTTTTTAATATGAGATGAGTATGTTGTTGGGGTTAGATTTCACCAAGTTCACTCTCATGTATATAAGAATTCTTCTTCATGCATTAATGTTAACGTCACTCACTAAATCACTTAAACCCGATCCCTCGGCGAAATAAGCTTGAACTCAATCACCAGTTCATGCAATTCCTAGCATTCTTAGTAATTAAATCTGAAGATCAAGAGCTTTAAGACGACCAAGACTCATACCCTCATCCCTGAGAAATATTACTCTTGGGAGTAATTCAACAAGAACCTGAATTGTAAGGAACCTCTCGCCACTCATGCAATTCATACATCACGCTATGAAATGAGTTAAACAAAGCATGTAATAAGAATAGATGAATTACTCTAACAATTAATGAAAAAGCATATGTTATTAAGAATCAATTCAAATACATGAGAGTTCACAAGGTTACATCATCCCCCAACAATAAATAGAGTTTAGTTGACTATAGACATGGTGAAACTAGATGAACAATGGAGAAGAATGAGATAGGAAAACCCTAAAACTAGAATATGGAAGCTTCCGCATCCAAATCCGCCTCTAGAGGGTGAAAGAATGTGTTGTTATGCTCCTCCAGCCAAAGATACAAAACCTAGGACATCTGGGTCCTTTAAATAGAGCGAAATAGAACAGAATTAAGGCTCAGGCCCGTGTCGCTGGCGCTCAAGCGGCCCCCTTAGGGCGCCAGGGTAATGAACGATGGTTCCTGCGCTGAAGCCTCAGAAAGGGGCGCCCAAGCTTCGTGCTTCTGATGCTCAAGCGCCCAAAAGGGGCGCTTGGGATGTGAGCGGCACTCTTCTGCGCTTAAGCCTCCAAAAGGGTGCCTAAGCTTTGTGCTTCTAACGCTCAAGCCCCCAAAAGGGGCGCCCGGGCGGTGAACGACACTCTTCTATGCTTAAGCCTCCAAAAAGGGCGCCCAAGCTTCGAGCATTCCTCCCTTTTGGTGCTTTTCCAGGCCTTTCTGAGCTCCATCTCCTTGGTACTTCATCTCTGCTTTCCATATTATCTCATTTCCTGCCAAAATAAGGGAGATTAGTCATAAAACAAACAAATTCAACCTCAACTCTCTTATTCACACAACTTAACAGAAAAACATGATTCCAAGCAAGTTTCTAAGCAGAAAAGGGTGCATTTAGTGTCAAAATTACATCAACGATAACAATATTTTCAACCGTTATCAGCTTTCCACAAACTTTTTCAAAGTGTGCTGTGAGAATTTTTGAAGAGAAAGTTTTTCAAAACTATGTTTTTAACTGTTACAAAGTCGACTATGTGCGCAAGCCATTCAACTAAGTTTGTTATGTTTTGAAATTCTATTAATGTTTGTCTTAAAGTGTCTAACGGCTATATTTTTAAATATGTTTGACCAAGCATTAATTGTGAAACAATTGCATTAATTGCATAATCAATTAATTGCTACGACTGCTACTAATTGTTATAAGTGTCATGACTGTATTCGACTTCATTGGTGGCAAAGTCGAAGAGCGTCAGAATTGTGAAAAACTATATATTGACGTAAATTTGAATTCTGTAAGAAGTTTTGAGAATCTAACAAATTGTGTGATAATTTTCAGATTAGTGTTTTCTTACAGATTTGGGAAAAGCTCCAAGAACTCTTAAAAAAGACTGTAGTGTTCATCTTTGGAGATAGCTTGAAGAGCAAGGATTGTGTGCTTTTACTGTCTGATCAAATCTGCATTGAAGGTGTCTGTTTTGGTGATCAGGAATTCAATCTTGTGAAGATTAGTGTTGTTGCCCTGTTGTGACTACAAGAAGAGGACGTGCTGCGTTCTGGACTTTGAGGGATTTCTCAAAGGGTTGAAGACGATAGGAGAGGGGACATCTTGCTGCTGGTCTTTGTGTGTTGTATGCCTATATTTTGATTAGAGGGTTAAAGAGGTGTTTTATATTTTTGACGTGGAGGTCTCTATAAAAGCCTTGTTGTAAAAACCTTGATCATTATAGTGCAGTTGCTTCCTGGTGAGGAAGGACACTGGATGTAGGCTTGGCCGAACCAGTATAAAAAGCAGTGTTTGATTTTTCTATCACTACACTTTTACTTAATCAACTATGTACTACGTTTAATCAACATTATTTCCGCTACACTTAAAAATATTTTTCTTTGTGTTTCAAGAAAGTTTTTAAAGTCATTTACTTTGCGAAAAAGATTTAAAGAAAACATTGTTTTTGTATTTCACCAATTCACCCCCCTCTTGGTGTTGAAAATTAAGCCATTCTATTTTAACAAGGCCTATTTCACCCTTTTTAACCCTAAAGTGCGTGTTTTCTCCCTCACTTCTCATTCCTCAATTTTCTAGCTACCAAAAAGCCTTCATTAGGGTTCCCTACTACTTTCCCCTTTCATCTTTTCTCCAAAAATCACCATGTCAGTACTCTTTGCTTCATTCCATTCACTAAGTTTGGGGTTTGTGTGGTTGTTGTGGCTGTTGTGTAGAGGATCTCTAAGTTTTCACAAGCTCTTGTGCACATTTTGAAACATTTGGAACTCCTCTCAAGTAAGCGTCTTGCACTTTCAATTTTTAACTCTTGATAGTTTTTTATTCTTTAGGTTTATGCATGATTAGTGGTAGATCTGTTGAATAAATTGTTGCTGGATGGATGATTAATGATTATTGCACTGTGGAAAGTGTGTGTGTGGCGCATTTGGCCAGTAAAGGCCATGAGGGTTATTCTGATATGCCCCTGAGGATCCACTAAGGGGCGCTCAGCGCCGGTGCGACTGTTTTATGGTGTGTGTTTTGGTGATTCTGGTCATGTGCAGGTACAACTGAGGGCCCTCTGATTAGCCCTCAGCGCTGGAGAAATAGGTTTTATGTTGATAAGTGCTTAGATGATAGGATGGTTATGTCAATAATGGAAAAACAACGTATAACGTCATGTGTTCAACGTCATAGAACTCAATATCCAACGTTAAAAATGACTGGTTGCATTTTCGTAAATAAATTGAATCGCTCCACGTCAGTAACTAAAATAGTGCGCCGTCTAAAATGTATTAACGTCAAACAAAAAGCATATTGACGTAATCTAAAATGTATTAACATCAAATAAGGCCCAGATCAACGTAAAACAATGACCTTAGAATCACATAATGTCAACTCAAGAAATATCTGACGTTCAATTTAAATTAAAAAAATAACGAAATAGTGGTTTGCTTCTAGCAGTATTACTCATACCCCCACATTTGACGTCAACCATGACAAATATTTGACGTTTTATATGCTAGCATGAAGCCAAAGAGTAAATCCCTTTTTTATTCTGTATTTCTTTTCTCTTATAAACCAAACAGAACATCCCATACTTTATGGGGTCGACGTTTAAAAAAATATAGAACGTCGTACAAGTTGGGGGTTGGAAGTGCTGTTCGTAATCACAAAATGTCCCTAAGGAAGCAGCCGACGTCCAATACATACTGTAACAAAAGAAGGATGTTGTATATTACAGCTAGTAGTTATTTTTTTATTTTTCTTTTAAACCAACCACATAACGTCGAATTCTTCTTCGCGTTGGACGTTGTATTTTCGAGAAATTATGTTTTTAATTTTTTCTTCTAAACCAAACGAAAAACCGTCCTTTTACTCGTGGCTTCAACATTTTATTAAGCGGAGGAAGCCACATATAAAGTCAAATTATGTGGGGATTTGGCTTTGACGTGTACTCGCGTATAACGTCAAAGTTCAACGTCCTATAACAGAACAGACAACGTTAACAACAACCTCAGTCCCTTTTTTTTTCTTTTTTCTTTTAAACCAACCAAAGAATGTCGAACTCTTTCACCAATTCGACATTTTTTTGCCACAAATAATTTTTTTTTCTTTTAAACCAACTAATAAAACGTCATTTAAAAAGAACATATAATAAAACAAGGACATCACAACTTAATACTATGACTCTAAGACCCTATTATGATTCAGACGTCTTCCTAGAATCTTCTTCAGTAGACCCTTCATCAAAATCCTCTATTTCTGGATTGTTGTTAATCTCCTTCTGATAGAGCACATCTACTTTCTTTTCAAGCATCCACTTTCGTTTAAATACATACAACAGAAAAACATCTTCTATTGTCATCCTATTGACCATCCAAATATGATCAACATATTTGATGGGCAGAAGAAGTTGAACAACAGAAATCTTGAGGAAAGAAAAATAGTAAGAAGATAAGTGATTTTTCAAATCTGTAGAACCCTTGGAGGGACAAAATTGCTTTTATAACTTGAAGTTTCTTGTTTATATGATTCAATTTTTAAGTTTCTTGAAGTTTTTTTCTACAGAATTAGTGGATCTGATTTCGAAGAAAACAACTCCAGGAAACTTTAAAAAATGAATCATTCAAAAACGATCAAACTATGCAAAACCTTTGGTAACAGCACAAAATTAATGCTTAGAACAACTCCAATGCCTTTCATGTCGAAGCCCCATAGAGTCAGACGTTCTATGGGAAATTAAAAAGGAAAAAGAAAAATAGAGCAACCTTTGCCTTCGGATAACGAATAATACATCAGATGCTATTAAGACTTCGGCAAGTGTACCGAATCGTATCAAGTAATAATAAATGGTAAGACCAAGTATCGTTTCCCAAAGGACTCACGGCCTAGACAATTATGTTATTTCTTTATTAAATTAGACTTGTAAACAAAATCATTGTGGTTGAATTGCAAAAAATAAACATGAATGCAAGTTTTGATCAATTGGATTGAAAGATGCAAAAGTGATTGATGTAAAATATGGAATGATGATGTTGTTGGGGTTTCCGACTTATCCTATCCACTCTCATGTATTCATGAATTCATCTTTCTTCATTAATGTTAATGCCACTTTCCAATTTACCTTAAACCCGATGTCTCGGTGAAGAAAGCCTACTCCTAACCACTAGTTTACAATGTCTTGTCTCCCTAGCAATTATTCATGCATTACATTCACACAGAAGCTTAAAGGCAACAGATCCTCCTATTCCTATGTCTAGGTAATATTGCTTCCGGGAGAATTTCCCCAGTTCTAGATTTCCCCGTATGTGTCCATATCAACGAAATCAATAATCATGCAATTGAATGAGTTAAACAAAGCATGCATAGAGTGTAGAAGAAAAACCCTAACAATTAATGAAGCAAAGCATATAAAATATAGAACCAATTCAATACATGAGAGTTTCAAAGGATTACATCGTTTCCCCAACAACGATAGAGGTTTAGTTCACCATAGACATGGTGAAACTAGATGAAAAACAATGAAAGAATGAAAGATAAATCCCTAGAATTTGAAGAAAGGAGCTTCCGCATCCAAAATCCTACTCGAAGGGGTGAAGAAAGTGTGATTTCGCCTCTTTCTGTCCAAAGATACCAACCCTAGGTCGACTAAACCCTTATATAGTTTATTAAAAATTACAGAAAATAGGCCCAAGCCCAATTAAATGGCGCTCAATGACACTTTTGGCGCTCAACGACACTTTTGGCGCTCCGCGGCACTTTTGGCGCTCAATGGTGTTAGCAAAATAATGAAAATGAAGTTTTGATGATGTCCAAATCAAGTCAAGAAGAAATCAAGATTCAAGATGTTATGAAGACTTGTATTGCTATGGAAAGCTTTTGTAATACTCTTAGAAATATGTATAGGACTTAGATTAGAAAAAGAAAGTGTTTTGTAAAATTACTGTAGCAATGTACTGTAGCAAAACACTGTAGCTAATCAATTAACAGGGGCTGTTAATCGATTAACGTTAATCGATTAACAGAGGGTGTTAATCGATTAACACAGTGACCGTTTGAAAAACTAGCCGTTTTTAGAGCCGTTGGACTATCCGTTGGAGTGTTAATCGATTAACCACTGTAGCTAATCGATTAACACAGTAAGAAAGGCTGAAAACGAAAAATGGAAGAGTCTTTGGATGAGTCTATAAATAGACTCTCATTTCCTCTCAAGTTAGTGATATCCAGAAGTGGAGAAACTCTTCCCTTGTGCTCAAATACTCAGAAACTCTTGAGAATTGTGTGCTCTTGCTCAGCTAAGGAAACTCTGTCTGTAGAGTTGGTGATATACTACTACGGTGATAGAGGAATAGCTGGTTCATCCTTGGTGTGTCTAAGGAGGTGTCTGGAAGAGGAAGTTCATCCTTCGTGAAGTATTCGGAGGAGGTGTTCATCCTTCGTGAAGTATTCGGAGGAAGTGTTTCATCCTTTGTGAAGATTCAAAGGAGGTGTTGTCTCATCTCTTGTGGCATCAAGAGAGGTGGTTTCTAAACTTTTACAAATTGTATCTTTGTGATTGTAGTTTGTAATTGTTTTGTGTTAGTGAAACTGTTTATCTTGTTTTGAGATAAGCGACTGGACGTAGGATTGGTAAGATCCGAACCAGGATAAAATCATCTGTGCAAATTTCTCTCAACCTTACTCTCTTTGTTTGTCAATATTAATTGCTAAGTAAGTTTAACTGAGTAGAAATTAAAAGGCACAAGTTAGTATTAAAAACCCTCTTGGTTTGTTATTCCACGCTAACCATTCCGCTGCAGCCGCTTCTGACAATTGGTATCAGAGCTTGCTTTGATAGTCATTCAAATGGCAGGATCACATCAAACCTTTGCAGAGGGTGCTTCTATCAATAGACCACCACTATTCACAGGTGAAAATTATGCATTTTGGAAGGTCAGAATGCAAATTTTTATGGAATCTATTGATATAGATATTTGGGATGCTGTTGCATTTGGTCCTTTTGTTCCAACTAACAATATGCAGGAACCAAAGCCCCGTGACCAATGGACTGCTCAAGATAAGAAAAAATTTGGTAATGATGTAAAAGCTCGTAATATTATTTCATCTTCTTTAACTGTTGATGAGTTTTACAGGGTTTCTGTTTGTAAAACTGCACAAGAAATGTGGGAAGTACTAAGAGTAACCCATGAAGGTACAGATGATGTTAAGAGAGCTAGAAAGAATACCTTAATCCAGGAATACGAGATGTTCAGGATGAAGCAAGGGGAAACAATAGTAGATGTTCAAAAACGCTTCACCAACATTGTCAATCATCTCATTGGACTAGGTAAATCTTTCGATACTGATGAGCTTAATATAAAAATTCTGAAATCTTTAGACAGGTCTTGGTAACCAAAAGTGACTGCAATTTCTGAGTCACAAAATCTCAACACAATCCTTTTTAGCTTGGTTTAAGAAAAAAGATTTATGTGACTCCGAATGTTTCTGAAAATCTATTGAGACTAGCTCGTGGACCTAACACTGATGTGATCAATTTCGGCGGCTATTACATAAACAATTACTTGTTCTATTCAAAGGAGGAAGATGATAAAAGTAGAGTTCAAAATAGCAGAGTTACCCTACAAGCTGAGGCTGTACACTTTTCTAGTTCCAAGGATAAGAATCCAATTACAACATCAATGAGTTATTTTGGAATAATACAAGAAATTTGGGAAATTGATTATGTCACTTTTAGAGTTCCAGTTTCCAAGTGTAAATGGGTTGACAGTAATTCTGGTGTGGTGACAGAAGACCTCGGATTCACTTTGGTGGATCTTAACAAAATGAGTTACACGGATGAACCATTTATTATGGCTAGTCAAGCAAGACAAATATTCTATGTCACTGACCTAGTGAATCATAAATGGTCAGTGGTATTGGATGGCACAACCATGCACACAAATGATGATGAAGACTCTCTAGATATACTTGAGACAAGCTCCTTCTCATCAAGAACCATTCAAAATAAGGTCGATGATGTACCCGATGAAATACATGCAACTCGATGTGATCACAACGAAGGCATATGGGATAAAGAGGTGTCTTAGCATTGTTTTAATTACTTGTACAATTTATTTATTTTGTCTGTTCTAAATATAATCTACTAACACTTTGTAAGGTATGACGAGCTCTGGATCAGGTCTGACGGGAGGAAGGGGTAGATCTGTGACTCGGATGCCTGATGTCACATCCCGTCGGGTTAATGAGAAACCAGTGACGATGGAGTTTGATCCCCGAACATTTGTGCTTATTGGGGCACATGCAACATCATTCAAAAGTTACTTGGGCGTGATGGCAAAAGCACATGTCCCTATTGTCGCTACCTGTTGGGATGATGTCCCACAGGTTGACAAAAATCTACTATGGAAGGATATTTTGGTATGTTTACGATGTTTTACTTCCATCATTGACTTATTTTTGTTGATCATGCTTTAACATTAATTTTTTTTTAACAAGAAAATTGGAATATCCCTAATGATGAGAGGATAAGGAAGAAGATTGTATCCCACATTGCAGTCCGGTGGAGGGACTTCAAGACGAGAATGACACATGAATACGTCTTTGTAGTAGCCACAGGTCGGCTAGACCGTCCAGGTCGTGTGCGTGGTGTTGGAGGAGTTGTTGGATTGAGGGACTACTTTGGCCCTAAACCAAGAAGCACAGAAGTCGTGACTAAGGAATTGGTTAGTAGCATCAGGCAACAGGTGCAAGTCGAATTAGAGGAAAGCATGGGTGAACGCTTCAGAATGCTCGAAGAAAAACTTGCGATGATCACCCAACAACAGCAACAACAACAACAACAAGAGCAAAACCAACAATCACAGTAGGAGGACGCTCCTACAGATGATCCTACTGTACCTCGTGTGAGCACCAAAGGCTCATGCTCTAGTGCAGATGATACTGATTACAATATTCAGTATGAGTTTTTGGTTGATGAGGATCCTCCGCGCGCAGTGGCCATGGGATGACAAATTGTAGGAGGCTAGAACATTCATGGTTCTCCTTTATTGCACACACACGCGTGGGTAATGATCGATGATCCAAGAGACCCCCAGGCTCGAGTGCCATTGCCTACATCTGAAATCCAATTCGTGGGGGAGGCCTTAGGCACATTCATAGCTTGGCCTAAGGTTATGATCATGCCATATTTTGGCCCAACAGCGGTATTATATTCTTCTTTTTATTATCTTAAATCTTCAAGTTGTAATTAAACGATTCCTAACTTTTGTAAATGTGAGTTGCAGGTCTACCGTCCTTAGAAACAACCAATTGCTCAACCTGTGAACGAGGCTCGTGAGGAAGCAGAAGACCATGATGCTATATCCATATTGAACTCCAGATTAAATAAGTTGAGAAAAGGACCGGTAGAGATGTTGTGGGAGTTAAGAACATTTGGCCTCGAGTGCCATGCTCCATTGTATATTAATTTCGATGATGCTTATGAGATCATTGGTGGAGAAAAAATGCTCAACATTTCATGCATACAACTATGGTGCATGTGAGTTTTTTATTTTTTATTTTCCAATTTTTATATTAGTATTATTACTTATACTTAACTTTATTCTTACAGGTACATGGACACCATCGTAGTTGAATTAGGTCGAGCGTCAGTTTATGGCCTTCTTGAACCTCAGACCATTCAACCATCTGAACACACATTATATTCTAGAAAATCATATATTCAAACATGGATGACTGAGTCTAACAGAGTGATATATATCGCGTCATACATTGATGCGTATGTGTTTCCCAATATTGTCAACTTTTATCAAATTTTAATCAATAAACTAACTCACTAGTTGTTGGTACATGATAGGGGCCATTGGCAACTCATGGTGATCATTCCAAAAAAAGCACAAGTTGTATGGTTTTGCTTTCTTCATAGGAAGATTAAAGCGGAGTTGAAGTCCTTGATACAAACGTAAGTGTTACATTCATTCTTATCAATTCATTATGATATTAATATTAAAACTTATGTTTCTAATGTTTCAAAAAATTTAGACTTGTGACTAGGACCAGAGGACAATAACTTGAAATTATATATCCTAAGGTTGGAATTCGTTTATCTTTAACCTTTAGTTTTCGTAGTCAAATTTAAACCATTACATTTGACTAAGTTCTTTCACATGTTTAGTGTAATAAGCAGAATGATTCCTGGGCATGTGGCTACTACATCATGTCATGGATGAAGGCAATCATCCGAGCAGAAATCAAAGGGGAATGGACTGAGGTAAAAATTTACATTTGAAAATCCTACAAATATCAATAAACTTTTGACATTAAAATGAATATAATAGTAAAGTTTCCTTGATTATGCAGCGGTTCAACACTACCTCTCCATTGTCCACTTCAGTAATAACGACGATAAGAGAGGATTGGGCACGATATTTGAATAAACATTTTAAATAGCTATAGCTTTAGGTTTTTCCTTTCATGATAGTAGTATTTGCTTACTTGTGCAACTTTTAAACTGTAAATAGATTATTGTGAATAGATGAATACTATGAATAGATGAATGGAAAACTAGGTTCTTTAAAGTTTTGATGATAACATTAGCGTCTTTTAGTTTTACTATTTAATTGGAATTGATGAATTGATGACAACATGGTTTAAATTAATTAATTCTGTGAATATATATGAATTGGAAAACTGGTTTCTGTATTTCAGGTTTGGTTGAATGAGCTAAACCGAATCAAATCCAAAAAGAAAACACTGAAGGTAACGTCGAAGTATACACCATTTGACGTTCAAACATCGACACTAATGTCCCATATAGACAACTTCGACGTTAACCTTACGTCCATCCCCTTATGCTTGACGTCAAATATTCCTTTAAATATAAATATCTATTCAAATATTACTCAAAAATTGACGTCTTCTTTGAACTTCGACGTGAACATTACGTCCATTATCAGTCGCATCGATGCTAAGTTTACGTCACTTCCCTAGTACATAAGACGACAAATCTTACTATAATTATAAATATTTATTCAAATATTGAACGTCAATCTCTTTACTAACTGACGTAACCTAACGTCGTTGCACAATGTTGACGTTAGGTTTATGTCAGATATCGATATAATCGACGTGAAATTTTCCTATTAATGTCACCTCGTAATCTTCAACGTAAAAGTTACGTCACCCGCTATGACGTCAGTCTCTAATTCGTCGTTAAAAGCCAAAAATAATCGACGTAATACGCTGCTTTTGCACTAGTGAAAATAATTGTTACCACTTGTAGATACTCAAGAACTTTGATATCATCTAGTTAGTTCATCCTTGAGTTCTGCATTTTCACAGCATCTACTTTCCTACAAAACAACTTAAATTTTTCGATGTTGGTACCCATTGGAACTTGGGTCTGGTCCGGTTAGTTGTAGATAGATATATCCCTTTTGGAACTCAAACCTTTCTGTAGTAACAATTTCTAACAGTGTGCCCTATGTTATTACAGTAAAAACATGCATGTGTAAGAAGCTTACTAATATCTGCATATTTCTTTGTATCTGTTTTGTTACTCTGAGCTTTGTAGCCAATGCCTTGTCTGAATACAACTCTTCCAGAGGCCTTCAGTACAACATCTAAATTGTCCCTGCCCTATGTGAATTTTGCTAATGTGCAGGTCAAGTAATGAATCTTTTCAACCAATACAGGACAGTTCTGGCATTCTTTTTCAACATGTTTTGACTCAGCATCACTTTTCTTTGCAGACTCTAATGCATCATTTAATTCCTTTTCTAGTCTTTCATTCTCCTCAACGAGATTGTTGATTCTGTGCTCAAAGTCTCTTCTTTCAGATATAAGTCGATTGACCTTATATTGTAGTCGCACAGCCTCTACATGAAGCTCTTGAAATGCATCACGCAACATGTCATATTTGACTTCTATAGGTTCATTTTCGAATTCCTCATCACTATCATAATCATTGATTGCAGATCCAGCCATGAAACAAATGTTGGATTCTTCTTCAACATTGCAGTCTTCATCACTTGAAGAATCTGAATCATTGTTTTGCCAAGCAATATATGCACTCTTTTGTTTCCTGCTTTTCTCTTGAACCAATCTTCTGTTCGCTTTCTGCTTAGCTTTCAGATCTAGACACTCAGGCTTGATGTGTCCTTCTTTTCCACATTCATAGCATTGGATGGCAGTGGTTCTGGACTCCTTTCTTTCTCTTAAGAAACCTGCATTGTTAGTGGAAGAACTATTATTTTTCATAAAATGATTGAATTTTCTTACCACCATACTCATCAATTCTTTGTCATGCAGATCAGTATCTGAGTCAGATTCTGGTTCAGTAGTCTTTGAAGCTTTTTGGCTTGTGGCTTTGAGGGCTATAGAATTATTTTCTCCAATCTCTTCTTCCTCCTTCAACCTTCCAAGTTCTAACTCATGCTCTTTGAGTTTTCTAAACAAGGTTGCCATGTTCATGCTGGTCAGATCTCTTGATTCTGATATTGCAGTAACTTTCGGCTGCCAGCTCCTATTGAGGCTTTTCAAAATTTGAATGTTGATTTCTTCATTGTCAAATACTTTTCCTAGAGCAATAAGATGGTTGACAATGTGTGTGAATCTTTTCTGGACTTCATAGATTGTCTCCTCTGCTTTCATTATGAATAATTCGTATTCCTGAATGAGTGAATTTTTTCTGGCTCTTTTCACCTCATCTATTCCTTCATGAGTTACCTCCAAGACTTCCCACATTTCTTTTGTTGTCTTGCATTCTGATACCCTAAAAAATTCATCCATTGTTAGTGCTGAGGCTATTACATTCCTAGCTTTAACATCATACTATGCTCTACGGTTCTCATCTTTTAGTCTACTCAAAAAAAAATTCAAAATAACCTTTCCATTCAAAACATGAGTCGCTTCATATGGACCATTTTTTATTGCATCCCAAACACCTTTGTCCACGGATTCAAGAAAGATTTGCATCCGAATTTTCCAAAAAGCCTAGTTTTCAGCTACAAATAGAGGTGGTCTATTTGTTGATGCACATTCACCAAAGGTTTGAAAATTAGAAGCCACTTTCCAGGATCAGACGATTTAACAGAAAACGTAATCGACTAGTTTTTCAATATTTTTAGTAAAACCAGCTATGGTGCTAATTGTTAAAATAGAATGGCTTAATTTTCAACACCAAGAGGGGGGGTGAATTGGTGAAATAAAAACACAATGTTCTCTTTAAATATTTTTCGCAAAGTAGATGACTTTAAAAACTTTCTTGAAACACAAAAAAAGATTTTTAAGTGCAGCAAAAATAAAGTTGATTAAACGCGGTACAAAGTTGATTAAGTAAAAGTGTAGGGATAGAAAAATCAAACACTGCTTTTTATACTAGTTCGGCCAAGCCTACATCCAGTGTCCTTCCTCACCAGAAAGCAAATGCACTATAATGATCAAGGTTTTTACAACAAGGCTTTTATAGAGACCTCCACGTCAAAAATATAAAACACCTCTCTAAACCTCTAATCAAAATATAGGCATACAACACACAAAGACCAGTAGCAAGATGTCCCCTCTCCTGCCGTCTTCAACGCTTTGGGAAACCCCTCAAAGTCCAGAACGCAGCACGTCCTCTTCATGTAGTCACAACAGGGCAACAACACCAATCTTCACAAGATTGAATTCCTGATCACCAAAACAAACACCTTCAGTGCAGATTTGATCACATAGTAAAAGCACACAATCCTTTCTCTTCAAGCTATCTCCAAAGATGAAAACCACGGTCTTCTTTAAGAGTTCTTGGAGCTTTTCCCAAATCTGTAAGACAACACTAATATGAAGAATTCAAATTTGCGACAATATATAGTTTTTCACAATTCTGATGCTCTTTAGTCGACTTTGCCACTAATGAAGTCGAATATAGTCATGACAGTTATAACAGTTAGTAGCAGTCATAGCAATTAAATGATTACTCAATTAATTCAGTTATTTCACAATTACTTCTTGGTCAAACATATTTAAAAATAGGTTTAATAGGTTCGGAGGTCCCTATATTTGTGGGTTCGTTTCAATTAGGTCCTCCAATTTTGGAAGTGATCAATTGGGTCCCTAATTTAACAAAATTGAGTTAATAATACCCTTTCCGTTAAATGCAATGGACGGCGTTAACTTTTTAAACAGGTGGCATGCTGAGGCATCATTTTATTTGTAGCTGGCACAGTTTGAGCTGAAATGCTGAGACTCACTTTATGTGAGAACTTTGAATGTTGAACAAAAGTCCCGTCCAAGTTTGCTTTGTTTTTAAATGTCTCAACCTTATCTCATACAAATAAAAATAATAAATCATAACTGCTACATTTTTTTCATTTCAACAAAAAAATCAGAGTGAGTGGAAGCAGACTTTTCAAAATTTAAAGAAGAAGAAGAAGACGATGAAGATGGTGAGTGAAGTCTGAATTGAGAATCGAAGGAATTGCGAAGTGGAGAGATCGATCGGTGAATGGAAGCGATGGTGTGGGAGGGAGTCATGGAACTCACCAAGTGGGCGCAGGAGAAGAAGACCGACCCTCTTCTGTGGTCAATTAAGGTCAACGCCGCCCTCAACTCCGCCGGCGTCTCCCTCCCTTCCGTCGACCTCGCACACCGTCTCATCTCCTACATCTGCTTCGACAACCACGTCCCCCTCGCCTGGAAGCTTCTCGAGAAAGCCATGGCCGTCAGAATCCTCCCTCCCTTGCTCACCCTCTCCTTCCTCTCCACTCGCGTCCTCCCCCACCGCCACCTCCACCCCGCCGCCTACGCCCTCTACATCATCCTTGGCGAATTTTGAAGGCGAGAGGTGACCGTCCTGGTGCGGCTGTTGATGGTTAACAGATTTACCCTCTTTCATGGTGGAAGAAGAAGCAACGAATAAGAATAAAAAACAAAGAGTAATCGGGAGTGAAAAACTTCACATAGAATTCGGGATTTCGACAACGTTGGAGGGTGAAAAAAGAAAATTAGGGTTTAGGATTAGAAAGGAAAAGGGAATCTGAATGCAAATTAAAAATTGCAGAAATTGGTTGTTAATGTTGGATTTGGCATTTCATCTACATTAACAGTAACAACGCAAAATCTATCTCTTTTTTCCCTAAAATCTCAACAATCAAATAAGAGATTACTTTTCTGTTGTGCCACGTATTAAGTTCAAACTGTGCCACCTGGAAATAAAAAGATGCTCAGCATGTCACTTGTTTAAAAATTTAACGTCGTCCATTGCATTTAACGGAAAGGGTATTATTGACTCAATTTTGTTAAATTAGGGACCCGATTGATCACTTCCAAAATTGGAGGACCCAATTGAAACGAACCCACAAATATAGGGACCTCCGAACCTATTAAACCTATTTTTAAATATGTTTGACCAAGCAGTAATTGTGAAACAACTGAATTAATTGCGTAATCATTTAATTGCTATGACTGCTACTAACTGTTATAATTGTCATGACTATATTCGACTTCATTAGTGGCAAAGTCGACTAAAGAGCGTTAGAATTGTGAAAAACTATATATTGACGCAAATTTGAATTCTTCATATTAGTGTTGTCTTACAGATTTGGGAAAAGCTCCAAGAACTCTTAAAGAAGACCGTGGTTTTCATCTTTGGAGATAGCTTGAAGAGCAAGATTGTGTGCTTTTACTATGTGATCAAATCTGTGAAGGTGTTTGTTTTCGTGATCAGGAATTCAATCTTGTGAAGATTAGGGACCTCCGAACCTATTAAACCTTAAAAATATAGTCATTAGACACTTTAAGACAAGCATTAACAGAATTTCAAAACATAACAAACTTAGTCGAATGGCTTGCGCACATAGTAGACTTTGTAACAGTTGAAAACATAGTTTTGAAAAACTTTCTCTTCAAAAATTCTCACAGCACACTTTGAAAAAGTTTGTGCAAATCCATGAGTTTTAATCGACTTACTTCATAATGAAGTCGACTTAAAACTGCCGTTTTGCTACACAATTTAAGTTCAACTAAACTGCATGTGGTTTTTCTTTTCCAAAACAATTTTCATGCAATCACAGATTAAATCTCACATACATAACATAGTGAATTGCAATGATCAACACAACACAAACATATTCTCATATAATCATAATCACGAAAGTAATGAACATGTAACACATAAACACATGTGTTATTAATTATGTGTTGTCATCATCAAAAACCAGAAGCTTTGAGATTGTAGGTTCAACTAAACTAGTGCTCCCCTATCAACAATCTCAACAGGCCTAATGACATTGAGCTTTAAAAGCCCAAAAAACCAAACAGCGCTGTTGGCGCTCAACGCCCTACTGAGAGGCGCTCAACGCGATGCGTTACTTTTTCTCCCCTCTTTTCTTGCTTTTGCTAAGTGTTTTTAGGTCTGATCTCTCAGTTTCAACCCTTGATTTTTCAAATTTTTGGCTCTTTCAATGCTTTCCCACTCAAGCATAACATCTCACACTTAGCATATCAAACACATCCCTAAAACTAAAGCATATCAAACAAAACCAAATTAAAAGTTCTCAAAACAACTGGGTTGCCTCCTAGTAAGCACTTGTT
Organism: Vigna angularis; assembly: GCF_016808095.1. Taxonomy (NCBI): domain Eukaryota; kingdom Viridiplantae; phylum Streptophyta; class Magnoliopsida; order Fabales; family Fabaceae; genus Vigna; species Vigna angularis. The sequence goes on from NC_068975.1 coordinate 7,417,303, forward strand.
TAACGTCACGAGCCTGACACCATAATGTTCAGTTTGAAATTTTTAAGTTGTTGTTACTTTTTCTTTCATCACACAAACTTGTTTTTAACAACTTCCTGTGCACCTTCTTAATTCTTCTAGAATATGGAGCTTCAATGTCAATAACTCCATTCACTTTAATCTCCTTCACAATCCATAACCTGTTCTTGTATTTGACTGGTTTGCCAGGTTTGAATTCTTCATCTTCAATCTTCAAGTCTTGGTGGATAATCTTCTCTTGAATCTCCTTCTCTTCTTCCTTTACTTGTGACAAGAAACGATTCTTACCTTTCTTGACTGAACTAGTAGCATGTTTAGATACACTAGCCTTTGATACTTCTCTATCTTTTGGACTAGCCTTCTCTTGAATCGGCTGCTCATCATCAAAGACATTGGAAATCACCTCTTCATCTCGGTCTTTAAGTATTAAAACTCCATCATATATGTTGAAAATACAATGGCTTAGTTTCAATACCAAGAGGGGGGTGAATTGGTGAAACACAAAAATAATGTTTTTTTTAAATCTTTTTCGTAAAAGGATGAACTTTCTAAACTTTCTTGAAACACAAGGAAAAAGACTTTGTAGTGCAGCGGAATATAATCGAATGAGCACACTACAAAGACGACTGAATGTAACAGAGTAGGGATAGAAAAATCAAATGCTGAGTTTTTATACTCGTTCGACCAAGCCTACATCCAGTGTCCTTCCACCACAGGAAGCAAATGCACTATAATGATCAAGGTTTTTACAACAAGGCTTTTATAACGACATCTACGTCAAAAATATAAAACACCTCTCTAACCCTTTAATCAAAATATAGGCATATACAAACAAAGAACAACAACAAGATGTCCCCTCTCCTACAGTCTTTAACACTTTGAACAATCCTCAAAGTCTAGAACGTCGCACGTTCTCTTCCTGTAATCACAATAGGGAAACTTCAATCTTCACAAGATTGATAGAAACTCATCACAAAATAGACACCTCAAGTGTAGATTGATCAGACAGTAAGAGCAATCACCAAAGATGAACACCACAGTCTTCTTGATGAATGCTTAGAGCTTTCACACTTTTTGCAAGAGATCAATAATCTGAAAAAAATCAATCAAATAGTTAGAATCACAAAAGTTCTTGCAGAAATCAAATTCGCATTAATTTATAGCAATTCGCAACTCTGATGTATTTTAATCAACTTTGCTACTAATGCAGTCGAATATAACAAAACAGTTATAACAGTTAGCAGCAATCAATGTAGTTAATTGAATGGGCAATTAATGCAGTCGAATCACAATAAATGCTTGGTCAAGATATTTAAAAATATAGTCGTTGTAACATTTAATTCAAGCATTAACAGAATTTCAAAACTGTAATAGACTTAGTCGAATGTAGGTTGCATGTAATCGACTATATAACACAGTTAAGCAAAGTTTTGAACAACTTTCTCTTCAAAAAATCTTCAAGCACACTTTGAAAAAGTTTGTGCAAAGCCACGAGTTTTAATCGACTTACTTCATAATGAAGTCGACTTAAAACTGTTGTATTGCCACATATTATAAGTTCAACAAAAGTGCATGTGGTTTTCCTTTTCTCAAATAAATGTCATGCATTCACAGATAAGATCTCATGTAAATCACAGTGAATTGCAGCAATGACAGAATCAACATAAACATGTTCTCAAATAATCATAAAGATGAAAGTTATGAACATGTAACATATAAACAACACATAACAACACATGTTATTAATAATGTTGTCATCATCAAAAACCAGAAGCTCTGAGATTGTTGGTTTAGCTAAACCAGTGCTCTCCCTATCAACAATCTCCCCCTTTTTTAATGATGCATAACCATGATTAATAAACAACCATGTTGTACAACTCAAATCATATCATATCAAAATGTATCAGAGCAAATGATCAACAAATGATCAACAAATGATCAAAATATATCCGAGCAAACGTGTTGACATATTCTCATTTTTTATTCAAAGCAAAAAACATATCAATTTATACCAGAACATATCAAAGCTCAAAATGAATATCAGAGTATAGTATTCTCCCAGCATTCTCCCCCTTTGTACATTAGCAAAAAAGGTATGCCTTATGATAATGATATGCTGACAAAAAGTTATTCAGAGATGCATCAGTAAATCATATTAATCAAACAATGATGCTCCCCCTTTCACAGATAATCACATGATAAAGATATAATCTCCCCCTAAAGTGTAGGCATGTGAAATTATCTAAGATCCTATGCAAAGCTCCTCCTGCCATTATGCATGTTCTATAATCAAAACCCAAATGCACAATGTAGTTTTCACAGAACATTTTAGAGCATGTATAAGCATGTGGCAATATTGTATTATATGAGAAATTGTGTAAACACATCAATGAAGCATAGATACAATATCAATCAATAATCTCAATATTATCTCAAGTAATTTCAATCAATTATAAGAACAGAGATATATTGAAAATGAAACAACCAACAGTATATGATCAATAATCAGAATAACAGAATTCCAAATCATGGAATTTATAACCCCTGTTAAACAGTAATCGATTAATCCATTGTTGCAATCAACTTCATTGCTTTCCATTAATCTCAAGTTGTTCATCCATAAGCAATGTTCCTGCAAAACCTTTCAAGATCTTTCTAGATCAAGCATTTCAGAATCATTGTAATACATGAATTATTGCAGGTATAATCTGTGTGTGTAAATATATGAATGCAATAGTAAACAGTAAAGCAATCAACTTCATACACAACACAATCGACTTAATTCAAACATAATCAGGTACTCAATATAGAAATAATTTTGATTTCATTAACTTAAACCATGATTACAATAAGAATAACCAAAAGAAATATGGCATATAAAGCCTATTACAACCATAACAAAACAAACCAAGACAAAATACCTAAAACAGAACCTACTGATTGATTAAAAAAAAACTCAATTCTTTTTCTTTTTCTTCTTCAAATAGGTTTCAAGAGGCATGTCACTATTACATTCATCAGTGACATCTTCATCCATACTTTCCTCTTCCTACAATTCTTCTTCAGAGCTAACTTCAGGTGTACTACCTTCCCTACTTGATTCTTCTTCAGCTACAATCTCTTAAAATTCTGATTTTCCAAATTTAGATGTTCTTTTATTTTGGCAATATCATCTCTGGTTTTCTGACACATAATCTTGAGAGACTTCATTTCTCTCAGTATTGTCCTTTCAAACTCCCACTTAGTGCGGTATGGAATTGAAGATGATCCTTCTACTTCTTCGTCTTCTTTAGTGGCCTCAACCTTGAACACCCAGCCCTCTGGAGTATGTTGCATACCCATTTTATGTAGAGCAGACTTGTAAATCAAGTTGTTTCTATTGTATGTTTCACTTGATTCATCAACACAATCAACTCCAAAATGAATGAGGATCTTTGAAATGAATACACAATAAGGCAGCATTGCAGATTCCAGCCTTGTTACTTTTAACATGTTATTCGAAATTGCTACAGGCCAATTTACCTAGATATTTTCTTTGAAAGCCTTAAGCAAGTACAAGTCTTCAGTTTTTGCCTGTGCATGGTTACTTTCTCTAGGTATTAATATCTAAGAGATAACAAACATAACCAGTCGATCATTGATAAACAATTTTTTAATCCCCAAAAACGGAGTCAAAAACTTGTTAAGACCTCGGCAAGTGTACCGAATCGTATCAAGTAATAATAATTGGTAAGAGCAAGTATCGTTTCCCAAGAGACTCACGACACTAAACAGTTATGTGATTACTCAACTAATTAAGACTCTAAAGAACAAATTTTGGGGTTTTTGAATGCAAATGCGAAAAAATAAACATGAATGCAATTTGATCAATTGAGGCTAAACACAAGAATGAATGGATGAAGTTGATGATATAGTTGTTGGGTTTAGATTTCACCTAATTTACTCTCATGCATATATCAATTCATCTTCTTCATTAATGTTAATTCCATTTTCTAATTTACCTTAAACCCGATGTCTCGGTGAAGAAAGCCTACTCTTAATTACTAGTTCACAATGTCTTGTCTCCCTAGCAATTAATCATGCATTACATTCGCACAAAAGCTTAAAGGCAACCGATCCTCCTATTCCTATGTCTAGGTAATATTGCTTCCGGGAGAATTTCCCCAGATCGTGATTCAATTGTATGATCATTGATGTAATTAATTCAATTGCATGATCATTGATGTTATCAATATGGACACATATAGGTAAATCTAGAATTTGAGAAATTCTCCCGGAAGCAATATTACCTAGACATAGGAATACGAGGATCGGTTGCCTTTAAGCTTCTGTGTAAATGTAATGCATGATTAATTTCTAGGGAGACAAGACATTGTGAACTAGTAATTAGGATTAGGCTTCCTTCACCGAGACATTAGGTTTAAGGTAAATTAGAAAGTGACATTAACATTAATGAAGAAAGATGAATTCAAAAATACATGAGTGTGGATAGGATAAGTCGGAAACCCCAACAACATAATCATTCTATATTTTACATCAATCACTTTTGCTCTTTCAATCCAATTGATCAACACTTTCATTCATGTTTATTTTCCGTAATCTAAACACGATGATTTCGTTTACAAGTATAATTTAATCAAGAAATTACATAACTGTTTAGGCCTTGAGTCATTTGGGAAACAATACTTGGTCTTACCATTTATTATTACTTGATACGATTCGGTACACTTGCCGAAGTGTTAATAGTGCCCAATGTCTTTACTCTTTTCCTTTCAGATGAACTGGACGTCATTTTTTTTAGAGAAAGATATTGATTTTAGAATATCAGAAGGAAAGATTCAAATGTCTGCTAAGAAGATTAATGACACACTTCTGTGTTTTAGGGTTTTAATCAAAACAAAAATAAATTTAGAGGGAACACAAAATTCATTTTAGTGCCAAAAAAAACGAATTCACCAAATTTAGGTTTTCAAATCATAAAAAGTTAAAAACAGAGACTTATAATCGGTTTTATTGAAGATGAAGTCGACTTAATGTTTTGACAGAATGTTGCCAACACCATAGAAACATATGCACGCATAATATTCGAGTCAACACTTAATACAATCAATTAAAAGTCATAAAAATTGATTTTCACAGAAAACAATCTCAATCAATCAATCAATCACTCATACATTCATCATACAATTATTCAAACAAATGTCATGCATGATGCAGTGAGATAATAATCGTTACCAAGAACTTTGATACCATCAAGTTAGTTCATTCATGAGTTCTGCACTACTACAACATTATTTTCTTTTCTGCAAAACAACTTAGATTTTTTATGCAGGTACCCATTTGAATTTGGGTCCTTGTTTGTTAGCAGAAAGTTGTTCCTTGGGAATCCATCTGTATAATCCCTTTGGAACACCAATATTTCTAAAAGAGAAGTTTCTTATTGTGTGACCAAGTGTATTGTAGTAAAAGCATGCATTAGTAGTAGGTTTACTCAGATCAATAAATTTCTTTAAGTTTATCCTATTACTTTCAGCCTTATAACCAATACCTTGTCTGTAGATCGCTCTTCCAGATAATCTTAACACAACATCAAGATTTTCTTTACCTTGAGTGAATTTTACCAATGTGCTAGTTAAGTACTCAATTTTCTCAACATGTAGAGGACAATTATCACACTCTTTCTCAACAACTTCTACTTCAGTCTTTATTGCCTTTGCAGATTTCAGAGCTTCTTCAAGATCTTTTTCAAGCTTTTCATTGTCCTGCACAAGATTATCAATTTTGTAATCATAATCTCTTCTCTCAAATGATAATCGATTCACTTTGTACTGAAGTCGCACGACCTCTGCATGAATTTCCTGAAATGCATCCAGTAGCATGTAGTACTTGACTTCTATTGGTTCATTTTCGAATTCATGATCACTATCATCATCTGATTATGCAGAGCCTGCCATGAAGCATAGATTTGATTCTTCTTCGCGATCACAATCTTCATCACTTGAAGATTCTTCATCACTGTTTTCCCAATCAATATAAGCTTTCCTCTCCTTCATGTTCTTGTCCTGAGGATACTTGGAGAATTCTTTCTGCTTTTTATTCAAGTTTTGATAGACAGGCTTGATATGACCATCCTTTCCACATTCATAGCACTGAACAACGTTGCTTCTTGAACTATTCTTTCCTCCTCTTAAGAAACCTACATTGTTAGTAAGTTGACTTTTATTTTTCATAAACCGATTAAACTTTCTTACCATCATATTCATCATTTCTTTTTCTGGTATATCTGCATCTGATTTAGTTTCAGGTTCATGAATCTTTGTAGCTTTCTTGCTTGGGGATTTTAAAGCAATCAATTTCTTCTCTTCAATTTCTTCTTCCTCCTTTAGCCTTCCAAGCTCCAATTCATGTTCTTTGAGTTTTCCAAACAATGTAGCCATGTTCATGCTTGTTAGATCCCTTGACTCAGAAATAGCTGTGACCTTGGGTTGCCAACTTCTATTCAAACTTTTCAATATCTTGATATTGATCTCCTCCTTGTCAAAAACTTTTCCTAGAGCCATGAGGTGGTTCACAATATGCGTGAATCTTTTCTACACCTCGTAGATAGTCTCATGAGCCTTCATTCTGAATAATTCATACTCTTGTGTCAGTGAATTCTTTCTGGCTCTCTTTACTTCTTTTGTGCCTTCATGCGTGACCTCCAAAACATCCCACATTTCCTTTGTTGTCTTGCACTGTGAAATCCTGAAAAATTCATCCATAGTTAGTGTAGAAGAAATTACATTACGTGCTTTGACATCATATTGTGCTCTACGGTTTTCATCTTGAGTCCACTCAAAAAAAAATTTCAAAACAGTTTTTCCATTAACAACATGAGTTGGCTCAAATGTACCGTTTAATGTTGCATCCCAAACACCTTTATCCACGGATTCAAGAAAGATTTGCATCCGAATTTTCCAAAAAGCATAGTTTTCACCAGTAAATAGTGGTGGTCTATTTGTTGATGCACCTTCACCAAAGGTTTGAGAACTAAAAGCCATTTTTCAAGATCAGTCGATTTAAAGAAAAAGATAATCGACTTGTTTTTCAAATATCTTATGAAAATCGGCTCTAATACCAATTGTTGAAAATAGAATGGCTTACTTTCAATACCAAGAGGGGGGTGAATTGCTGAAACACAAAAATAATGTTTTTTTAAATCTTTTTCGTAAAAGGATGAAGTTTCAAAACTTTCTTGAAACGCAAGGAAAAAGACTTTGTAGTGCAACGGACTATAATCGAATGAGCAAAATACAAAGTCGACTAACTGTAACAGAGTAGGGATAGAAAGACCAAACGCTAAGTTTTTATATTGGTTCGGCCAAGCCTACTGTTAACCCTCGGCAAGTGTAACTGAATCATATCAAGTAATAATAAATGGTAAGACCAAGTATCATTTCTCAAACGACTCACGGCCTAAACAGTTGTATGATTTGTTGATTAAATTAGACTTGTAAAACAAATTCTTGTAGTTTGAATGCAAATGCCTAAGAGTAAATATGAATGCATGTATTGATCAATTGGATCAAAAGAAGCAAAATGTGATTGAAATATATGATGATGATGTTGTTGGGGGTTTTCAATTCATCCTATCCACTCTCATGTATTCAAGAATTCATCTTCTTCATTAATGTTAATGCCACTTTCTAATTTACCTTAAACCCAGTGTCTTGGTGAAGAAAGCCTACTCCTAATCCCTAGTTTACAATGTCTGTCTCCCTAGCAATTATTCATGCATTACATTCGCACAGAAGCTTAAAGGCAACCAATCCTCCTATTCCTATTTCTAGGCAATATTACTATTGGGAGAATTTCTTCATGTCTAGATTTATCTATACGTGTCCATACAAATAAAATCAATGATCATGCAATTGAATGAGTTAACCAAAGCATGCATAGAGTATAGAAGAAAAACCCTAACAATTAATTAAAGAAAGCATATGAATTAAAGAACCAATTCAGTACATGAGAGTTTCAAAGGATTACATTCATTCACCAACAACAATGAAGGTTTAGTTCACCATAATCATGGTGAAACTAGATGAACAATAATGAAAGAATGAAAGATAGAACCCTAGAATTTGAAGAGTGGAAGTTGAGCATCCAAAATCCTCCTCCAAGAGGTGAAGAAAGTGTAATTTTGCTTCGTTCTGCCAAAAGATACTAACCCTAGGTCGACTAAAACCTTATATAGACTCTTAAAGATTACAGAAAAGTGGCCCAAGGCCCATTAAAATGCCGCTCAACACTAATTGACGCTCAGCTACAGTTTTGCCCCTCAACGGTGACTGCGGGTCTTCAGAGTGCCGCTTAGCGGTAATTTCCGCTGAGCGGTACTTGCGGCTCTTCTTTTATGCACTTTTTCTTCCTTTTCTAACTCCAACTTATGGCCACTTCACTTCTTCCATTCAATTCATCTTAAAACCTGCAAAAACAAGGGAAACTAAGCATAAAACCCATCCAATACTATTAACTACTGGATGCGTTTTAGGAACTCCATGTTCAAGCAATGAAACTTCAATATAAGGTTAATTAATTAAACTATGAAAGAAAAGATTTTGAATACAGAATCAATTACCTTATTGAAGAAAATGATAAGTTGAAAATTGAACTTGATAAATCTTTGCAATCTGTTGTTGATGTAAAATGTGAAGCTACAAATTGTGAAAAACATTGTAATGCTTATTTGAAAAAAACTCAATTATCTAACTAATACATTAGAAAAATTTACTCTTGGTAGATCAAATCTAGAAGTTGTACTAGGATCACAAAGAAGAGTAATGAATAGGTAAGGAATAGGGTATAATGCTAAAAGTGAAAGAGTTAACTTGAAAAAACTTACTCATTTGAGTAAACCTTTAACTGCTACCTGTTTCTATTGTAACTGTATTGGTCATACTGTGAGAAATTGCTACTATAAAAAGGTTGGTCTTCCAAAGGGAAAATTTAAGTGGATTCCAAAATAACCAACCACTATGACTAACATCAAAGGTCCCAAGTTTATTTGGGTGCCTGCATCAAAAGCATTTGAAAGTTTGGCAGGAAAGTGAACTGCAATGGTAGCAGACAGCACTCAAGGAGGAATTACGATGGATATATCAAAAATCACTTGAGTACCATTTTTGGTAACAATTGTTGTTATATCTGAAATTCATGCATCATTTTTTTTAATCTATGAATGTGTATTGATGTGTGTCTACGATCTGTGCTTGTCTACATTGCAAAATTAGTTGAAAAATGGTTTTACAACTTTTAACTGATTGTATTAGTAATGTAATCGATTAATATGTTCTTAGTATTTCTGTGTACTTTTCGAAAATCTTAGACTAGCCTTATTTTAATCGATTAAATATCTAATTAAATCGATTAAAACTCATATCTTACTTCTGCTGATGTGTAGAAAATCAATTAGTTGAATATGAAATTAGCGAAATCGATTGAAACACTATTGTTTGAAAAACTTGAACTCTGGGTTTCCCTCCATATACATTTTATGAATCATTTAGCCTAATTCCAGTAAGTTGTTCATCACACTTTATCTGCAACATTGTAACTCTTACTCTTTGAGTCATTATGCAATTCGTCTCTCTACATACATTGAATCAAGGCATCCTACTCCTCTCAAAGAAAAAGAATAAAGACTATCAAAAGGAAGAATATGTATCGTGGTCTGAATCTTGAGGGGTGGATCAATGATGACAACGCTCAAACAAATTTTATTGAGAACTTGAGGATGAGGAAAATAATCCCTCATAAGTATGTGAAACTCAATTTATTATGGAGAGAAGGATTTACATTCCAGAATTGGGTCAACAGACAAGGCTTAAAGAGGTTTATTGAAATGGCTGACCCATGGTATCCTGAACTGGTAAGGGTATTCTACTCAAATCTGAAAATCAGTGATGGAACACTATGTTCCAAGGTGAAGGAAGTAGAAATTAAATTGACTGACAAAATTTGGTAAGGTATTGGTGGATTCCAACCAGGTGGTGAAAAGTGTCATTTGGGGGTGGAAGGATTCCACAAATTTACTGTTTATCAGGCTTGCTTAAAAAACCTAAATGAGCCACATGACAGGATGAAGAAGGATGACCGCCTATGTGCCTTCATTATTTCTTTGATTCTTCTACCAAGGGGCAACAATCACGCTTAGGCAACCACTGAAGACTTGTGTCTTCTTCATGCTCTTAAGGAGAATATCCAGACTGACTAGGCTGCTGCCATATCAGACAATATGTTTAAGACTACAAGACTTGAATTTGCAAGCTTACCTTATTCAGTATTCATCTCCAAGGTGCTGCTTGATTTTTGGGTAGAATGTGTTAATGAATCCTGTGAATCATATGAGAAGAGCAATCTTGTTGACAAAACTGCACTGCATCACATGGGTTTACAACATGGTCTAGATGGGTGGCTCTTCAAAGATGAATATATGGCTGAAGAAGAAGAAGAAGCTTTTGGATCATCATCTGCACCCTTTAGGCCTCGTTTTGAATTTTAAAAACACATGGTTAGACAAATGCATACTCTAACCATTCTTTGTCAATTTATCAATCAAGATGTGCCTGTTATAAAAGGAAAGCTACAAATTCATGAATCTGATGGTGATAGTGGAGAGAATGAGGAGGATGAAGAGAATGAAGAGGAGAATGCAGTAGACGAAAGTAATGATGACATATTGCTATGGGATACGATTTGATGTCTTTTATCTGTTTTCTTTGAAAAAATGTAATATTGACTGTTAAGCCATTCATATTTTGGTGTTATGCTTGTACTCGTTTTGCTTATATCAATGAAGGAATGAATTAAGTTTGAATTATATCAAATTGGTTGATGAATTGATTGTGATTGATTATATATGTTGTATGTATGAAAACTGAGTTATTCTCTGTCATACTTATTCTTTTTGTATAATCATACTAAATTTGATGATTCTGTTATTTCACAATTATACTTAAACTGTACTAACACTCAACAAAGATTGAGAAGAATGTCATTTGCAGGTCTGTGACTATATAAAAAGTGTCTACAGGAACTAGCACTGATCTGATTTGAGATATGAGTATTCTGCAAAATTTAATTGACTGCAAAAGCAGCAGAATCGATTCACTGTGTGAATGTGGTTTGAACATTTCTTACTGTTAAATCATTTACTTTAAACTACTCATTGTGATGATCTATGTGGTCATACATTCTGATACTTATCATTTTACATCCGTTGTGAATGAACATGTGTATTCTAAAATATTACACATACATAAATACATTGGCATTGAAGCACTAACTCCTTTATTCTAATATATGCTTGATCATATCTGATACACGTTTGATTACATCTGATATATGCTTAAAACTATATTAGTAATTTGTACTCTGATTGATTAAATCCATTACTGTCAACCCTTCTACAAGTTGATAGGAGGAGAAATTGAAAAACAATTTGAACTACTGATTATTGACAGGGGGAGCATCATTTTATTTCATACACATACCTTTTGATGTATCTCTGCATGATTTATTGTCTCTTGCTTCAAATATATTTTATGATACCTTTTTTTCTAATGCCCAAAGAGGGAGAGATAGTTGAAATTGTTTGTTAATGTTGATTGAATTAACAATAGAGATTGTTGATACTATTAATATTGGATGGATAGATAAAATATTTGTGATTGTGTGTCTGAATATAACTGTTTGAAAACAATTTCTGGTTGTGCATTGTACATCATGGTTGTTTTATACATCATGGTTGTGCATCATCAAAAAAGGGGGAAATTGTTGATAGGGGGAACAATATAAGTGCTAAACCCAATCCCTGATGTGTTTGGTTTTTAATGATGACAGCACATTGAATGTAACAACACCTATATGTTTTAATGACAACAACATAAATCTGTATTTGTGATTGATACATATGATGATATGTTGTTTAGTCTGCATACTTCTCTTATCATAATTGGGTTTATCTCTACTGTATGCATATTAAATGTTTTTGTGTGATAAAAACACAAGCACAAAGCAACTTTGTATGAAATAATCGATTACAGTGATGTTGTAATCAATTAAGTTCATCAAATAACTTATGTTTTAAACTGTGGCAAAACAACAAGTTTTAACCGATTACATTAAGCGTAAAATTGATTAAAACTCGTGTCTTTGCAAAGATCTTTCTAGATTGTCCTGTGATGAGTTTTGTGTTAAGTTTATTATACTTTGAAAATTGTTGGTTGATAAGTCTTAAGTGTCTCAACGGTCATACTTTTATATGTTTAGACTTACGTGATAAAGTCAATCGATTACATTATGTGCTTATTTTGTTAAATTTGTTTGAATGTTTATCAGGTCTAACTTTGTTACTAATGTAACTGATTACATTATTATAGTAATCAATTAGATTGCGTTTGTTATGAGAAAACTATAAATTAACGCATTGCACACTGCTCAAGAGACTTTTGATCATTCTAAACTTTCATATTTGATATTTGTGAATTGAGAAAAGAGTTACAGGTGTGGTAAGATGCTCCAAGAAACAAGATACATAGAAGTTGATAATTTTGAAGGTTTCTTGAAGAACAGATTTGGGTTTTCATTGCTTATCAACTACTGCACTACTGAGGTGTACTCTTGACTGATCGAATTTCGTTTTAGAAATCTTGGATTGTGTTGTTCCATGTGCAATTCTTTCTACTTTGATAGGTGTCTCAAAGGGTGACTACAGAAAAGGATTGATCTTACTGCAGGGTTTTGTTGTTGGCTATATTAGATTAGTGAGTTAGAGAGGTGGTTACCTTTGAGAGGTGGCCTCTATAAAGCCTTGTTGTAAAAACTCAGATCTTTATAGTGGAATTGGTTTTCAATCTCAGGTTGATTGAAAGGACACTGGATGTAGGCATTGACGCCGAACTAGTATAAACCCTGTGTTTGTATTTCTTTTCTTATCTCTTTTACTTTCATTGCATGCGCTTTATTGCTTGGATTTCAATATAGATTAAAGATCATTCTAATTTTTCCATAAAAGATTGAAAAAGTAAGAAATTAGCCATATCTTTTCTTACACTCATCACTTGGCCAATCATAAAGCTTTATCTACAACCCTAAAACACCACCAATCTTTCATTACACTAAGAGTTTCTCGTTGCTCTCTCTCTTCTTCTCCCAAAACCTCAATCACATCTCTTCCTCTGTTTTCTCACTTTGATTTAGAGTTTCTAGGGTTTCTAAACACCAAACCACCCCTTAATTAATTTCTACACCACTTAAATAAAGGTAAAAGATAATTTTTCCCCTAGGCAAAAATATAAAAATAAACAAATAACATAACAATTATGTTCTAACAAAAATATACACTCAAGAACACTAATTTTCAAACAAAAAACTTAAAGTCTCAAAAATACTTTATTTTTAAAACTCGTATTTTCTCGGATCTTACAAATTGAATTTGGATTATATATTTTTTAGATTTTGAAAATCCAAAATTAAAGTGTATGTCTAAGTAAGGAAACTAAGGACTAGGTCAAACCAAGTTAGTCTAGCTCTAAGGTTGAACAAAGTTCGTTTGGAATGAATAATAAGTCAAGTCAGTCCAAGGCGAAGATTGAGCGAAATAAGCTTAGGTTGAACGGTCAAGTTGATTCGACCAACCCAAGGTCGTGACGTGTCTATTTAAGCTAAAGATCATCACATGTTGGCAGAAGCTGAAGATAGAAACGAGTTAGTTAAAGTCGAAGGTTGAGCCAAGTCAGCTGAGCAAAAGGTCGATCGAGTTGCTTTTGACACTACAAGAAAAGCGCTGATTATCGGCGACAATTTACCGATGGCCTTAGAGCCTTTGGTAATGAGTTGGTGAATTAAATTATAGACGACCTAAGAGCCTTCGGTAATCTCTTTGATTAATTTTTCCCCAAATTACCGTATTCCCTCTCTGCAATTCATTTCCCATCAACAGCTCGTCCCTTCTCCAAAATCGAAAATGCTAAACCCTTCTCCATTGCACGAAACACTTGCTCGAAGACTTGGTTTTGGCATCAATCCTGGCTACGAAATCGTTGGACGAGTGTTTTGCAGTGGTTTTTGTGACGATGTGGTTAGTATTTTCCTTCGCATTTTTAGTAAATTCCTTGCACGAAACCTCTTTTTAATTTGTGTGTTTTCCCCCAATCTCACCAATGTCTTGCAGAATCGTGGTGGGTAGAAGGCTCCATTAGAGTTGAATCGTGGTGGGACGAGGGTTTGGTGGTTGGCTGAGGCTTCGTGGTTCGTCGACGTTGGCGTGAGGAGGCGACAGTGCTGAGGAAAGGCTCGCTGGTCCGTTCAGCGAGTTGGAGGTTTGGTGCAGCTCTAGGCTTAGATGAATATGCCGTCTCGTTCTCTGCAAATCGAACCAAGTTAGTTTTATTTATGAAAACACCTATTTGTAATGTAATTTCAATCCTGCTAATGTTTGATGTTTGTAAGTTGTGATCGGTTGCGGTAATTAAATATTGAATGTTGTGATTGGTTGTGGTCTGAGAGGATATTAACAACATTAATATATTTCCATTAACTTTGTTTAACCCATCATTCGGATTCATGGTTTATACACAAAGAGTTAATAATAACCTTTTCTTTGAACATAAACATCTTCATTAAAAGATGAAAAAGGGGTCATATTGATGGGAATCACCAATCTGAAGTTCTCAGTCTGGAAATTTAACCCTGTATTGAACACAAACTCAGTCCCAAGTCACCGACATCAGAGTTGGCAAGGCTTGGGTTCTTTCAGCCTTGGGTTCCTCGGGTAGAGGTGGATATATAATCTAGCACCTCTGGCTGAATCTTGCCCGATAGCTTTAGCAATCCCCGATACTGTATCAACGGATACTACACTTCTATTTGTAGTAAACCACTAATCCAGAAACTGTATCACTCAAACCTGAAACTTAAAGGTAAAATCCATTACCACTATGGAATAATTTTGTAAAAGGAAAGGATGAAATGCCCTTAACTCAAAACTCAGTCAAGCAATTGAAATAATTGTCTGCTCTAGTGCTGGGTTAACAAAGTAACTCTAAAAATCATGTTAGACATAGCCAAAAATGGTTTCATTACATCTCTGACAAGTACAACCTTTTAGAAAAGAATTTTTTTCAAGAGATAAGAGGAGTTCCTATGTGAAGAACTGGATTTTTGCAGATATATATGGGCACCCACTCTAATCTGTAAAAGGTGGAAAAACATACACAAATTCAGATAGTGGAAGACAACACAGGAAGTGATCTAGCAAGTTGAATGAATAGGTGTTGGACATAAGGAAAGCAACACGTTATTGTGCATAGGTGTAGGTCCTTCCTCGTTTATAAATGTCACTGTAAAAGCAAGCAATAACTTGCTTTTCAAAGTCTTAAACTTTCATTAAAAAACTTTCAAGGAATTCAAAACTAAAACAACCTCTATCACATAAGATTTTCTTAGAAATAAAAACTATCTTTAAAAATAATAATCAAGATACTCTAAATTATTTTTAGACAGTCAAGATATTAATAAATGTTTTTCAATATTCTAAAAAAAGGTTCAATAAAAGTGACACTTCAATAAAATTGGGCTAGAAAGTAAGGTAAAGTGTGAATTTTATTACTAAAATATCAACCTCTGTCCGAGTAGTATCAATATGAGACAAGAAAGATATTTCATAGAGACTTCTCTCCCTCTGCTGGTATTCAAGAAAGCCAGACTCTCATTGCTTTTCATAACTCTTCACTGACCCTGCTAATCCTCCCTATCACTTTTTTATTATTGAATACAAAAATTGAACACTAATTCTTATTAACCTTATCTTACTCCTAACCTGGGCCTCTTGGCCAAGGTTGTTTTTTTGCCCATTGACTAGTACATCAACATCTTTATTGTCTGCACCAGCCATAGCAGTTGATTCTTTCATGCTTTCCATAGAAGTTGCCCGAGCTCTTTGAATGTCCTTGTCCTCCTCTTTATAAACCTTGATTATTATAGTTATTTTGGATTCAACTTTGCACAAGAAAAATGAACTCTAAATTGAGGTTTTGAGTAGTGAAATTGCACAACAGTGGTTATAAGTCAAATTAGAAGTTTACAACAACTTTAAATCATCAAAACAAAGCTTTTTGAGCTATTATTTGGCATAGAAATAGTAGATTCCAAAATTTGACCTTATAACAGCTAATAATGTAGCAAATTAAACAATTACACACATCATTCTAAGTTTTAATGATTCAAACGGCTAGCTATCAATGCAAATGACCGAAGAAAGTGTAAATACACTAAATTAAACTTGAAAACAACAACTAAGCATGATCAAACTCGAACTGGACATTGCAAGGACATTTAACACGGTGAAAAGCTAGAAATTTGACCAAAATAGAAAAAAATATGCTACTAGCTAAAAAGCGAGCTATGCTTTTTCATTTCATTGCTCATTTGGTTTACCTTGCATTGTGTAGGGATTTAATATAAAGTCTTCATGTCAATGGCATGCTAATGGTAATGCCTTATATGAAGATTTTCTTTCTATACCATCCCTTTTTGAGTTAAAATGGAAGTGGAGCAATGATTTTGAGTTGTGGGCTGTTTATAACTCATTTTAGAGTTTAAAGACAATTAAAATCATCAAACAAAGTTGTCTGAACATTCAGTTGTGTGTTTAAATCACTTCCATATGATTTTGAGTATCCAATCACCAAAGTAGGGACTTTCTCTAGTGCAAAATTTGTTTTCCAGCTAAGCATTGATTCTTTTCTCTAGTTTCAGTGCATTTGTAGCCATTTATGAATCATATAAGGCAATGAGAAAATGTCTAGCCTTGATTATATGTCCTACATCAGTTAAAACATGATTCTGTTTCAAAAATTTTGCACTAAATGGAATAAATCTGGTGCAATCTCATAAATCTGTTTGAGTGGAATTTTTTTGTTTCTTAAGCAATGTGCAAGTTTGTTTAATGATATTAAACATGTTCAAAGTAGTAGCAACCTGTATTAATCACTAAAGAGCAAAAAGCATAGTTGAGTTCCTAAATGAATCCTGAAACAAGGTGTTGTTATTGTTTTTTTGATCAATCTTTTCACCGTGATTGATATCTTTGCTTGTGTCTTACGTGTTTAAATTCTTTTAGCTTATTCTCTGCAGTTAGATCAAGTGTTTTTAGGATGTCTTAGAGTCATTGCAATTGTTGTCTACATTTCATTTCACTGAATTCTAAATTCTGGTGCAGTTTTGGTGACATTTTCATGCATATTTGGCTATAGCAAGTATGATTTGTTGAATCTTGTTGTGTTTTTGCATATACAACGTTTGAGCAAGTTTATTTTTCCATTTTAAAGTTGTGTGCACTGTTCAAATGGTCATTTTTATGCCTATATGCATATTCATCTCTTAAACCATCAAAATTGGCTTTAAAATGGAAGTGAACCAGTGAATTCACATTGCAATTTGTTTTCAAACTATTACATTGTTTAAACATCTTTAAAATGATGATACAAAGTTGTTTGATGCATCAATTGAGCTATTGAATCACTTCCAATCAATATTGGGTTTAAAACCACCAAATTAGAAGCATTTTCCCGGTGCAGTGTTCAAATCAAGTAGTGTTCGAAAATTTGTTTGCTCCAATTTTCGATTCTGGGTTGGCATATGCAGGTTTATGTTTCCAAATGTAAAGATATAATTAAAACATTGTAAAAAATCCATAAAAAGCAAAAGAATAACCTAAAACTCAATGTTTGAGTATTTAGTACCTAAAAAGTGTACTTATAAGGTGAGAAATTGTCATTTCACCTAATGTAGACTCATTCTAAGGGATGTAAACATCCTAACAAGTCTAACTTAGTGAAATCAAGGTAGGAAAGTAGTGAAAAGCAAAGAATAACCTAAAACTCAAAGTTTGAGTATTTAACACCTAAAAAGTGTGTTCAAAGGGTGATAAATTGCAAATAGACCTAATGTAGACTAATTTTAACTAATGTGAACATCCTAACATGTCTAAAGTAGTGAAATGAACCTAGGAAACTATTCAAAAGCAAAGAATTAGGTACAACTCAAAATTTTAGTTGGAACCTAAAAAAGTGTCCTTAAAAGGTGAGAATTTGCAACCTGACCTAATGTACACTTATTTTAAGTAATGTGAACATCCTAACATGTCTAAACTAGTGGAATGAAGCTATGAAACTTGTCAAAAGCAAAGAATTACCTCAAACTCAAAGTTTGAGTAGTTAGAACCTAAAAAGTGTGCTTAAAGGGTGAAAACTATGTAGATTATTAGTTTTATTTTGTGCTGTGAAAAATTTAAGCAGGTTTGTTTGGTTGGATAAGAAATACAATTGTGCCTGAGATTTGTCTGGAACTTACCGAAGGCTTTACCGAAGGGCGTAAGCCTTCGGTAATTACCAAGGGTCTTTTTCCTTCGGTAATTACCAAGGGTCTTTTGCCTTCGGTAATTATCAAGGGTCTTTGGCCTTCGGTAATTACCGAAGGACGTAAGCCTTCAGTAATTACCCACAGCCTCTAGTCCTTCGGTAATTACCCACGGCCTCTAGTCCTTCGGTAATTACCGAAGGCTTCTGCCCTTCGATAATTACCGAGGGCTTCTGCCCTTCGGTAATTACCGAAGGCCAAACCCCGTCGGTAAATGTTAGCGACAAGAGATATATCGACGGTGTCAAGGTCGTCGCTAAGCCGTTGGTAAGTAGACATTACCAAAGATCAATAGAGTCATCTGTAGTCGGAGGTCAACTAACGTCAGTCTCGTCTAAAGGTCAAGTCTAGTTAGCCAAGTTAAAGGTCAATCGAGTCGGCTCTGGTCAAAGGTCTATCGAGTTGACCCCGTTCATGCACTAGTAAAAAATTGGGTTTTTACAGTGCACATTATGCCACGGTTCACTAGAAACCGCAGCATAATGGTGCGCGGTGGCAGTTTTGTAAATAGAAACCATCCCCTTTGATGCCACGTCTGAAAAAAAAATTAAATAACAACGGGGTATAGGCCGCGGTTCTCAGAGTAACCGCGACCTATTCTCCTACCTGAAATAAATTTAAAATGAATTTGAAATATTTAGAGGAATATACCGCGGTTGCCCGCTGAACCGCGACATATAGTTTAAAAATAATTTCAAAAATGTCATTTAGGTTATTTTTTGAATGAGTATAGGCCGCGGTTCGTTGTGAAACTGCGGCATATAACCATCTTATACCGTGGTTAAGTAGTGAACCACGGTAGATTCCCCAATCAGAGTTAAAAAATAAAACTTTGGAACAGTATCGTCTTGTTCGCGCAGACGCTGCGAGTTTTCTTCTCCCGCCGACCACCCATCTCAGTTCCCTCGTTTCTTCACCGTTTAAACTCAAAATTGTTCAGTCATTTCCCATTTTTGACGATAAGAAATAGTTTTAGCCGATCAAAATCGTTTGAAACGCCTGTCATTCCTCTCCGCTGCCATTCCCCTTTGTTGCACCAAGCTTTTTCGCCGCCCCTGTTCCAGGTATTTATGCTCTTTTGCATTCTTAACATGATTTCTTCATTAGGTTTTGCATAATAACAATTGCTATAGTTTTTGGTAATGTATGAAATTACTATAGTTTTGGTAATGTATGGTATAGTTTTTGCTAAAATTTTGGTAATGCATGAAATTGCTATAGTTTTGGTAATGTATGGTATAGTTTTTGCTATAGTTTTGGTAATGTGTGTTGTAGTTCTTGCATTATTTATAAACCTTAAAATATTATTCACTAAGTTTCAATGATATGTATGAAATTGCAAGTTTGATTTTTAGTAGCTTATCTTTTTATGTAATATTTAGGAATATGGATCGAAATTGGATTAATTTACCACGTATTAGTGCTGAGTACGAGAGAGGTGTAGAGGAATTTATACAATTTGTGCAACGTAATGAGGGGAGAAGTGATGATGAAGTGAAGTTTAGATGTCCTTGTGTGAACTGTTTGAATGGGAGAAAGTTGAACACAACTCAAATTAGAGAACATCTTATATGTGATGGTTTCCTAAGATGCTATACAACATGGATATGGCACGACGAAGAAATGCATTTTCCCACTGACTCTCAAACTGTAAATTTTACTGATTCCACCATGGAAGAAGATCGACCGGATGAAGACAAATTGGAGGACATGATCCGCGATGTTGGAGCAGAAAATTTTGCCAAAGCTCATGTGTATGAGACAATGTCGACTGATGCGGAAACACCTTTGTATGTCGGTTCAACTAAGTTCACACGTTTGTCAGCGGTGTTAAGGCTCATGAATTTGAAGGCGACCAATGGATGGACTGATAAGAGTTTTACAGAACTGTTGATGTTGTTGAATGAAATGTTGCCAGATGGAAATACACTGCCCACTCGTAATTATGATGCGAAGAAAATTCTTTGTCCAATGGGTATGGAGCATAAAAGGATACATGCTTGTCCCAATGACTGCATTTTGTATAGGAAAGAGTTTGAATTTTTGACAAAGTGTCCAAAATGTGGCTTATCACGATACAAGTCAAAAAACAATAGTGAAGATAATGGTCAGATAGAAAAAAATGGATCTTCTTTGAAAGTAGTTTGGTACCTTCCAATAGTGCCCAGACTTAAGCGTTTGTTTGCGAATCCCAAAGATGCTAAAAACCTTAGATGGCATGCAGATGAGAGAAAAATTGACGGGCTGCTTCGTCATCCAGCTGATTCAAAGCAATGGAAAAATATTGATCGACAATTCCCCGAATTTGGTAAAGAGTGTAGAAATCTTATGCTTGGTTTAGCCACTGATGGAATGAACCCATTTGGTAATTTGAGTACCAATCACAGTTGTTGGCCAGTTATATTGATAATTTACAACTTATCTCCTGCATTGTGCATGAAGAGGAAGTACATGATGTTGTCTATGATGATATCTGGTCCAAAGCAGCCTGGAAATGACATAGATGTTTATCTAAGCCCACTAGTTGAAGACTTGAAGGTTTTGTGGGTTGATGGGGTTGAAATATTTGATGCATTCGCTTCAGAGACTTTTATGATGCATGCAATGTTATTTTGCACCATTAATGACTTTCCTGCTTACATGTCCTATATGTGAAGAAAACACTGCAGCTTATCAATTGAAACATGGAAGAAAGACGGTGTATCTGCATCATCGGAGATTTCTAAAACGTAATCATCCATATTGAAGGTTAAAAAAAGCATTCAATGGAGATCAAGAGAGGGACAAAGCACCAAATCCACTTACTGGCCTTCAAGTTCTTGAAAAAGTTAATAAAATACATCATGTATTTGGGAAAACATCCAAGAAGTCATCTGTAACGACCCCTTGGAAGAAGAAATCAATATTCTTTGATCTTCCATATTGGTCAAAGTTAGATGTTCGACATTGCATAGATGTGATGCATGTAGAAAAGAATGTGTGTGATAGCTTGATTGGTACATTACTCAACATTCAGGGAAAGACAAAAGATGGAGTGAATGCTCGTTTGGATTTGGTTGACATGAATATCCGAGAAGAGTTGGCACCCAAGGAGATTGGTAAACGTACTTATTTGCCCCCTGCATGTTACACAATGTCTAGACAAGAGAAGATAAGTTTTTGTGTATGTTTAAAGAGTATCAAAGTACCACAAGGATACTCTTCAAATATGAAGAGTTTAGTGTCGATGCAGGACTTAAAGCTTGTTGGCATGAAGTCTCACGATTGTCACGTCTTAATGCAACAGTTGTTACCGGTGGCTATTCGTGGAATTTTGCCCAAAAATGTTAGGCACACCATAAACAGGTTGTGTTTCATTTTTCTCGTCAATATGTAGTAAAGCCATCGATCCTACAAAGTTAGATGAACTTCAAGGCGAGATTGTTATCATCTTGTGTCAACTAGAGATGTTTTTCCCTCCATCTTTTTTTGACATCATGGTACATTTACTTGTTCATTTGGTTAGAGAAATCAAGTTGTGCGGACTGGTATACTTAAGATGGATGTATCCTATTGAGCGTTATATGAAGATTTTGAAAGGGTACGTTAAAAATCCATATCGTCCTGAAGGTTCGATGATTGAAAGGTATATTGCTGAAGAAAGTATCGAGTTTTGTTCAGATTACATGACATCAACGAATCCAATAGGAGTTCCTCGTACAGCATGGTTGAATAAATTTTCTACAAGTAAAAGCATCCGAGGTGTCAATGTGGTGACAAAAGATCGCGAAGAATTGTTGCAAGCGCATCTTTATATATTGAACAACACAGATGAGGTGATCCCTTTTTTGGAAGCACACAAAGCCATTGTTAAGAATAAAAATCCAAGACAATTAGAGAAATGGCAATTGATGGAGCATAACAAAACATTTATGTCTTGGTTCAAATCTGAAATTGACAAAGAGCCACATTCTTCTGAAACTTTATTGTGGCTTGCAAATGGTTTGAAGTTTGATGTCGTGTGTTGTACAGGTTATGAAGTCAATAATTGCACATTCTATACGAAGACTTTGGATGATAAAAGCACAGTACAAAATAGTGGAGTCAGTTTAGAAGCTGAGTCACTTCAATTTTCCACATCAAAAGATCAATCTCCTGTACATGGATTAATGAGATATTATGGTATAATAGAAGAGATATGGGAGGTTGATTACACCAAGTTTTTTGTTCCATTGTTCAAGTGTAAGTGGTTTGACAATAAGAGTGGTGTGAAAATAGATGACTCGGGTATGACACTGGTTGATTTTCGCAAGGTGGGTTACCGAGACGAACCGTTTATCATGGTACATCAAGCATCTCAAGTTTTTTATGTCAAAGATCCTGCGTCTGACCATTGGTATGTTGCTCTTCAAGGCAAAAAACAAATTGAAGTTAACGAAGACAATCTGATTAATATTTATATTGCTGACAACCATTCATTTCAAACTACAACAAATTTGGATGACCAATCTCTAGTTGACGATGATGTACATGCAATTCGGTCAGATCATGATGAGGGAATATACATATGATGAATCCATATCTTTATGTATGAATTTTCAATTTTTGTATAAGTATTTTATTAATATAACATAAGTTTTCCTTTTATACATTTCCTATGATTACTATTACATGTTTTGTTAATTTATATGATATTACATAAGTCTTGAAATAAAATTTAATGTTGTTATTTATTTTGACAGATATATGGTTGATCATCCACATTCTTCAAGGGATGAGGCTCCCCCAACCAGATCCACTAGAGGACCCACTAGGATGAAACAACTATTGATTAGGAAAAATAGTGGTGAAAGAACTCCGGTGAATGTGAATGTCACCACGGGTGTGGCAACTGGCCCCCATGCAGATGACTTCCGATCATACCTTGGAGTGGTGGCACGTGATAAGATTAGCATTCTCATTCCATCTTTTGATCATGTGTCCGAGGTTGATCGGAACATTATTTGGAAAGATATATTGGTAAGTTAGTTAATAACATTTGAATTAAAATTTGTTTATATTGATAATTTTATACTAATACAACTTTATTATGTTTTTTTCAGCTGACATTTGACATTCCAAATGTCACAACACTTAGAAATAAGTGTTTGTCAACTGTTGCAGAAAATTTCAGAAACTTTAAAAGCAAGTTGACATCAAGATACATCTTTGGACACCTTAAACATAAAAGTCCATGTAGTTCATATAAGTCCATTGATGAGGAGACTTGGCGGCTTTTTAAAGAGAGTCGGATGTCAGAGGAATGGCAGGTTAGTGTAGTTCATATTATTCAATTCCTCATTAACAAATATATATCATATGAACTAATTAATTAATGTGTATGTGACAGGCAATTAGAAGCAAAGCACAAGGAACAAGTGCTCACAACAAAAACCCCCACCTATTATCTCGTGGTGGGTATAGGAAGCTTGAGGAGAAAATCCTCAAGCAAAAGGCAGATGCTATACCACCATCTCAGGGTGGTAGCCCTCCTCAGCCTCCTTCTCCACCGTCTAGACATGAGAAATGGAAGTTGGCCCGTATGTGACCATCGGGCACCTACTCTTCTGACACTACACGAGAGATTTCTGAAAGAATTGTAAGTTATCACTGTTCCTAAAATAATAAGTATTGTCATTATACATACTACATTAAACTATTTAAAGAATAATGGTGTTTTGTAATGTTACAGGACGCCTTGGTTGAGCAGACCTCCCAAGGCCAATTCACTCCAGAGGGTCGCCAGGATATTCTTGCTGCTGCGATTGGACGACCTGAGCACCCTGGACGTGTACGTGCTGTAGGTCCTAGAGTAGGAATTAAAGATTATTTTGGGAGCTCTTCTCGTCAGCCTTCATATTCATACAGCGATACACAAGGGATGACAGAAGAGATCACAGAAAAGGTCCGAGAAGACCTTAGAGAGGAGATCAGGGCCGAGGTGAGGGCTGAATTCCACGTCATGTTCCAGCAGCAGTTTCAAAGCATGCGCCCGGTGCCGTCTCCTATAGAGGAACATGTTATCCCTCCCCCTCCTATAGAGGAACATGTTATCCCTCCCCCTCCCACAGGTAAACTTAATAAACATTTATGTGCAATTATTTCTATCTTTTGTATAATCTAACATTTACTCTGACAGGGAGAAGCGGGAAAGGAAGTTGTTCCGCATCAACCATCCCAGAGGATGACATGGACGATGGTAGTCCATGTCTGCTATACATTTTAGAGGATACTGAGATGGTGCTAGTAGCTCGTGGAACAGAGTTTAGGTCAGCGACTGTATGTCATGGTATGCAACTATTAGAGGATGAGGTGAAGGTCTCAGTGGATGAAATGATCATACCAGATGCCTCGGTTCCTCTGTCCACGGAAGAGATTTTCATTGTGGAACAAGCATATAAGTCGTTTATCACTTGGCCTAAATTTTTGGTTAAACCAGTTTCTCACCCCTCGGTATGAAATTCTTCTTTACACATCTCAATTTTAAAGGTTTTTGATGTCAAAACTTATCTTATCTTTTCATGTAACAACAGACGCAGGCACAAGAGAAGATTCCTCTATCTGAGGATGACCCTCTTTCTTCATTGCATCTACTTGCTGACATCCTTGATGATAAGCCTTTGGAGGTTGAGTATGATGCTAATGTATTTGGGACAGGCTCTGAGGTCCCAATATACCTTAATAGCCAAGATGTCCATGAGCTTGCGTCGGGAACACAAGAGTTGAATATTTCAATTAATCAACTATGGACGATGTAAGTCTATGACCAATTATTTATATATAAAATTGATTTATATATCAAGTATCCTTATATCAAAGTTAATTTTTGATTTCAGGTATATGTTTGGGGTCAGTAACAAGTTGGGGCATTCTGATGATTATGGATTCATTGATCCCCAATCAATTCATGAATCAAATGATTTTGAGCAGATCAACATGAATCTGATAAGAAGTTTTGGAAGGGGCAAGAAAATATACTTTTTGCCTTATATATCCGGGTAAGTGAACTTTGTTAACATAATAATGTTCCATATGTGATTTTAATATTTAATAGTTACGTTATTATGAATTTCAGGCGCCATTGGCAACTTCTTGTTATGTCTATGCAAGACAATTATGCTTTGTGGTTCTGTTCATTGCACAGGCCTCCTCCCACACAACTCAGACAAGCAATTGATTGGTAAGAACCTCAATGTTTGGACTTTCTTTGTTATATAAATGAATGCTAAAACCTTTTTTTATATACAGTTCTATTCCAGCAAGTATGATGATGGGTGGGAGATCAATTGTTAATAGTAGAAAGATTGCTTGGATTTCTCTCAAGGTTTGACATATGCTAAAGCCATACTTTGTTATAATTGTTTTATTTTAATGTTATTCACTAACTATTATCAACTGTGATGATATATTGTAGTGTAACAGACAAAATGGGTCATATGAGTGCGGATACTATGTAATGTATAGGATGACCCATATTGTTCGTTCTCACATCACAAGTCGCTGGTAACGGTAATATTTAACTTTAACAAATTTTGATTTTTTTTCCCAAATGTTGAATTCATATACACTAATTAATATGAATTGTCTTTTGCAGAGATTCAAGACTACTACACCAGTTCCTGAGAAGTCACTATTATTCATTAGGAACGCTACTGCGAAGTATATAATTAGATTATACAATAGCTCTTAGATTTAAACATTGCATTTGATTAGATTGAATTTTCTTAGACTTTGTACTTTATTTGATGTTGAAATACATTTGAACATGTGTTTGTTATGTTCAAAATGAATTTGTGTACATGTTTTTATATGCAGGTCTGTTTTTGTGGTAGTGGATATCACAAAAACAGACCTGCAATTTTAAAAATCTACAGACGAATATGCCGCGGTTGTAACCACAACCGCGACATATAGTGTTTCGTTTTTTTTTAAAATGAGACATATGGCCGCGGTTAGTGCTAGAACCGCGGCATATACTGGAGTCGTTTGCCGCGGTTCAACCGCGGCATATCGTGGACAAATTTTTTTTTTTTAAAAAAAATGGATTTAGGCAGCGGTTCCTTGGACAACCGCGACCTAAAGTCTCTGACTTACTACCGCAGTTGAATATGCCGCGGTTCGTAAACCGCGACGTATAGTGAAAAATAACCGCGGCAAAATCCCCTCGCTGCACTAGTGATGGTTGGCTCGAGTTGACCCAAAGGAAGGTCGAGTTGAGTAGACCCGGTCTGAATGTTGGCTTGGTCTGAAGGTCGGCTAAGTTGACCTTGATCGAAGGTTGCTATAGTTGATCTCAGTCTCAGTCAACCCCAATCAACCTCAAATCGAAGGTTGAGTCGAGTTGGCCCAAACCATATCTAGTGAATCTAATAGAAAGATATATTAAATTGATCACAATAAATTTAATTTAATTGACAAAGTAGATTCAATCTAAATTTAATTAAATGTAAATTGAATTAAAAAAAATTCAAATCTAATTGATTAAAAAAAATTAAATTTAATTAATCCAATTAAAATGAATCTAAACTATAAATTTAATCTATTTTGTTTGGAGCTAGAATGAATCTATCCAACCTTTACATATGTTCTTATTAAGAAGTGCCATGCATTGACATTTAAGTTGTGTACCAAAGATTATAGCTAACTTTACGTATATGTTCTTATATATTAAGAAAGCGTCATTGATATTTAAGTTTGCGTACTAAATATGATACCTAATTCTAAATACATAGAACCATATATTATAAATTATTATTTTAGATCATTATTAAATGGACATTTTATGAAATATGAAATATTCCAACCCATTCTAAAATATATTCTTAGAAAATATATATTAATTTTAAAGTACTTAAATTTATAACCAATATTAAAATTGATATATGTAAAATCCAAAGAAATATACTAATGAAAACATATAATATAATATTCTGAGTGATGTAAAAAAAAAACCGTCGTACAAAAAAAAGGCTTACAAAACCATGTTGTTTCTAAAACATAAATAAATTAAATTTAATCATTATCAAAGTAAACAAGAAAATAAAGTCCAACAAGATATACAATATCCTGTGAAATCTGACTAGGAATGTCATAAAAATCTACTATATCCTTTGCTCTTGTATTACACGTCTTAAGTTGTTTTTCAAACTATTGTCTTAAATAGAAACAGTACGGTTATGGTTCTATCTATGCACTTGGATTAGTGAACCACCAACTTTGTGTAATACAACATTTGAATAAGTCAAATGCATCAATCACGTCATGAAGATGAAGGTTAAGTGAGTAGTTGGGGTAGAGCCATTAATGGCTACGTAAGTGGTTTAGGGTTGAGGAATCAACAATATTAGTTGACCATAACCCTAGTAAGAAAGAGACGTAATCTTTTCTTCTATTTACAAGATAAACTAAGATAAGAAAAATGTTACGCAGCACATGAAAGAGGACCCACTTTCTAGGGTTTTAGGTACATCTGAGTGAAGTTTTCAATGTTCTCATGCTAGATGAAGGGGAACAGGTGTCAGATTTTGGAGTAAGTATAAATGATTATGCTAAAAAGCAAAATGTAAATATTATTAATATAACTTATAACTTTCTATCATTATATTCATGTTTAAATAAGCTTAAGGATTTACAATTCTCTTACAATATAATGTCTTAAACACTTTTTAATTTTATATTAACTGAATTATATATTTTATCAATCAATAAATATTACTTTTTTAAAAATATCATCAAATTTTTTCCTCATATCTCACAATGATATTTTTCAATTAATTTTATATATTTTATTAATTTATCTAACATGTAATAGAGTGCTTACGTGTTTTTATAAAATGACATGGTTTTATGAGATTTTTTAAAGCAGTGTTGTTGTAATTTCATATCTATTTAATGCTTTACTTCCATTTATCTCTTTGCTTTCGATTTGACTTTAACTCTTAAATGATGCCATAAATATGTATTTGTCATGAGAATGTAGTGTGAAGACTAGCATATGGGAAGAGTTTAAAGGTAGGAAAGAAAATATTGGTAAGTATGCTAAATGACTTCATTTAAAGAAGGGGATGGTTTATTATTTATAGATTCGTAAATCCCTTGTCCTTCGTACCCTTGGGAATGTGAGAAGCCAAAAGTGAAAAAAAAATAAGATGAATTCAACGCACATTGACTTTTTGCTATTGTACATTAAAAATTATTTATATTTAACACTATCTTCTATATTAGTGTTTGACTAAAAATATGTATTAATATGGTAGGAGGGAGTTTGAGTGAAATAATTAGGTAGGCAATAAATAATAGCTTATTATAACGTTACAGACTCTAACACAAAATGATTTTTTAAGCCCTTATTTTAGGTCTTTCACATATATTTTAGGAAAGATGTGACTTAATAACAAATGTAAATTTCTGTATATTGTAGAAGTAAATGTTTTTAACTTTTTTTTTCTCTATTCTACACCAAATTTTTTTCTATTATTGCAATAAACATAAATTTACATGTATTAATGTTCTAACATACATAAATCTATGTCTGTCAGTGTAATAACATACATGAGTTTTTGATTTTTTTTTTTTTTAAAGTTGAATTAGTTTTGGCATCAAACAAAAGCTTGAAAACTGAAATTATCTAGAATAACTTGTACATTTCAAATATAATGTTTTTAGAATAAAGTACATTTCTAAAATCAAAATAAATATCTGCTGAATGAAAAAGCTAATCTAACTTAAAACAAAAACCTAATCAAAACCTAGTCTTTTAGATTCTTAAAGAGAATGAAAAAGCTAATCTAACTTAGAACAAAAACCTAATCAAAACCTAGTCTTTTATATTCTTAAAGAGACACCTTGCGCACTCTCGTCTTATTTGAGTCATCTCCTCTTTGATATATGGGTGAGAGATCTCGAAGACCTAAAGCAATGAAATAATGTTATTATGTACAGAATTTCTCAAACTTTAAAATTCATGCACAAGTTATAAGTGTTTATTGTTGTATAACTTTGAATGACTCATACTCTAATAATAGTTTTGATTCAATACATTATCTAGTATCCATATTCAAAGGAACTACTTTGCCTATTACACTAAAATAAATGAAGGAAAAATTAATATCATACAACTTCTACACAAAAATAATTAATTTAATGATTAAATGATATCTAACCTTAGGATATATAAATTGAATTTATCTTTGCTTATTCTTATTTAATAATTGGTTTGTCGCAACCACAACTTTGGTTAAATTGAAGACATATTACTCATAATTGTTATATACTAATTGGTGTTATGAAAGTTATAACATTACCATTGTAGTAATGACTTTAGTTCTTTGTTGGGTTTCTTATGAATAGAATAGAACCAAGGACTCTTTAAGAATGAGGACTATTATATTCTAATGGGAGCTTCAATGAAGGAGAAATTGTTAGCTGAGTAAAATATCGTACAACGTCAAATATTTTGAGCTTTTAACGGTGAATTCGTGACCGACGTCATAACGGAAGACGTAAATTTGACGTCAAATACTATAGACTGATGTTACTTGTTTATATACACGTCGCGTAGTAAAGAGCATGACGTCTAATATATGAATAAATAGTTATATTTAAAGGAATATTTGGTGTCCACTATAAGGGGACGAGACGTAAAGTTGACGTCCAATAGAAAGAGGTTGGACGCAACATTAACGTTGAATTATATAGACCAACGTTACTTGTTGTTTATAGACACGTCGAGAAATGAAGAGTTGGACGTCTAATATGTGAATAAATAGTTATATTTAAAGAAAAAATTTTAGTCCTCTATTTGGGGACTAGACGTAAAGTTCACGTCGAATTTTTTGAGCGATCGACGTTACCCTAGCTAAGCTAGAGAGAAGCTCGCCCAATGTTGCATTGCATTTTAGTTTGATGGTAATCCATTGTAAATGGTTTAAAATCGATCAGTGTACTAGGTGACGTTAATATACATATATTAACGTCGAGTAGCGTATAGTTTGACGTCAACTCCATTGTTTTCTTTTTCAATTTGATTCGTTTTCACTCATTTAACCAGACCTGAGTTACAGAAACCAAACCATATATTCACAGAATTCATCAATTCATATATTCGCATCAGTTCATATATTCGCTCAATTCATATATTCACAGAATTCATCAATTCAAATTTCCGATTCCTATGAAGAGAACAAAACCATACAACTTGTGCCTTTTTTGGAATGATCACCATCATTTGCCAATGGCCCCTAACATGTACCAACAACTAGTAAGTTTATTCATTAAATTTTTATAAAAGTTGACAATATTAAGAAACACATACCCATCAATGTATGACACGATATACAACTCTCTTTTAGACTCATTTATCCATGTTTGCATATATGATTATCTCGAATCTAATGTGTTTCCAGATGGTTGACTAGTCTGAGGTTCAAGAAAGTCAAACATTGTTGCTCTACCTTGTTCCACTATGATGGTGTCCAAGTACCTATAACAATAAAGTTAAGTATATTTATTAAAAAGTAATAATATTAATACTCCAAAAGTTAAATAACAATTAAAAAACTTAAATGCACCATAGTTGTATGCATGAAATATTCAACATTCTTTCTCCACCAACGATCTCCAGTGCATCATTTAAAGCAGTATACAATGGCACATGACACTGGGTGTCGAAGAAGATTATCACATTTTCTTCCAACAACGTGCCACATAAGATTATCACATTTTCTTCCAACAACGTGCCACATAAGATTCTTCGCATCTTCGTTAACAAAAAACAATCGTTTCAACCTAGGTACTATAGGTAAGTACCACATGACCTTAGCCGGTGGACCATCATTGTCTTCATCGTTATTTCCATCAAGTTTCTTCTTAAATCCTGACGAACCACACGTCAGACACACCTTCATTGAAGCATATTGATCTCTATACAATACAAAATCATTGGGACATGCATGTATCTTGTGGTATTCCAAACCCATTGGACATAGAATTTTCGTCGCCTCGTAATTACGGATAAGTAACGTGTTATTTTTTGGAAGCATCTCCTTGAGCAACTCCAACAATTCCGTGAAACTTGTATCAGTCCATCTGTTTCTTGCTTTCAAACAAAACAATTTCAAAGTTGACGACAACCATGTAAAATTGATGTATCCTGGATACAACTCTTGCTCTAAATTGTTCTTAAGACTTTCGTATAAATGAGCTCTTCCAAAATTTTCTTCACCAACATCACGTACCATTTCGTCAAAATGATCACTCATCCCTTCGTCGACATAATATGAACCTTTTAACGTTGTTGACTTATATAATATTTCCCCATGCCAAGTCCAAACTGTATAACTTCTCATTATTCCATAGATGAACAAATGATCACGGATGTTGTCCAAGTCTTCAAATACTTGATTGAGACAACGAACACAAGGGCAAAAATATGCCCCGTTCACTGGTTTTTCGTGTTCTTTAACATATTCTATTTACTCAAAAACCCCCCGCTCATACTCTTCACTAATACGACACTGATGAATCCAGCTTCGATCTATACTACTCTAAGTAATTTTAAAACAACAAAAGAAAAGAATCTACGTCAAAAAATAAAGTTAACTTATGTCTAAAACCAACAAAAAATACCTATCATACGTTGAAGAAAGAAAAAACTATTATACGTACATGCCTACAAATATTTATCATAATACATTGAAGGGAAAAAAAACTAACCTAGAAATGGTCCAGTATCCACAAACACAACATCAAACACGAACACATATATCATACGTAATACATTGAAGAAGAAAAAACCAACCTCGAAATGGTGTCGCTAAAGAAGAAGATGAAGTTCGCTGACCACGTATGCAAAAAGCCTATAGATAAACGAAAATCAATCTATCAAACCAAATGAAAAACAAAGTAAATAAGTATCAAATGACATTCGCAAGACATAAATGACTAAAAAGTAACCTTCTTTGTTGTTCGCACTCGTCCTCAAAGAAGAACGTTCAAGTAGAAATGAAAGTGCAAAGAAATAGTGAAACTGTGTTATGTTTTTCACATTCATTAAAACATATTCAACATCGAGCACAAGGTAAACTCGACGTTCTATTTAAATAAAACGTCAAAGCCCCACACAATTCGACGTTCTATGGTGGTAAATATTTAAACCAGCGCGCCATTCTTTTATTCTTTTTTTAAAACCACCAATAACATGTCGAATTTTATAGGTATTCGACGTATTATTGTCAACCAGAATCCAAAGAGTTACTTCCTTTTTAATTCTTTTTTCTTTTAATCCAGCAATAAACTTCGAATTCCTTGGGGGCTTCGACCTCTTATTTGCATCTAGAAGCCAAAGGTCGCTCCCTTTTTATTCTTTTTTTTCCTTTTTAACCTCCCATAGCACGTCAAAGTCTCTGCGGCTTCAAATTGATGGGCATTGGAGAGGTTGGGAACATTAATTGTGTGTTGTTACTAGAGCATTAATAGTACGTCGAATTCGTTGGGGCTTCGAAGTTTTATTCTTCATCCAAAAGCCAAAGGTCACTCCCTTTTTTATTATTTTTTCTTTTAAACCAACCATAAAACGTTGAAGCTCTTCGGGTATTGGACGTCATGGGCATTGGATGCTTTGGGGTTTAAAAATTCCATACACTATTGATCATCTTAGCTCTACACTTGTTGCATCTGTATATCTATAACAATGAATTATATTTTAAATGCAATAATTTCAATATAGTAAATATAGAAGACACATTACTACTTATATGCACTAGAGTTGTATGATTGAAATGTTTAAGATCTTGTTTCCACCAATCACCTCCAACGCATTAGAAAGGGAAATGTAAAATGGGCATGAGATTCAATTCTAAATAGTCTAAACTCACATGGTATCTTTATTAGTTTTCTATTCAATTTAGGCAATATGGTGACAGGGCTTGAAAAACGACCATCCCCTACTTTTGTCATGTCGTAATCTTCATCACTAACATGGTGTCAAACCTTTTTTTGACGATAGGAGAACTAAAATAAATATATGCAAAAGTTTAGCTCATCTATTTATAAATTATAGAAAAATATTGGTTTAAACCCTTAGTTGGTCCCTATATTTGTTGAGGAATCTCAAGTCGTCCCTCTTGTTTAAAATGGTCTCAATTGGATCCTAAATTTTGTAAAATTGTACCAATTAAGCCCTTTTCGTTAAGTGGTCAGAAATGACATCAACATATGTTGACGTGTTGCACAATAAATATGATGATGTTAGTGGTTTTATTATGTGGAATTAATATTTAAATTAAGATGGTGTATTAATTTTTGACATGACAAAATGTAATTGGTCATTGTAGTTAAAATAATAGATTAGGGATTTTGTGCACTTCAGATTAGGGATTTATGAACTTAGTAGGGTTTAGAGAAAGAGGGATTTAAAAATGGAATTAGGAATTTGAATGTGAAAAGGAGACGAACACCAATGCAGGTTTTATGTTATGCGGGAATGACTTTTTCTCTTCCTTTCTCTCTCACTGAGCTTTTCCCTTTCTTCAAATGACTCTAATGTGCCCTACTAATATGACCCATCTCCACTAAAACAAAGTGAGACATAATGGTCCATATTATTTGATCTATTCTCCACGTAGGAAGGGATCCCAATAACCCAACACTTACAACATATATTTGCATGGATACCCCCAATCATCATAACTTTTTTCTCTCTTGGCATAAAACTCTTTGTTGGGATAACCCAACAAAACATACATAATAAATTCATCGGGAAAACCCATGACAAATATTACCAAAAACATATTCACATGCACACACAAACCCTTGCCCAACAATAGCAATACATAACCATAATCATAATCATATAACACATATATATCAAACAAATATTTTCATGCAAATAAATCGCAAATGCAGAGCATACAACAAACAATGAGAAGTTTCCCTATACCTTAGCCAATACTAGAGTTTTATCTAACTTTAAAAACACCACAAATCCTTCCTTACATTAAGGTTTTCTTAACTCTTCATTTTTTCTCTTAGAAAACGTTTATTCCCTTATCTTTCTAATTTTCATTTTTTGATTTTAGGGTAACAAAATGCAGACCCCTTTTTCCTCTTCTCCTTTTTATCTTCTTCTATTTTATCTCTATCTTTTTAGGTTTAATAAAATCTATTAGTTTATCTCTAAAACCACTAAGATTTCGTCTCTTATTCTCTCTTAATAAAATCTATTAGTTCATCTCTAGAAGTTGTCTACGATATCTAAAGCCCAAACCCTCTCTCTCTATCCTATCTACCAAAATCTTTTGCGTGTCAATCAAGCCATTCCCTTTCTAGCAAAGCCTAAAACTCTCTCTCTCTCCCCGTCGAAACCCTAAACCTCTAACTTTGCCACTTCCCACTCTTATCCGCTGCTAACTAAGAATTTTCTCAAAATCTTCTCGGTATTCAAGAGATGCAAAATCTCTTTTCCAAATCTTCTGTACTAACCGCTTTAAATGGACGAGATTGACCAATCGCTCATGACTAACTTTTTCTTCTATTTAACACACTTCTCTTCTCATCTTCTTAACACATTCTCTTAAAACCTTAATTCTTGTCTCACCCTCAAGGCCTCTCAATACACTGAGTCTCTAGACCCTCAAAATTCCAAACCAATGAAACCCTTTTCCAAACCTCCTGACCATCATTGTTATCTCATTCAATCATCGGAAAGAGATGGACATGACAATCCAACATCCCTTTCTACTCCTACCCTTCTTACCTTCCTTACACACGTAGTTCTTCCATTTTACCACCACCTCTCTTGACCTAACCCCATCACTTCCAACCTCTCTTCAGTCATTCTTCTTTGGCCCCACGATAAGCTGTCGTTGAAGCTATCAAATTAATACTACTTTACAAGGAAATTTTAATATTTCCAAGTTTATAGTCAAGAAAGTAGATAGGGTTAAAGTAACCCTGAGTCGTTTCCCAATGAATACGGAATTGCTTTTCAATACTTGACTCTTATGAAGACTCTGAAAAAAGGTTAGTAATGTTATGTAATGCTTAAAAATAAGAATGAAAATCTATCCTAATGAATTTGATGTTGAAGAATGTTATGAGTTTAATTGAAGAACAAATGAGACACTTTGAAATAATTATAATGAAATAGGATAATTCTACCACTTTTCTAAGATAGATTCATAATTGATTATCCACATATCATTGTTCAATTGATTACTGTTTGGGTTTCAAATTTATTAAACTACATTCTTAATTAACGTGAGGGCGATCATACAATTAACCAAAGTACATTCTAAATCAAATCTGATTATGTTTAATCATGCCTATTCTTAAATCTCCTAACCAAATTAAATGTTGATTAATCAAATTAAATTCTCATTTAATTATAGTTGAAATTCTTAGCCCTCCATGCATGGAGTAGATAAATGGTAAAATAAAATTGAGAGGATTGGTGGATGATTGCTTCTAGTGGAGGAGTCTGAGTGAATGAATGAGTTATGATTTCTACCTCCCTTGGCTCTCTTTATATAGGCTTTATTGAGCTTGAACTCTAAATATTTCATAGATATTTCCTGGTGATATTTTCATATTAAATCAATTATCCTTAAAAATATCAACTAAATTATCTCTTAAATTCCATTTGTGTCCTTCTTAAGTTTTCAAAATTATAGAAAAATCCCTAAAAATTCCACAAAAAGCCTTGAGTTGACCAAACTTGACCAAGATTGACCATTTGACCATCTTTGACTGAAGAGAGGTCGCCACCAATGAGGGTATGCACGTGACAACCCTCTTTCTCACCCATTTAGGGTTTCAAAATGCAAGGGAAAACACTCTCTACTTCTGAGTCGCGATAGACTTCTTGATAGGGGAAGCTTTGTGAGTGCTGAACCTAAATCTTGTGTTTGTTTTTTATGATGACAACACATTGACTACAACAACACAAATGTTGTCATGACACAACATAAATGTGTTTTCGGTGTTTAATGCATATGCAAATATATAAATGTTTATTGTTGTTTCATGCATATATTGAACATACTGTTGTTTCTGCATACTACTATGATTATGATGTGAATATTTATCTGTATGCATATTGTATGTTGTTGAGTATTGAAAACCACAAGTACAAAAGCTTAATTTTTGAACTGTGGCAAAAATAGCAAGTTAGAATCAATTACATTAATTGGTGAATTGATTAAAACTCGTGTCTTTGCATATATCTTTTTCAAATGTGTTGTGATGAGTTTTTTAAGGAGGAAAGTTTTTTAAATTTTTTTGAAGTGTTAAGCTTAATCGATTACACATGTTATGTAATCAATTAAGTCTGTTATCTTTGGAAAACTGTTTTCAGCTGAGTCAAATTGCTCTAACGGTCATATTTTTTAAATATGTTTGACTTGCATTAAATGAGAATCGATTACATTAGTTGTGCATTCAATTATGGGCTGAGTTAGTTGTATTTCTGTTACATTTGGTTTTTTATTATGTAACCGATTACATTACTAATATAATCGATTACTTTGCGTCTATTATGACAAAAACTATAAAGTGACGCATTACCTGTATTTTTTTAGAACACTTGATCATTTAAATTTTGAAATATGAAAATTTTCATTTGAGATAGTTTTACAGATTGCATTGACGCTTCAAGAATCAAGAACAAAGATCTTAAAGAAACTTGAAGGATTCTTAAGAGGAAATTTGAGAGCTTGACAGATTGATCGTATCCGCATTGTTGAGGTGTATTTGTTGTGATCAGAAAAGAATTTTGCACTAGTTGATTGTCCTATGTTCCTGTTCATGTGCAACAGGAAGGAGACCGATGAGATCTTGGACTTTGAGAGGGGATTCTCATAGGGATTCTACAGCAAGAACATGTGGTTCTGTGTGTGGAGGTGTATTCATTTCTATATTTGATTGTTTGAATGGGAAATGTGTTTACATTGTGGAGGTGTGTTCACTGTAAAACCTTTGGTGTAATTCTCTAATCATTATAGTGAAATATCCTTCAATCAGTGGTTGATTGGAAGGGTGACTAGATGTAGGCATTGTGGCCGAACCAGGATAAAAACTATGTTTGATCTTCTTTCTCTATCTCTTTACTTTTCATTGCATACATGTACTTTACTTACAGCGCAAGAAAGTTTTAAAGATCATTTTATTTCTGCAAAAATATTTGAAAAGTCCACGTTTTTATAAATCACCAATTCAACCCCCTTTTGGTGTTGAGAAACAAGCTTTGTTATTTCTAACAAGATAATAATGGTTGATTTCACTATTATTTGAGAGTTAATTTTTATATTAAATGAACCCTTTTTGACTTAGAAACTTCTTGATTTTGGTTTATTTTGGGAAATAAGAGAGTTGAGGTTACACTTGAAGATTTTATCACTAAATCCCCTTGGTTTTGTAGAAAATTGGGATGAAATGGAAGAGGAGTTATGTTGTCAAGAAAGTTGTCATAAAAGACAGAAAGAGCACCAGAAGAGAAGCTTACAAAAGGTTGCACTCACGCTTGGGCTCCCTTTTCATGACCCTCAGCGTTGGAGCCTCGCAGTCACGCCTGGGTGCCCTTTTTGGGGCGCTGAGCGCCATCTTTCCTGCAACGTTTCACGCCTGAGCTCCCTCCATTGGATGCTAAGCGCCATTCTTCTCACAAGCACGCCTAAGCGCCCTAAGTAGGGGCGCTGAGCGATGGCAACGTTGGCCCATGGCCCAATTCAACCCTATTTGGTGTGCTAGACCATTGTAGTATGAGTACTTTGTTTAAGCCAAGTTACATTTTGCTTGAGGACAAACAACGTTTCAAGTTTGGGGTTGTGATAATGGTTGAAAAACCGTTATTTTTATACTTAATTTTGATATTAAAAACACCCTTTTTGACTTAGAAGCTTGCTTGAACTCATGTTTTTGCTTTAGTTTTGTGAATAAGAGAGTTGAGGTTATACTTGATGATTTTATCACTAAATTCCCTTGATTTTGTAGGCTATTGGAATGATTTGAAAGAAGAGTTAAAGTATCAAATAGTTGGAATGCAGAAAAGTCAACCATAATGCAGAAAAATCAACCAGTGTAGAAAAGTCAACCAGAATGCAGAAAAGTCAACCAAAGTGCAGAAAAGTAGTAGTAAGCGCCAGTATGGGCTAAGCGCCATTTTAGTTCTGCAGTTATCGCTAAGCGGCCTTTTGGGGCGCTAAGATCGGACGAAGTGGGTTTGGACCCATTTTCTGTTATTTAGTAGGCTTGGACCTGTTTTCTTTTATTTTTCTGGTCTATTTAAGGACTTTCATGTCCTAGGGAATGTATCTTTTGATGGCTTGAGCACAAAAACACACTTTTCCCCCCTTAGGGGCAAATTTGGGGATGCGGGAGTCTCCTCTTCTCTTTCTAGGATTTTTCTATCTCTTTCATTCTTTCATTCCATTGTTCATCTAGTTTCTCCATGATAATGGGGAACTAAACCTTATTTGTCGTTGGGAAACGATGTAATCCTTTGAAACTCTCATGTATTGAATTGATTCTTCATTATATATGATTTACTTCATTAATTGTTAGGGTTTTTCCTCTACACTCTATGCATGCTTTGTTTACCTCATTCAATTGCATGATTACTGGTTTTGTCACTATGGACACATATGAGAAATTTAGAACTGGGGAAATTCTCGCAAAAGCAATATTACCTAGACATAGGGATAGGAGGGTTGGTTGTCTTTAAGCTTTTGTGCGAATGTAATCATGATTAATTGCTAGGGAGACAAGACATTGTGAACTCGTAATTAGGAGTAGGCTTTCTTCACTGAGACATCGGGTTTAAGGTAAATTAGAAAGTAGCATTAACATTAATGAAGAAGATGAATTCATATATGCATGAGAGTAAATTAGGTGAAATCTAAACCCAACAACAATATCATCAACTTCATCCATTCATTCTTGTGTTTATCCTCAATTGATCAAATTGCATTCATGTTTATTTTATTGCATTTGCAATCAAAACCCCTAAATTTTGTTCTTTAGAGTCTTAATTAGTTGAGTAATCACATAACTTTTTAGTGTCGTAAGTCTCTTGGGAAACGATACTTGGTCTTACCATTTATTATTACTTGATATGATTCGGTACACTTGCCGCAGTGTTAACAATCTCCAACCTTTATTAGACTCTGTAAATCTTAGATGGTCCCCGATCAGTCCCTCCTTCTTGAAGAAAAAAAGATTTGTCCTCATATCTGGGAGTTGCCTTATAAATAAGCTTCACATAGTCGAGGGAGCATGAAAATCTTGGAGTGGCCTTATTCCTTTATTCCTTTAGAACCACTTGACTTCCTCCTCGATCAAACACGAATCTGCAATATGCATCAAATATATCTTCAATTAATATCGATCCAAGAAAGAATTTTTCTATAACAATAAGATAATAAGGACTTGTTATATTTTGTTTCATAGTCTTGGAAAAATTTAGAAGTCCATATTCACAAGTTATTTTCCTTTTGTCTTGAGTTATTTGTTTCCACAAGGGTAACATTAACTCAAGAGTTGAATTGCCATATTTTGATAAGGTTTCCATAGAATATGGAATGGTTGTTGATTTGAAGGAGAATTTAAAATTGGAAGACTAAATAATGATTGGAAAAGAAGTAAAGAATTTGAAACCTTCCCTTTTAGGTTCCATGGTTATTGTAAGAGTAGGAATTACCTTTAGTAGCAATTGCTTCTTCTCTCTAATTTCCCTTTCTTGTCTTTCTCTCATCTTTTCTTCTTTTCTTCTTTCTCTTTGTCTTCTCTCTTCTTCTTCTCTCTCTTTCTTTTCTTCTTCTCTCCTTTCTTCTTCTTTTCTCCTTTCTTCTTCTCTTCTTACTTCCTCTTTTCTTTCTTCCTCTCTTCTTTTCTCTTCTCTTCTTCTCTCTTCCTCTTCTTTGTTCTCTTTTTCTTCTCTCTCTCTCTTTGCTCTTCTTTTCTCCTTTCTTCCTCTTCTTTTCTCTCAATCTTTCTTTCTCTTTTCTTATCCCTCTTCAATACTTACTCTCATTAGTTCTAGGTTTGTCTTAATGGTTGGAGGCATAAACTTCCTTCTCATGCAAGATTTTAATTCATACCAATTATCAATGGCGGATTTTCTACCTTTATTAACTCAATATTGTCTTTTATCCCACCACTCACTTGCATGTTATTCTAACCTAGAAATGTATAAACTAAGAACATGAGATTCACTCTCTCTAGAAAGAAAAAAGGAACCATAGGATTCAGATTCAGTTATTCTAGTAATGAAAAGATGCATTTCATCAATTTCTTTTTCCCAAGCTAGGTATGTTAATGCACCTATTTCTTTACCAAAGAATATAAGTTTCCTAACTTGATTAAACATCTCATTAATGATCATAGAAAACCTAGACGACCTATAAGAACTATAATACGACATCTTTGTTTTTAAAAGTTTTTCTAGTCTAAAGGGTTAAAAGCTTCACTCTTAGATGAGTCCTAGGTAAGAGAGGTGAGCCAAAGGCTGCTTACGTACCAAGTTTTTCCTTGCCAAAAATGTCTTAAGTTATTAACTAGTTACCCCTTAAACTAAAATTACCTTTAAAATCAAAGGACATGACTCACTCAAAAACAAACAATTTGAATTAAGACTAGACTTCTAAAACCAAAGGAAAGGTTAATCTAAGATACAATGCAATCCTAGATACCATAGAGACTTATAACAAAGAAAAATAAGCAAGCAATTTAAAGGAAAAAAAAATGATGAAAATGTAGATGGAAATGATAATGCTAGTCGATCCTAAGTCAAAGTGCAAGTGACACTTGGAACCCCTTGACATACTTTCACAACTAATGGACGGAATTAAACTATTACAAGGTTTAAATGTGAACTTAGAATTGCTTCAAGAGCATATTTGTTTCAA
This sequence comes from Vigna angularis, assembly GCF_016808095.1. NCBI lineage: Eukaryota > Viridiplantae > Streptophyta > Magnoliopsida > Fabales > Fabaceae > Vigna > Vigna angularis. The sequence goes on from NC_068975.1 coordinate 7,458,696, forward strand.
ATATTTTAGCCAAACAACTAAAATAGATTTAAAATATAAATGTTTCATGATATGTAGACTAAAAAAACTTGATTCAATGTGTAAAACTTGTGGAAACATCAATCTCCAAATTTTGGTGACTAGATACTCCCTAAACTGGTGTGAAACAAGTCTTCTAAGATGCTGAAATGCTGATGGATTAATGGCAATTTCAGTTGTGGGTCAGCGTTCTCATGTTACTATTCACCCCCTCTCCACTCCCTAAAAGGCTACCTTGGTAGGAATGGTTAGTGAGGCTTTGAAACTCCAATATGACATCACAACACCAATGATTTTAGCCAACACAAACAACAAATAGAAGTAAATTCACTGTACCAAACTTATCAGCATAAAACATTTGGAATGGACACTCTAGAGCTCAAGAAATGAAAAATCAAATAATGCTAGGAGTTGAACAATAGTACGGACACAAACGGAACCTAAGAAAGGTACTAAATTGGATTAAACAAGCAAAGAAATCAAAATCGCAGATCAAAACACATCCAAAATCAAATTGTTTGATATTTTGCAAAGGTGTTTGATAAAATGCCCCAATGAATTTTTGATTTTGAATTTTTGAGTTTTAGGGCCTCTAATCTTGATTGCAATGTTCTATATGTTTTCTATCACTTGGTTATACTTCTTTTGATCATTTAATTTCAATATAAACACTGAATCAACTTTTTCCATAATCGAGAAATGAATTTGAATACGGAAAATTTCAAACAGTGGCTGAAAAAGTTTCTCTGCACCAGCAAAAATGACTTGAAATGAGTGGTTTTACAATAAAAAATGCATATAAGTAGTTTAAGCTCAAAACTAAAATTTGGAACAACTTTGTGTTGTGATTTTAGATGTGTGTAAACTCTAAAATGAGTTTAAAATCTTGCAATACATATTCACTACTTCAGTTCCAATTTTGACTCAAAATGTGATGGTTCAAGAAGCCATTACATAGGATAAGATATGACCAAATGAACAATGCTTACAAGTTTTAAAAATCATTTTGAACTTTTTCAACCTTTTAAGCAGCACAAAAACAACATCAATTGAAATCAGACCTTGTAATAGCCAATTATGCAGTAAAATACTCCGTCACACTACCCAAAATCAGGTTTAATAAAATCAAGGGTTGTTTCAATAATTCAATTGACTCAATAAGGTATGAATGCACTGAACTAAGCTAGAATTGGAAGGCTTAGCATGACCAAACTGGAATTATACTAAACAAAGAATTTTTGGCATGGTGACAAGCTTTGATTAGAACTAAAAACAATGAGATGTTATTAATTGTGAGCAACCAAGCTATGCACATTGCATTTCATTGCTTGTAATGGTCTGCTGCACTTTTAGCAACCTTCAACAACATCAATAAAGTTTGTATAAAGCAACAGAATCAAAAGAAATCAATTGGAAAACATATCCATTATTTAAACAGAATTGAAATTCTACAGCAGAGTTCAACAGAAATTTGTAATCAAAATGGATTTCTACTACTTTAGCTTGTATCACTAAGGCTAGAACAAGTTCTCATTGCCTTTATTGGTTGATATATGGCTTGTCTAGAACTTTGAACTTAAACAAACTGAAATAAATACAGTAGAACATATTAGACTAAACTTTAAACATAAAACACTATATAAACAAAATGTAAAGCTAGAATTCACACAAACAAAGAAGATTCACCATTTAAAATGAAAAGTAAACATGATTACACATAGAGAACAATTGAACTATCACTAGAAGCACAAATTACACATAAAATTAGAAACATAATTGAACTAGTGGTATGGAAACAAAAAAAAAGAAAAAGAAATAACATGGAAGAGTGGCTTGATGGAAGGCGTGGATGACCTTTCTCTAACTACCAAATGATGGAAGCACGTCCAAACATCGTGCTAGGACTGCTTCCTTAAACTACAAAGTGCAGCAGAATGGAAAATGAAGCAATGGAAATTGGTGCATTACGAATAGAAGCTTAAGACAACCAAACCTCCTATCCCCATCCCAGGGCAATATTGATTTTGGGAGAAATTCTCCTGGTTTCTAGGTATTTCTCAATAACAAAGAAAGCAAAATATAATAAGCATAGAGCAAAGGAGAAAATCCCTAACAATTAATGAAAGAAGAATATAATAATTTAGAACAAATTCAAATACATGAGACTTTAGAGGTTACATCTTCCCCAACAACAAATAAGGTTAGTTCTCCATCGTCATGAACAAACTAGGTGTACTGTTTACCCCTCGGCAAGTGTAACTGAATCGTATCAAGTAATAATCCTAATAAGACCAAGTATCATTTCCCAAGAGAATCACGGCCTAGACAGTTATGTGATTTATTAATTAATTAAGATTTGAGAACAAAGTGTTGTAAGTTTCAAATGCAAAAGAGTGAAAAGTAAATATGTATGCATGTGATGATCAATGGGCAAGAAGAATAAAACACGTGAATTGAAATATATGGATGAATATGTTGTTGGGGTTTATCAATTTCATCTTTTCCACTCTCTTGTATTTAGGAATTCATCATTCTTTTCATTAATGTTAATGCCACTTCCTAAATTACTTTAAACCCGATGTCTCGGCGAAGAAAGCCTAATCATAATCACTAGTTTACAATGTCTTGTCTCCCTAGCAATTAATCATGCATTATAATGAACTGAAGCTTAAAGGCAACCAACTATCATACTCCTACGTTTAGGTTGGTAATATACTAATGGGAGAGATTTCCCATATCTAGATTTCTCTGTATGTGTCCATATCGACAAAACCAATAATCATGACATCGAATGAGTTAAACAATGCATGCTTTGAGCAAAGAGGAAAAACCCTAACTATTAATGAAAGAAAGCATGTATCATATAAATGATTTTGAAGAAAAAATTCCATACAAGAGAGCTTCTAAAGATTTACATTGATTCCCAACAACAAAATAAGTTTAGTTCACCATCTTCATGGTGAAACTAGATGAACAATGGAATGAAAGAATGGAAGAGATAGAAAAACCCGAGAAAGAGAAGAGGAGAGCCGTCACCATCTCCAATTCTACCCCCAAGGGGTGAAAAGTGTGTTTCTGCTTCGTCCCAGCCAAAGATACAAACCCTAGAACGTACTAAAGCCTATATAATATTCTAAAAATATACAGAAAAGTAGGCCCAAGCCTAGAAGAGTACCGCTCAGCGGTAGTAACGCGTTGCCAATTCTTGCCCTCAGCGGCATAGTTACCCCTCAACAGTGCCAACGAGTACTGAAAAGTGCCGCTTAGCGGTAAATGGCGTTGAGCGGTACTTGCTGATTCTCTTCTTTTTCACTTTTTGTGTCCTTTTCTGATTCCATCTTTATCCCTTTTCACTTCTTTCATCAATTTCATCTAAAAACCTACAAAGTTAGATGAACTTCAAGGCGAGATTGTTATCATCTTGTGTCAACTAGAGATGTTTTTCCCTCCATCTTTTTTTGACATCATGGTACATTTACTTGTTCATTTGGTTAGAGAAATCAAGTTGTGCGGACCGGTATACTTAAGATGGATGTATCCTATTGAGCGTTACATGAAGATTTTGAAAGGGTACGTTAAAAATCCATATCATCCTGAAGGTTCGATGATTGAAAGGTATATTGCTGAAGAAAGTATCGAGTTTTGTTCAGATTACATGACATCAACGAATCCAATAGGAGTTCCTCGCACAGCATGGTTGAATAAATTTTCTACAAGTAAAAGCATCTGAGGTGTCAATGTGGTGACAAAAGATCGCGAAGAATTGTTGCAAGCGCATCTTTATATATTGAACAACACAGATGAGGTGATCCCTTTTTTGGAAGCACACAAAGCCATTGTTAAGAATAAAAATCCAAGACAATCAGAGAAATGGCAATTGATGGAGCATAACAAAACATTTATGTCTTGGTTAAAATCTGAAATTGACAAAGAGCCACATTCTTCTGAAACTTTATTGTGGCTTGCAAATGGTTTGAAGTTTGATGTCGTGTGTTGTACAGGTTATGAAGTCAATAATTGCACATTCTATACGAAGACTTTGGATGATAAAAGCACAGTACAAAATAGTGGAGTCAGTTTAGAAGCTGAGTCACTTCAATTTTCCACATCAAAAGATCAATCTCCTATACTTGGATCAATGAGATATTATGGTATAATAGAAGAGATATGGGAGGTTGATTACACCAAGTTTTCCGTTCCATTGTTCAAGTGTAAGTGGTTTGACAATAAGAGTGGTGTGAAAATAGATGACTCGGGTATGACACTGGTTGATTTTCGCAAGGTGGGTTATCGAGACGAACCGTTTATCATGGTACATCAAGCATCTCAAGTTTTTTATGTCAAAGATCCTGCGTCTGACCATTGGTATGTTGCTCTTCAAGGCAAAAAACAAATTGAAGTTAACGAAGACAATCTGATTAATATTGATATTGCTGACAACCATTCATTTCAAACTACAACAAAGTTGGATGACCAATCTGTAGTTGACGATGATGTACATGCAATTCGGTCAGATCATGATGAGGGAATATACATATGATGAATCCATATCTTTATGTATGAATTTTCAATTTCTGTACTATTACATGTTTTGTTAATTTATATGATATTACATAAGTCTTGAAAGAAGATTTAATGTTGTTATTTATTTTGACAGATATATGGCTGATCATCCACATTCTTCAGGGGATGAGGCTCCCCCACCCAGATCCACTAGAGGACCCACTAGGATGAAACAACTATTAATCAGGAAAAATAGTGGTGAAAGAACTCCGGTGAATGTGAATGTCACCACGGGTGTGGCAACTGGCCCCAATGCAGATGACTTCCGATCATACCTTGGAGTAGTGGCACGTGATAAGATTAGCATTCTCATTCCATCTTTTGATCATGTGTCCGAGGGTGATCGGAACATTATTTGGCAAGATATATTGGTAAGTTAGTTAATAGCATTTGAATTATAATTTGTTTATATTGATAATTTTGTACTAATACAACTTTATTATGTTTTTTTCAGATGACATTTGACATTCCAAATGTCCCAACACTTAGAAATAAGTATTTGTCAACTGTTGCAGAAAATTTCAGAAACTTTAAAAGCAAGTTGATATCAAGGTACATCTTTGGACACCTTAAACATAAAAGTCCATGTAATGCATATAAGTCCATTGATGAGGAGACTTGGCGGGTTTTTAAAGAGAGTCGGATGTCAGAGGAATGGCAGGTTAGTGTAGTTCATATTATTCAATTCCTCATTAACAAATATATATCATATGAACTCATTAATTAATGTGTATGTGACAGGCAATTAGAAGCAAAGCACAAGGAACAAGTGCTAAGAACAAAAACCCACACCTATTATCTCGTGGTGGGTATAGGAAGCTTGAGGAAAAAATCCTCAAGCAAAAGGCAGATGCTATACCACCATCTCAGAGTGGTAGCCCTCCTCAGCCTCCTTCTCCACCGTCTAGACATGAGAAATGGAAGTTGGCCCGTATGCGACCATCGGGCACCTACTCTTCCGACACTGCACGAGAGATTTCTGAAAAAATTGTAAGTTATCACTGTTCCTAAAATAATAAATATTGTCATTATACATACTACATTAAACTATTTAAAGAATAATGGTGTTTTGTAATGTTACAGGACGCCTTGGTTGAGCAGAGCTCCCAAGGCCAATTCACTCCAGAGGGTCGCCAGGATATTCTTGCTGCTGCAATTGGACGACCTGAGCACCCTGGACGTGTTCGTGCTGCAGGTCCTGGAGTAGGAATTACAGATTATTTTGGGAGCTCTTCTCATCAGCATTCATATTCATACAGCGATACACAAAGGATGACAGAAGAGATCACAAAAAAGGTCCGACAAGACCTTATGCAGGAGATCAGGGCCGAGGTGAGGGCTGAATTCCAGATGCTATACCAGGAGCAGTTTCAGAGCATGCGCCCGGTGCAGTCTCCTATAGAGGAACATGTTATCCCTCCCCCTCCCACAGGTAAACTTAATAAACATTAATGTGCAATTATTTCTATCTCTTGTATAATCTAACATTTACTCTGACAGGGAGAAGCGGCAAAGGAAGTTGTTCCACATCAGCCATCCCAGAGGATGACATGGACGATGGTAGTCCATGTCTGCTATACATTTTAGAAGATACTGAGATGGTGCTGGTAGCTCGTGGAACAGAGTTTAGGTCAGCGACTGTATGTCATGGTATGCAACTATTAGAGGATGAGGTGAAGGTCTCAGTGGATGAAATGATCATGCCAGATGCCTCGGTTCCACTGTCCACGGAAGAGATTTTCACTGTCGAACAAGCATATAAGTCGTTTATCACTTGGCCTAAATTTTTGGTTAAAGCAGTTTCTGACCCCTCGGTATGAAATTCTTCTTTACACTTCTCAATTTTAAAGGTTTTTGATGTCAAAACTTATCTTATCTTTTCATGTAACAACAGACGCAGGAACAACAGAAGATTCCTCTATCTGAGGATGACCCTCTTTCTTCATTGCATCTACTTGCTGACATCCTTGATGATAAGCCTTTGGAGGTTCAGTATGATGCTAATGTATTTGGGCATGGCTCTGAGGTCCCAATATACCTTAATAGCCAAGATGTCCGTGAGCTTGCGTCGGGAACACAAGAGTTGAATATTTCAATTATTCAACTATGGACGATGTAAGTCTATGACCAATTATTTATATATAAAATTGATTTATATATCAAGTATCCTTATATCAAAGTTAATTTTTGATTTCAGGTATATGTCTGGGGTCACTAATAAGTTGGGGCGTTCTGATGATTATGGATTCATTGATCCCCAAGACATTCATGAATCAAATGATTTTGATCATATCAACACGAGAATGATAAGCAGTTTTCGAAGGGGCAAGAAAATATACTTTTTGCCTTATATATCCGGGTAAGTGAACTTTGTTAACATAATAATGTTCCATATGTGATTTTAATATTTAATAGTTACGTTATTATGAATTTCAGGCGCCATTGGCAACTTCTTGTTATGTCTGTGCAAGACAACTATGCTTTGTGGTTCTGCTCATTGCACAGGCCTCCTCCCACACAACTCAGACAAGCAATTGATTGGTAAGAACCTCAATGTTTGGACTTTCTTTGTTATATAACTGAATGCTAAAACATTTTTTTATATACAGTTCTATTCCAGCAAGTATGATGATGGACGGGAGATCAATTGTTAAGAGTAGAAAGATTGCTTGGATTTCTCTCAAGGTTTGACATATGCTAAAGTCATACTTTGTTATAATTGTTTTATAACAAATGTTATTCACTAACTATTATCAACTGTGATGATATATTGTAGTGTAACAGACAAAATGGGTCATATGAGTGTGGATACTATGTAATGTATTGGATGACCCATATTGTTCGTTCTCACATCACAAGAAGCTGGGAAACGGTAATATTTAACTTTAACAAATTTTGATTTTTTAACAAATGTTGAATTCATATACACTAATTAAAATGAATTGTCTTTTGCAGAGATTCAAGACTACTACACCAGTTCCTGAGAAGTCACTACTATTCATTAGGAACGCTGCTGCGAAGTATATAGTTAGATTATACAATAGCTCTTAGATTTAGATTTAAACAATGCATTTGATTAGATAGAATTTTCTTAGACTCTCTACTTTATTTGATGTTGAAATACATTTGAACATGTGTTTGTTATCTTGAAATTGAATTTCTGTAAATGTTTTTATATGCAGGTCTGTTTTTGTGGTAGTGGATATCACAAAAACAGACCTGCAATTTTAAAAAACTGCAGGGGAATATGCCGCGGTTCTAACCACAACCGCGGCATATAGTGCTTCGTTTTTTTTTTAAAAACGAGACATATGGCCGCGGTTTTGACACTAACCGCGGCATACTCGTCGGCCTATATGCCGCGGTTGAACCGCGGCATATAGTGCATTTTTTAATTTTTTTTTAATTTTTTTTTTAAAAAAAAATGAATTTAGGCAGCGGTTCCCTTTACAACCGCGGCATATTCCGCAGCCTATATACCGCGGTTAGAACCGCGGCATAAAGTGCCTGACTTACTACCGCGGCTGGATATGCCGCGGTTCAAGAACCGCGACGTATAGTGAAAATCAACCGCGGTAAAAGCCCCTCGCTGCACTAGTGAAGGGTTTGGTCTTGGTGGCATTAGGGTTTCTGCTAAGGGTTTGAATATGATAATGAAGGGGCAGTTGATGTGGCAAAGCTAATGAGGTGACAACATGTGGTTGAGCAACTGAGGAGTACCAAGATCAATGAGGTTGAGCAACTGAGGAGTTCCAACATCTGGTTGAGCAACTGAGGATTGCCATGTAGCATAATTTGAGAGCACCTAACTAGTTAGTGGTGTGAGGGTAAGAATAGGAAATTTAGGGGGTGTGAGGATTGCCATTTTTGGCCTTAATTTTTGTACATTGACAATTCATTTTCTCACTTTAAATGAATAAAACTCTAACTTAAGGGGAACAAATAAACATTAGACTATCAAAAAAAAAATTTATGCAACTAAAATTTACTTGTTAAGCCCTTTCAATTCCAAACCCGATAAATCCAATCGTCACAAATTGAATTTATATCAACCATTTAAGCACAAGAATCTCACTAAAATTTTGAAATTAAATATACAATGTGACCATTTATGCACTCATCACCTCATCTGACCTTTCCATTTCTTACATCCATTGCTCTATCCACTTCCTCCTCTTTTTGTGTGATTGAGTGTTCCCTTCTGAGCCTTTTCTCCCTCTTCTCCCTTCTCCTCCCATTCCCTCATGACCCTTTTCTTCTTCCTTTACTAGAACCACCACTGTGGGGCCATGATGCCTCTTCCCTCATTTCTTTCTCCCTTTTTTATGTTTATCAAATAACGGGGAGAATTAGAGAAAAAGTAGACTGATGAATCATTATTTTGTACTATTCACTTAGCTTTTCGCACCGAATCTTATTGGTGAATTGTGTTTAATTCTCCATTATTGTCTCATTTTCACTAATTGGGCTTAATTTCATCATAATTTATATTTTAATAAATTTGGATTATCTTAATCTAGTTATTCTCGTTATTAATTGCAGAACAATTTAGGAATTATGATTAGGACTTCAAGAGGGTTGCCACATCATTTAATTTCATTTTGTAATTTTAATTATTTAAGTTTTGGACAGATTTGCACCTTTGGGCCTAATTTTAGGTCATATTTTGTAAGAAGCCCATATAGAAGGCATTTTCATCTTTTGGCATTTTAAAACCCCAAACCAGATTTGGAAAAGGCTCGCCTCCCTCATTTTCACGTTTTTATCCTTTTAGGTTTGGAGCTTGGTGTGTCTTTCTTTCTCTTTCTCTTTAATGAATCATTTACATTTTCAAGTGAAAATTTATTTTCGTTTCATACTTCCATTTACGTTTCCAATTTTGTTTCTATATGCAATTTTGTTTTGCACATTTCAGTTTGCGTTTTGTGCTTTCAATTGCATTTTTAATTCTGTTTTGTTTGCATTTATTGCTGCTCTCTCGTTGTTTAATGTTAGCTTAAGTGTGCTTGGTTGTTCTTAGTGAGATTGCTATGTTTTCCTTGAGATTGTTGGTCTATCATGGTGATTTTGTTGTTCTAACCCTGTTCTATATTTGATTATGTTCCATACTTGCAATTGGGTACACGCTTAGCTTCCTAATTTGATTTAATCTTCGCTTTGTCAATTAAACCGCATTTGCTTAATCTGTGGCAGCATGGACATGATTAAATGGGAGCACTATGTTTGCTTAATTTGCATGATTAGTCTTCGCTTAGTTGGTTAATTCATGTTGGATTATGGGTTAAAGGAGTGGGTATTTATTGTTAATTTATGACTGGAAGCATTGCAATTGAGCTAGTGACCAACTGTTTTGAATTAATGTTTAAATTGGAAATTTAATTGAGTTAATTTCAAGCCACAAAACTATCCACAAACCCCCTCCCCCACCAAGTGTTTGATCTAATGACTGAACCAATATTTGGTCCTTGAGAGACGACCTAGGAGTCACTTCCTAGTTTATACTACACTTTAATTGCATATTAATTTAATTTGGGTACGACCTCGATCATAGACGTGTCAGCATCTAGGAGCATGTACTTAGGGAAGTACACCAAAAGTTAGGATAAAATAGAATCGGTAGGAGTTTCTCAAGATTCTAAGAGTTCATCTTAGGAGTCCATGTTATTGATGTTTACATTCATGTAATATGCTTTGTGTTTTAATCCAAGTTGTTGGTTGTTGCTTAATTTGTGGTTTATTTGTTTATTTTATCTTTTGTTTAAATATATCTTCGTCTATCATCTTTATCTTTATACACAACATTCTTTTTTTCGATTGTGACCACTAACAGGATGCACAAGATAAAAATAATAAATATGTAAAATGCACAATGAACCAAAACACATAAGACTTAAAAATAATGTTGAATTAAAGAAGATTTTATCGTTTAAATGTGTATTTGCTAAGCATAAAAAGGGAAATATTATTAAAGACAAAATCGTTTGTACACCTAAACGCTCTCATGTTTTGAAGTTTAATCAAATAATATTAAAAAGAAATAATAATTATAAAATTACTTAGGTTGGAAACATAAGAATTAGAGCCTAAATCCAAAACACATAAAACCTAGAACAGGAATCCTCAACATAGAAAAACTTAAGAAAACACTTATTACTAAAGACAAAATCGTTTATATGCCTAAAGACTCTCATGTTTTGAAGTTTAATCAAATAAAATTAAAACAAAAGAATAATTAGAAAATTACTTAGGTTGAAAACATAAGACTTAGAGCCTAAATCCAAAACACATAAAACCTAGAACCAGAATCCAACATAGAAAAACTTAAAAAACACTTACGTTCTTAGGGCATAAAAAAATCTAGGTCAAAACACTCAACGCATGGCAAAATTTTGTTATGCCTAAAGCGTCTAAGAGAGTTGAAGACAAACGCTTGATGTTTATCATACCTGGAAAAGATACTCAGCATAGCTCTTGAAAATAGAACAAGTCGAGACAATATCTCTAACAACACACCTTAAAAAACATAAAAATTAAAACTTTAAAAGAAAGATTAAACAAGTTAAACCGTATCTGTCTAAAAAGAGACAAAACCAAAAGAACCATTTACTTTACTAAATGATACCATGAGCTTAACCAGTACTTTGTCTAATGATGAAGTGACTATATACGCTTGGTATCTTCAGAAAAGAACTTAATTGCAAAATGGTACCTAATAATAGTAATTCAAAAAGCACTTTGTTGTTCTAACCAAGTGATATCGGTTGAAAATACTGTTATCTGTGATATAATTTTGATAATAAATGAACCCTTTTTGACTTAGGAACTTGCTTGTTCTCTTGTTTTTAACTTATATTGGTGAATAAGAGTGTTGAGGTTATACTTGAATATTTTATCACTAAATTCCCTTGATTTTATAGGAAACTGGGATGAATTGGAAGAGGAGTTAAATGTCAAGAAGTTGGAACTCAAAAAGGATAGAAAGAGCATCAGAAGATAAGGCTGCTAAAGGTCGCATGACGCTTGGGCGCCCTTTTCTAGGGCCCTCGGCGCAGGTGTCTCGCTGTCACGCCTGAGCGCCTTTTCGGGACGCTGAGCGCTAGTCTTCAAGTAACGTTTCATGGCTGGGCGCCCTTCCTGGGGCGCTGAGCGCTATCCTCTCGAAAGCTCGTCTGGGCGCCCTAAGTAGGGGCGTTGAGCAGTGTATCTTGTGACAGAATTGACACAAACTCAGATTTTCTCCAACTCTCTAGAGGTAGAATGGATGCGGAAGCACTCCTCTTCAATTTTTAGGGTTTATGTTTCACTCGCATTGCATTGTTCATCTAGTTCCTCCATGACAAGGGGGAACTAAATTCAGTTTGTTGTTGGGGGATGATGTAACTTGTGAACTCGGACGGTAGCGAAAGGAACCTTCTAGCTAACCGGGTCAATTCAAACTCACTACATACTCCATGGAATTGAGAACCCGACGTAATTGGTTTTCTCCAGCGGCTCTTTTTCCTATATTCTGATGGCCCTGCTACGTCTGCCCACTACAGAACAGGCCTGACTCCCGTGAGCAGGTCCGCTGGCTCTTAGTATGGCTTTTGACTTTTCTGATCCGGCATGATAACAACTCGAACTAAACTTCTATTCTTTCAAGAGCAAGAGAAGGGCACCGAGATCCCGCGTAAGCGTCGTTTTCCCGTTGCCAATAGGATCGACTTGGGTAGTAAGATTCAATTGTGAGATTAAAAAATACGAAAGTAAGGGGCCGGAAATCTTGGGATCAAAAGGTTGTTCTAAAGGACTGTAAATCCTTGCTCCTAGGATCCAAGAAGGGCTTTTTGGTTTTCAAATTCCTAATTACATAACTTACTACCCTACTAGTGTAGTGTCTACTGACTGTTGTATTTTTGTTGAGTAGGTCGGGGGAAGCTACCGCTTATACGACAGCTCTGCTTCCCCGTCTTGCTTCTGGCAAAGCTTCTACTTTGCTTGCTTCTCTCGCGCTTGCTTGCGCGAAGGCTTAGAAAGTCCTTTTCGCTAGGTCCAAAAGCTTCCGTCAAAGCGAAAGATCTGATCCAACTGAAATCCCGCATATCCGCTGCGCTCAATATGCGGCTACGGCTAGGCGATCATATCGTGCCATAAAACTCTTTTTTATGTATAGAGAGACCCCCTAGATATACAGATAGAATAGATGTTCATGGATAGACAGACATTCCATTGATTCTTAGTTTTGGGGCTCGTCGATCCAAATGAATCATTCTTGTGGTCTCTCTTCGCCCTCCGCCCCGAAACTGACCCACAGCACAGCGCCCATTCGCTTCGCGCGCGGGAAGGCAACGAAGTTCAGTTCATGAGACCGCGGCGGAGTGGAGCAGCCGCGACACGAAGTTCCTTACCTTAGCTGGATCTCGCTGGTGCCACCTAAACGGTAAGTAGGCGACGGATGTGTGACGTTTGGAGTTGTCGTTCGTGCACCTGTCCCCAATGGAAGAATGAGTGATCCGTTCCCCTGCGGATCATGGCCTTACCACTCGGTCCCCGATGGCCAGCGGGGGATTCGGTATAGCAGCTTACGTTTTTTTGCGCTGCGCGTTCCCGCTGGACTGGACACGTGTTAGCTTTAGGAAGTATGGTTCCGAAATGTATTTGAAATTGTTTTAATTATTTATGCTTCTTTCCTTAATTGTTAGGGATTTTCTCCTTTTCTCTATGTTTGTTATGTTTTGATCATTCATGGCATGATTTTATGGTCTTCTTTGTTATTGGGGAATACCTAGAAACCACGATCTAGAAAATTTCTCCCAAAAGCAGTATTGCTCAGGGATGGGGATATGACTTTTGGTCATCTTAAGCTTCTAATCGTAATTCATAATTAATTATTAGGGATGCAAGGTATTGTGGTCTAGTAATTAAGGATAGGCTTTCTTCGTCGAGGGATCGGGTTTTAAGTAATTTAGAAAGTGATGTTAACAATTGTATGAAGAAGATGAATTCTTATATATATGAGAGTAAACTAGGTGAAATCTAAACCCCAACAAAATACCCATCTCATAATTTCAATATCATTCATTCACCTTTTTGTTTTTCGTCAATTGATCAAAACTGCATTCCTATTTATTTTCTTGTTTTTGCATTCAAAATCCTAAATTGTTCTTGAACAGTCTTAATTAGTTGAATAATTACACAACTGTTTAGTGTCGTGAGTCCTCTAGGATACGAAACTTGGTCTTACCATTTTATAGTACTTGATACAATTCGGTACACTTGCCAACATCTTAACAAGTTTTTGGCGCCGTTGCAGGGGACTCGTGGTTTAAACTATACTTTTGTGTGATTCTTAACCGATTAGACTTTATGTTTAATTTTATATTTTTTTTTTATCATTTCATCTTTTTATCCTTAATTTATATTTTATCTTTAGTTTTATCTTTTTTATTTGTTAGTGCTAATGTGGTGCTCTAGTGTTTTGTTCTCTAGCGTATGTAGGGTACAATTTGGACTAAAAGCACAAAAGTATCTGAACCTCTTCTTGCAGGTCTGGACAATAGAAGAAGAAAAAGGAGGAACATGACATCGAGAGAACTTGTCCCTTCTCTTGAGACTCTTTTACAGTCATCACCTCTGACTAGGAAAAAGAAGATATGGCTGAAGGGCATAATGGTAGACGTACCCTGGCAGATTATGAAACAGTTATTGGCCCTCATCATTTTAATAGCATTGCAAGGCCAAGGTTTAATGCTGCAAATATGGAGATGAAGCCTGCTTTGATTCAATTGGTGAAGAGCAACCAATTCAATGGATTATCACGTGAAAATCCATATGAGCATCTGACCACATTCAATGAGATATGCAATACTGTGAAGATCAATGATGTGCCAAATGAAGCTATTAAACTTATCTTGTTCCCTTTCTCTTTGGGAGGCAATGTAAGATGTGGTTGAACTCTTTTCCAAAGAACAACTTTATTGAGTGGGAAGCCATGGTTGCAAAGTTTCTAAACAAATACTTCCCAAAATCAAAGGTGAACAAAGGTAAGCAGGAAATTTCTTCTTTCAGGCAGGGAATGGATGAAACATTAGGTCAAGCATGGGACCGATTTAAAGGCTTATTGAGAAAGACGCCTACTCATGGTTTTGATTAACCTATAGTATTCATTTTATTCCTTGGAGGTCTAAGCTCATAAACTAAATTGATGCTAGATGCCTCAGTTGGAGGTAATATGAAGTGCAAGACTCCAGAGGAAGCCTATGAGTTGATTAAAAATATGGCTACAAATGATAATGACATGCATAGTGAAAGAACTCAACGTCAACAAAAAGGAGTTCTACAACTAGAATCTCAAGATGCTCTGCTTGCATAGAATAGGATTATGACTCAACAACTGGAGACTCTAATGAAGAAAATCTCTGAATTGCCAAAGGAATTGTAGAATGTTTCTTAAGCTCAACATCAACTTTGTGAGTTGTGTGGTGGAGAAACTTTGTGAGTTGTGTGGTCGAGATCATATCAATGGACAGTGAGCCATGCAAGCTATTACCCAAGAAGAAGTCAATTTTATGCGTAATCAAGGTCGCTAACGTAACTATAACCAAGGGTGGAAACCTCACCCAAGCATGGGTCAAGGACAAGCTGGACAATTCAATAGACCACCACAACAACAATGGAAACCACAACCCTCCTTATTTGACAGAACTACAAAGCTAGAGGAGACACAATAGTTCATGCAAGTGTCAATCTGCAATCACAAAAGCATTGAAGCTGCCTTTAGAAATTTGGAGATACAGGTTGGTTAATTAGCTAAGAAGATGGAGGAGATGCCTAACAGGAGTTTTGGGGCTAATATGGAAGTTAACCCTAAGGATGAGTGCAATGCCATTATGACTAGGAGTGGTACGATGTTAGATGAGAGAAAAGTTGAGAGAAAAGAAAAAGCTGAGTTAAGTGAAAAAGAAAAGATGAATAAAGAGAGAAAAGAAGAGGTTGAGAGAAAAGATGTTGAGAAAGATGACAGGAAAGAGAAAGGAGAAGAGGATGAGAAAAAAAAAGAGAAAATAATTGAGAAGCCCCTTCCTTATCCAAAAAGTTTTTCAAAGACTGAAAAAGAGAAACAATTTGGGCATTTTATGGAGATCTTCAAGCAATTGGAGATTATTATGCCTTTGACTGAAGCACTATAGCAAATTCCTGCTTATGCGAAGCATATGAAGAAACTCCTCAATAAGAAGAAGAAATATCTAGAAGAGGAAACAATTGAAGTGTAGGGCAATTGTAGAGCTATTATGCAGAAGACTCTCCCTCCAAAATTGAAAGATCCGGGGAGTTTCATCATTCCTTGTAACATTGGAAACCATGATATAGTGAAGGCTCTTATTGATTTAGGGGCTAGCATCAACCTAATGCCCCTATCTATGCTTAAAAAGATTGGTGGTCTTGAAGTCAAGCCAATAAGAATGCTGCTTCATTTGGTAGATAGGTCCGTCAAATACCGTTATGGTGTGGTAGAAGACGTGGTGGTGAAGATTGATAAACTCCAATTCCCGGTGGACTTTGTAGTGATGGAGATGGAGGAAAATGCAGAGGTACCACTCATCCTTGGACGATCATTCATGAAGACAGCTAAGGTTGTCATTCATGTAGATGATGGAGTCTTAACATTGAAGGACCAAGAAAGAGAGGTAACTTTCAATGTTTTTGAAGCTGGGCAGCTAATTCAAGAAAAGTAGACTAGTCTTAAAACAACAGATGAAGTTCTATCAGTTACTAGTCTACCTGATAAAGCTGCCAAGTTGGTCAAAAAGGGCCTTAGCTGTTTCTCTATAAAAGTGGAAAAAGAGGACGAAGAGAAGGAAGAAAGACTGGTTCACCAACACCGTGATGTGAAAAGTGATGAACCCATACCTGGCACACCAATGAAATTCAAGAACAGGTTATGGGTTATCAAGGATATTAAAGCAAAGGAAGTTTTTGAGATTGAGGCTCCTTACTCTAGGAGAGTCAAGTTGGTGACAAGAAAATTGTTGAGATTTTGTTGGTGTCATGAAGGAAGGAGGAACGCCAACATTAAAGATCTAGATTGAGTTTAATGGTGTCAGGCTCGTGACATTAAACAAGCGCTTATTGGGAGGCAACCCAATTTCTGACTTTTTCTTTTTAATTTATTATTTGTGTGGTTTGGATTTGATTTTGCTTTACAGTAATGATAGCATCTACTGATGAATGCTACTAGATTAAATCATCTACTGATGGATGCTATGATGATGAAGATTTAGATGATAACATCTACTAATGGATGCTGCTATGATGAGGGTGATGAATGATAGCATCTACTGATGGATGCTATGTGATTAAGCGTCTATAGATGGATGCTACTGACGACATCTACTTATGGATGCCAATGTAGATGAGAAAGATCAGCATCAACTGATGGATGCTGATAAGATGAAAGCATTTACTGATGGATGCTTCTTGATCAGGATTTTTATGTTTATGCTTATTTTGTTTTTATTTTAGCTTGCTTATGTACTTGGTTTAATGAATTGTACTGTAATGGTTCTATATGATGTGATAAATTGTTGTTTGTGATAAGTAAGATTCTTGTGTTTGCTCCACTGTTTTATGATGCATGTTGAGTTAATGATTGGTGAGGCTTTTAAGCATAGACGATGGTTGCTCATAATTTTGTTAAAAACAGATGCATGATTTCAATTGTGATTAATATGCTGGGTGATAACGGTTGAAAATACCATTATCTGTGATTCAATTTTTATATTAAATCAACCTTTTTTGACTTAGAAGCTTGCTTGAACTCATGTTTTTAGTTTAGTTTTGTGAATAAGTGAGTAGAGGGTATACTTGATGATTTTGTCACTAATTTCCTTTGATTTTGTAGGTTATTAGTATGATTTGGAAGAAGAGAAAAACTAACAATAGGTTGGAATTCAAGAGGGACAGCTAAAACATCAAAAAAGGAGCACAAGAGGTCACGCTGGGCGCTTGGAAGCCCCATTTTGGGTGAGCGCCAGTTTGTGTAGTGCAGGGCGCCTAAGCGCCAGAGTCGGGGCGTCTGAGCGTCAGTTTTGTCCCGCACCACGCCTAGGCACCCCACTTAGGGTGCTGAGCGCCAACGACGTGGACTTGGACCCGTTTTCTGTTATTATTTTGATCTATTTAAGGACTTGGACGTCCTAGGGATTGTATCTTTTGATGGCATAAGCACAGAAACACACATTTCACCCCTTTGAGGGTAGATTTGGGGATGTGACACGTTTCTATCTCTTCCATTATTTCATTCCATTGTTCATCTAGTTTTTCCAGGACAATCGAGAACTAAACCTTATTTTTTGTTGGGGAAGATGTAACCTCTAAACTCTCATGTATTTGAATTGATTCTTATTTATTTATGCTTCTTTCATCAATTGTAAGGGTTTTTCTTCTTTTCTCAATGCATGTTATGTTTAACTCATTCATGGCATGATTATTGATTTTCGTGATATGGACACATACGGGGAAACCTAGATCTGGAGAATTTTCTCCTAAAAGCAGTATTGCCTAGACATAGGGATATGAGTTTTGGTCATTTTAAGCTTCTAATCATAATGTAGAATTAATTACTAGTGATACAAGACATTGTGATATAGTAATTAAGGATAGGCTTTCTTCGCCGAGACATCGGGTTTTAAGTAATTTAGAAAGTGATGTTAACAATTGAATAAAGAAGATGAATTCTTATATGCACGAGAGTAGAGTAGGTGAATCTAAACCCCAACAACATACTCGTCTCATATTTTCAACTTCATCCATTCATTCTAGTGTTTAGCCTCAATTGATCAATTTGCATTCATATTTACTTTCTTGTTTTACATTCAAAAACCCCTAAATTGTTCTTCAAAAGGCTTAATTAGTTGAGTAGTCTCATAATTGTTTACTGTCGTGAGTCCTTTGGGAAACGATACTTGGTCTTACCATTTTATTATTACTTGATACAATTTGGTACACTTGCCGACATCTTAACAAGTTTTTGGCGTTGTTGCCGGGAACTCGTGGTTTAAACTATACTTTGGTGTGATTCTTAACTGATTAGAATTTATCTTTTTATCTTTTTATCTTTTTGTCTTTTTGTCTTTTTGTCTTTTTATCTTTTTATCTTTTTATCTTTTTATCTTTTTATCTTTTTATCTTTTTATCTTTTTATCTTTTTATCTTTTTATCTTTTTATCTTTTTATCTTTTTATCTTTTTATCTTTTTATCTTTTTATCTTTTTATCTTTTTATCTTTTTATCTTTTTATCTTTTTATCTTTTTATCTTTTTATCTTTTTATCTTTTTATCTTTTTATCTTTTTATCTTTTTATCTTTTTATCTTTTTATCTTTTTATCTTTTTATCTTTTTATCTTTTTATCTTTTTATCTTTTTATCTTTTTATCTTTTTATCTTTTTATCTTTTTATCTTTTTATCTTTTTATCTTTTTATCTTTTTATCTTTTTACCTTTTTATCTCTTTACCTTTTTATCTCTTTACCTTTTATCTTTTTACCTTTTATCTTTTTACCTTTTTATCTTTTTACCTTTTTATCTTTTTATATTTTTATCTTTAATTTTTATTTTTTTATCTTTAACTTTTATCTTTTTATCTTTAAATTTTTTTTCTCTTCTTTAATTTTATCTTTTTTATCTGTTAGTGCTAATTGGGTGCTTTAGTGCAGTGTTCTTTAGTGTTTGTAGAATAAAATCCGAAAGTTTGTACTAGGAGCACAAGATCATCAAAAAGAGTAGAAGACTGAAGAATGTCACAGGGCGCGCCTAGTTACCCCTCAAAGGGCCTTCAGCGTAGGATGTCACACATCACCGCCTGGGCACCCCATTGAGGGCGTTGAGCGCCAGACTTCAAGTGCAACTAGAATCTTTCTTTTTAGGTCTGGAAGTAGAGAAGACTGCCAATAGTAGATGAAGAAGGCAAATAATGAAGAGAAACTAGTTCATCAAGACTATCTGCATGAAAATAATGAACCCTACCTTAACAAACTAGTGAAATTCAAGAACAAGTTATGGGTGATGAAAGATATTAAAGATAATGGAGTGATTGAGATTGAGGCTCCTTATTCAAGGAGAGTAAAGACGGTGACTAGGAAACTGTTGAAGTTATGAAAGAGAGAAAAGCACCAATATCAAAAATATGGATTGTGCTTAATAGTGTCAAGCTCGTGACGTTAAACAAGCACTTATTGGGAGGCAACCCAATTTCTGACTTTTTATTTTTATTATTTGTGTAGTTTGGATTTGATTTTGCTTTGCAGTAATGACGGCATCTATTGAGGGATGCTGGACAACATTTACTAAGAGATTCTAGGAGGACTCAGATGATAGCATCTACTGAGGGATGCTAGGATGATTTAGACGGGAGCATCTACTTATGGATGCTACTAGATTAAGCATTTATTGATGGATGCTATGTGATTAAGCTTCTACTGATGGATGCTACTGATGGCATCTACTAAGGGATGCCGATGAAGATGAGAAAGATCAACATCTACTGATGGATGCTGATGAGAGTGATTCGCATCTACTGATGGATGCTAGAAGATTTAGATGAAAGCATCTACAGATGGATGCTGCTGGATCAGGATTTTTTTGCGTTATTTTTATGCTTATTTGAATTGTGTTTATTTTGTTTTTATTTTAGCTTGCTTATGTACTTGGTTTAATGAATTAGGCCGCAATGGTTTGGTATGATGTGATTAACTATTGTTTGTGATGAGTAATATTCTTGTGTTTGATCTATTGTTCTATGATGCATGTTGAGTTAATGATTGGTGAGGCTTTTAAGCATAAATAGATGGTTGCTCATGATTTAAAAAAAAAAATAGATGCATGATTTCAATTGTGATTAATTTGCTGGGCAAGATGTTTATTAAATTGTGGAACTTGAGTTAACCTGTGAGAGGTTGGACTCCAAAATTTCTGATTGATTAAATGCTATTACTTTGTAAGCATGATTGATTTTGCCTAATTTTCCATGATTGAACTACTTGCTTGCTTGTTACACATGATCAAGGCCATGTTTTATTCTCGCTTATAAGCCAATGCCAATATATGAACCCAACAAAGAATAATGTTTTTCTTTAACCTTTGGACCTTGAGCCTAAATTTGAAATTTTGGATATCCTTTTTCAAATCCTTACCTTGAGTTGAGTAGAGTATGTTTATATGGTAATGGAGAATGGTTCAAGTTTGGGGTTGTGAGAAACCAAAAAGAATTTTGTGAAATTCATTAAAGATCATTGATCAAAAGCAAAAAGCAAGAGCAAAAAGTAAAAAAGAAGAAAAGAAAGAAAAGAAAAGGTTAAGCTCAATGCAAGTAAAGTTAGGAATAACTTGAAGATTGGTTTCTCACATAAAAGAAGAAAGAGAGTTATTGTTAATGTAAATAAATGAATTTTGCACTCTCATACTCAAGGAATTTGTTGTCTAGAAAAACCAATTTTCTTCTTAGCTTGACCATGTTACAAGCCTTGAAAAGTCCTTGTGATGATGTGAGTGTGTTTGATATGTGGTTAAATGAAAGGCAAAGTTGATTCATATGACATTATGATGGTAGAGCGTAAGAGTGTCACCTCTCTATACACCTTTGAGTTTGAGTGAAATACTTTTGAATGCTTGAGTGAAACACTTTTGAGTGCTTGACTGAAACACTATGTTTGGTGAGGAATTGTTCCATGACTGTATGATAACATTTCACGCCTGGGCGCCCTCCATGACAAGGGGGAACTAAATTCAATTTGGTGTTGGGGGATGATGTAACTTTGTGAACTCTCGTGTATTTGAATTGGTTTTAATTATTTATGCTTCTTTCCTCAATTGTTAGAGATTTTCTCCTTTGCTCTATGCTTGTTATGTTTTGATCACTCATGGCATGATTTTATTGTCTTCTTTGTTATTGGGAAATACCTAGAAACAACGATTTGGAGAATATCTCCCAAAAGCAGTATTGCTCAGGGATGGGGATATGAGTTTTGGTCATCCTAAGCTTCTAATCGTAATGCAGAAGTAATTATTAGGGATGCAAGGGATTGTGGTCTAGTAATTAAGGATAGGCTTTCTTCGCCGAGGGATCGGTTTTTAAGTAATTTAGAAAGTGATGATAACAATTTCATGAAGAAGATGAATTCTTATATACATGAAAATAAAGTAGGTGAAATCTAAACCCCAACAACATACCCATCTCATAATTTCAATATCATTCATTCACCTTTGTGTTTTTCGTCAATTGATCAAAAGTGCATTCATATCTATTTTCTTGTTTTTGCCTTCAAAATCCTAAATGGTTCTTCAAAAGTCTTAATTAGTTGAGTAATTACACAATTGTTTAGTGTTGTGAGTCCTTTGGGATACGATACTTGGTCTTACCATTTTATATTACTTGATACGATTCGGTACACTAGCCGACATCTTAACAGCAAGCATTAAATGACATTAAATGCTCAACGTTCAAAAATAACAAAAGTGATAAGAAAAGACGTATTTGTTGCATGGAAAATTTACTCTAATCTTGTAGATAAGTTATTCTACATGCATCTTAAATGGTACAAACCAAATATAAGATAAGTGGACATTATAGACAAAGTGGCATTCACAGAATGTTCTTCACTTGAGGTCATATCTGAAAACATCGTACAACCTATTTCAAGAAAAATTCTAAAAAAGCATGTCTGCTTTGACAAGTTGACTTACCCAATGGTTGTTGTACGAAGAAGAAAGATAAATCACGAGTATCAAGGCTACAAGCTTAGTGTAACGGACAAATATCCATAAAGCTTATTAATACAAGATCTCTCGAAAGGAAAACCAAGAGGATATCATAAGAGGATAAAATAGTAAAGAAAAGATTACAACAATATATTCATCTTGAGAAGAAAAAGAGAAACAGCTCAAGAAAAACAATATATATCTATGTTGAAGAGATGAGAAGAAAAAAAGAAAAAGAGAGAAGGGAGAAACACCTGTGAGTGACAACAAAAATGTTTTATATAGTTTCCTGCACATGGAAAAACTGTTGATTATTTATATCTGAATATGTGCTTGAACTATATGTGACATGCATTCACTGTTTTCAAATGAATTTCTGTTGAAAACTCTTTGCACATCACATATATGTATGAATTAATCGATTACACATTTTGCATAATCTGTTAGATTCATCAAATATCAATTTATGCTTAATTGTGGCAAAAATTAGGGTTTCTATAGATTGGGGGAAAACTTTATACTCTTGCACCATGAAAGAATCATGCGTATGACATAGAGGCGCGAACTAAGAATTTCTCGTGGTAATTCATGGAGGCGAGAAAGGAGATCGAGATTGTGTTTCAGTAGATTTCTGGGTTTCTCTCATTTGGCAAGTTGCGTGAGGAGGTTGAAGCTTCGCGATGGAGGAGAAGATGATGGTGGTTCATGGAGGCAAGCAGCAATGCGGTGATGACTGGAATTCGCGATTAGAGTAATGCGATTTTGGTTTGTGACTTTCCAATGGAGACGCTATCAGTGATGGCATGATGAACATGGGCTCAATCTAGGTTCTCCTGTTCTCCTGATTGATGGTGGTTGCTGCAAACTCAAGAGGCATGGAGATTGGGGCTTGATTTCTGAATATGGTTTCTTGTAGGTGATTCACCATGGTGTTGTGTGAAGAAGAGAATGACTTACGATGATGGCGTTAGGGGTTTCTCTACTTCTGGGTTCTTCTGTTTCTGTGTTTTGTGCGTTTTCTGGCTTTGGGTTTGCAGGTCCGATGAGGTTGATTATGGTAGAGGACATGGAGGCTCGCGGTTGCTCGTGGTAGTACGATTCGGAGCCTTGGAGGTCATGTGAAAGTGGAGTAGTGGTGGCCATGGAGGCTCGCGGATAATGGACTGCTAATATTAGGGTTTCTATTTGGTTGATGATGATGTGGCAGGGTTGACTACATGGTAGGGTTGACTACGCGGCATGTTGTGGTTGGTTAACTTTGTATGTAGAGGATTAATGAGTTGGGACCTTTAAAGTTTAAGATTGCCACGTGGCATGATTTTTTGAAGTTTGATTTAGGAGGGGTGTGTAGGGATATTTAGGGAGTAGGAGAAAAGGCTTAGTGTTGGGCATGTTTCATAAATAGAAGTGTATTAATTAGACAATAGGGTTGTTTCAGTTGTTTTTAATTTCCTTTTTTGATTTTAGGCCTGATCTTGCAACTTTGGACTAATAAAATTTTAACTTCAGCTGCATAACTAAACATACGAATATCTAAGAATAATTTATGCAACTAAAAATCACTTTTTAAACCTCTTTAATTCCCAAACTCGATAAATCCAATCGTCACAAATCATATTCAAATCAATCATTTAAACACAATTATTCCACTAAAAAATTAAAATCAAACTTCAATTGTGGGCATAATTATGCACTCATCACGCGTGTACAGAGAGAAGAAAATGTAGACTTTTTTGCCATGTCAACACACAGTTAACTCTGTCTCTACAAAATTAAAGGAATGAACTTGATTGGTAGGCATTATACAACGTGTGGACGTAGTTGATACTTTTTTTAAAATGCGAACCGAGTTGACACACCACAATGAAAGTGGGGACAAACTAAGCAATTAAACCAAGAATAAACTAAAATGTGTTAAGACCCCTATCTAAAGGAGGTAGAATGGCACAAATAGCTATTGCGAAAAGTTGTTGCGTAAAAACATGACAATCATGGAACTTTAAACCAATTAACTTCAATAGTAACCCCGTGACACTTTGACACTACTTAAACACTGACAAAATTTTATTTTCCTCTTTTATAGAGAGTATGACAAGCTAGTGGTAAGTGTGTGCATCTTCAAACTAATTGTGAATGTAACTCTAAATGGATTTCATTTTCAACCAAATCTTGTCATGCTTTAACTTTGTATTTTGACTTTCCTTTTATGTTAAGCAAAGTCTCAATCACACTATCACAACCATTTTTTCAATGTGGATCACATCTATGCTTTAACTTTGTATTTTGACTTTCCTTTTATGTTAAGAAAAGTCTCAATCACACTATCACAACTATTTTTTCAACATGCATCACATCTATGCTTTAACTTTGTATTTTGACTTTCCTTTTATGTTAAGCAAAGTCTCAATCACACTATCACAACCATTTTTTCAATGTGCATCACATCTATGCTTTAACTTTGTATTTTGACTTTCCTTTTATGTTAAGAAAAGTCTCAATCACACTATCACAACTATTTTTTCAACATGCATCACATCTATGCTTTAACTTTGTATTTTGACTTTCCTTTTATGTTAAGCAAAGTCTCAATCACACTATCACACTTTCATTTTCCTATTATAGAATATTGATCAATTCTTTCAAATGTTCTTCTTAATGATCTTCTTTTGATGTTTTCCAAAATATTACTATTTTTAATCCAATCATATACTTCTTCACCATTGTAGGGTTACTAGTAAAAACATTGTTTTTTATGACAGGTAAAAATGACATATTATGACGGATGACCTAACATCATAGTTTTATGCATCATAATAAGTCTATGCATTTTATGGCGTAGCAGAAAATTATGTTATAATATGTTCAACATATTATGATGTACTTTTTGTCACCTATTGATGAGTCAATATTTTCTCCTATTCACTTAGCTTCTTGTACCAGATTTAATTAGGGAACTGTGCTTAAACGTGCAATATATCCTCAGTTTTGCTATTTGGTCTTAATTTGACCAGTAATTCTTATTTTAATTAATTTGAATTATCCGAGCTTAATTATTTCCATTATTATTATCAGGACAATTTTAGGAATTGTATTTTGTGACATAAAGACAGTTGCCACGTCAATTGCCACGTCATTTATCCACCTCAGATTTGTTTATCCAGTTTTTATTTTGTTTTAATGAATGTTAAACCAGATTTTAGATATTGGGCCATTTTTAGTAAATTAAAAAAGGCACAAAAAGGGGGCTAACCTAGGTTATTGAACCCATGCAGCAACCACCACTCTTATTATCTCCTTCATTCTCTTATTTTCGATTTTAGGGTTCTAGACATAGCTCCTATGAGGTTTCATTTTCGTTTTATGTATTGAATTCATTTTAATTCCAATTATATAGTTGATTTCGTTACTACACTTGGTTTTCTCCATTTTTGTTTTTCTCCCCTTGCTTGTTGTTGCATTTTTATTTTGGGTTCCTCATCTACTTTCGTTTTCACATTACAATTTAAAATTAATTTGTTGTTTCAATCCCAATTTCATTTTCAAGTTCATTTTAGTGGTAGGGTTTTCCTTTTCTGCATTGGTTTCGTTTTCTTCATTGCCTGTTCTTTGATGTTTCCAATTTCGCTTTACTGTTTGAAGGTTTTTTTAGTGGTTGCTTAATTGTGTTGGGTTGGTGATTGATGAAACTATAATGTCTCCATGAGATATTTGTGTTGTCATTGTGATTCTGTGAACTTTTGTCGTGCATCGTATAATCTGTTTTGCGCTTGCAGTTAGATACACACTTAGTTTCCTAATCTATGTTTAATCTTCGCTTTGTAGATTAGAGCCGAAAATGCTTAATTTGTAGTAGAGCAAACTAGTCAAATGTGTGCGTTATGAAAATTGTGTTTGGTCTTTGCTTATTAGGCAAATTAGTGTTGGATTAGGGTGAAAGGAGCATATAATTATTAGTAATCAGGGATTGGAAGCATTGTAAGGAAGCCAAAACCAAGCTGTCCTTAATTAGTGTTTTAATTTGTGTCTTTATTCATAATTTTGGTCACAAAAACCCCCTACTACGTGTTCGATCTAATGACTGAACCAAATTTTATTCCTTGAGAGATGACCTAGGAGTCACTTTCTACTATATACTACACTTTAATTGCATATTAATTTGATTTGGGTGTGACCTCAATCAAATTTGGCGCCGCTGCGGGGACTAACGATTCGGTCTTAGGTTCTGTGTTGTGTTAGTGTGTGTTTTGTTTGTTTGACGTTTAACAAGTCATAATTAAGAGATCTGGATACTGTTTGGCATGTTTTCATAGGTGATGGTATCGGAGGGGGTATTTTTCGAAGAGTATAGCGCAGCGAAATTAAAACTCAGAGAGCGAAAAGCGTGTTCGATCACAATTAAAAATAATTAGGTCCTTTTAGTAAAAATAATTTTCTTTCAGAAAATTAATCAAACAGTTGATATACGTAAAATAATGAGTTTAGGGAATAGAAAAATCACACAGATATTTTTATACTGGTTCGATTCAACAGAATCTACGTCCAGTCGTTAATCACTATAAATAGTGATTAACAGTTCCACTAAAAATGGTTTAACAGATTACAATCAAATGAACAGGAATAAAACAAAAAGAACCACTCTACCAACTTGAAGAGAACCGCTCCGGCAATCGACCAACGATTCGCAAGCTTCTCCTTTCACGAGACCAGGCAGAGTACCTTGCTAACTTGAAGAGAGTCTGCTCCGACTATCGACACACGATACACGAGCCTCTCCTTTCACAAGACCAAGCAAGGGAACAATGAACAAAAAGCTCTCTAAGAACGTTCCTCTAACACACAGTGTTTTAAGCTTTCTCAGTTCAAAAAACGTTACCTTCTGATTTCTCCAAATCAAATTATATAGCCAAGTACACTGAATGCCAAAGGTCAGCTCCCAACTGCCATGAATAATCAATTATTGTAAGTGATAATCGATTATTCAAGTCCATTACAGAGTTTTCAAAAAAGTGATAATCAATTATATGAAGTGATAATCGATTATTCAAGTATGACTTGTGATAACTGATTATTGCTTAACCATAATCGATTATACTAGTAAAAATTACAGTGTTTAACATTTTCCTACTACATTCAAAATCTACAAGTTGCTTTTTTCTAAATATTTTCCTACTACATCCAAAATCTGTAAGTTGCAGCATCATCAAAACACATCTTCAGGTTTTACCAATACTCCTTATTGGTAACAATCTCCCCCTTTTTGATGATGATCAAAAACTCTATTTTTAAAAGCAACTCAGGTTTACCTGCAACATATATAAACTAATGGACAACCACAGAGTTAGCAGTACCTGTACCATTAAAAACTATTTTTTTCCTTAATCCTCCCCTTATATTTCTTCTCCCCCTTTTTTATCATAAGCAAAAAGAATAATGTAATAACCTCCCCCTTAATATGAGCTCCCCCTCAAAAATGGAATATATGCACAAAATAAAAGCTCATTATATTAAAACAGAAAGGAATTACATGAAATTCATAAAGATTAAGAAACTAAATACCATAAAGAAAATAACATAACAATCAAACTTACAGGCCTAAAACCTAGAATTCAGGACTAGGAGAACGTTCAGGAGGTGGGATATTAAGATGACCCTCGATGTTAGATAGGCGAACATCAAGATCAAGAAATTGATCAACCATGTACTCATCAACAGATCGCTGCCACTCATAAATCTCCTCAAAGTGAGTCTTTTGTGCAAGACTCATATCCTCCAACTGTTTAGATAACCTTGCAAAATGTTCTTCCATAGAAGTTGAGGAAGAGGAGGGTATGTTGGATGGTCCAGCATCAGACGGAGCAGCAACACTTACTGGGTCAGCCATATGAGTGTCCATGTCATCATCTTCATCTACATCAGGATGGTCATCATCTTTATGAATAAGAACTCTGCCTCTAGTAATGAATCCCATTTGACGAAAGGTAGTATCTCCAATTTCTGATCCCACAGCTTCAATAGTTTGAACGAGTTCTCCTTCAACAGTTACACCTTTGAGTTCTAAAATCCTAGAAATAAGAAGAGCATAGGGAAATTGATATGAATGGGATTTCTTGGCTTTTACCATTGTGTCAGCAATGAGAGCAGGCCAGTCGATGTGTATGTGATTTAGAATCCCATACAACAGAAGTAAATCCTGCTCAGAGCATTGAGCATGGTTGGTTGCTCTAGGACATAAAATCCAGACAATCAAGTAGTGGATCATCCTTTCTTCAACTTTAAAACCTCCAACCAGTAATTGCCTTCTATTGGTTTGCCGTTCAGGATGACGCAGGAAGGATTGAAAAGTCATCATCCTGTTGAAATCTTCAAGTCCTAAATGGACTTTGACAGCATCATCCCAGATGGGAAGTTGAGCAACATTGGTCCATACGTCATCATCTAAAATGATGCGTACTCCCTTGACCTTAGTAGATATTATCTCATCTCGATAATGCAAGTTGAAGTAAAAGACTTTTATAAGATCAGGATAAATGCATCCTTTTTGTTCTAACAGATGCGTTAACCCCTGCTCAGCAAAAGTGTTTGGAAATTGAAAGCCATAGAAGCGGAAAAAGTCAAGACGAATAAACTTTACCGCCATGATCTTCCTTTCTTGCCAAGAATTAACAAAGTCTGCATGTTTCCCTTGATCTGAAATCCATCCATCTATGTTTGCAAGACGTGGTTGAGAAGAGGAGGAGGCTCCAGCTGTTCTACGACGGTGCCTTCTTGAGTCAGCCATGGAGGAAGAATGGGAAAATGAGATTTTGAGAAGGTGAAGAGAAATGAAGAAGATTTGAGCTCTAGATTTGATTTCAGCAGTATTTGGGTGCAAAGGAGTGTCTAATAATCGATTATGGGGGGCTATTTATAAGAAAAATGGAAAAACTAGCCGTTTATGGCCGTTTATAGCCGTTATGGGATGCTCTAACGACTCTATTTTTGAAACTGTCAGCGCGATAATCGATTATGGCTCGTGATAATCGATTATCAGTTCAATAATTACTGCCTAGAATTGCATGATAATCGATTATGCATAATGATAATCGATTATCTGCTCAAGATTTTCCAGAATTGAATTTTATGCATGAATAATCGATTATAACTTAGTGATAATCGACTATGAAGCGTTAAGTTTACGAAAAATGCAAAAATTTGCATAGATTTTGATTCTAAGATATGTCTAATACTCCTAACTCTCTTCTAAGCTCAAAAAATCTATCTTTAGGTAGAGCCTTGGTAAAGATATCAGCTAATTGATGTAAGGTATCAACAT
Organism: Vigna angularis; assembly: GCF_016808095.1. NCBI lineage: Eukaryota > Viridiplantae > Streptophyta > Magnoliopsida > Fabales > Fabaceae > Vigna > Vigna angularis. The sequence continues at coordinate 7,488,323 of NC_068975.1, forward strand.
ATTCAATTTGAAAATCCCCCTTTTGAATATGATCTCTTAAGAAATGGTGCCTAATTTCTATATGCTTAGTTCTTGAATGCATTATGGGGTTCTTGGTCAAATTTATCGCACTAGTATTGTCACATTTTAGAGGAATTTTGTCAAGGAAGATATCAAAGTCTTCCAATTGTTGTTTCATCCACAAAATTTGGGCACAACAGTTTCCAGCTGCAATATATTCAGCTTCGGTGGTAGACAAAGCTACACATGCTTGTTTCTTTGAGTGCCATGACACTAAAGAACATCCCAAGAAATGACAAGTTCCACTAGTACTTTTTCTATCAATTTTACAGCCACCATAATCTGCATCAGAGTATCCTATTAAACTAGGTGAGGCATCAGAGGGATACCAAAGTCCAAATGAAGTAGTTCCCTTAAGATATTTTAGAATTCTCTTAACTACAGTCAAATGAGATTCTTTAGGATTGGCTTGGTATCTAGCACATACACAAACACTCTGCATAATATCTGGTCTACTAGCAGTTAAGTATAGCAAGGATCCTATCATGCCTCTAAACATGGTTTCATTCACTCCTTTTCCAATTTCATCCTTATCTAAATAACATGAAGTACCCATGGGTGTACTAGCTTCCTTGCAGCTATCCATACCAAATTTCCTAAGAATTTCTCTACAGTATTTAGTTTGGGAGATGAATGTTCCACCATTCATTTGTTTTATCTGTAGTCCTAAGAAAAAGTTTAACTCACCCATCATAGACATCTCAAATTCACCTTGCATTATTTTTGCAAACTCTTCACACAAAGAATCATCAGTTGACCCAAAAATGATATCATCTACATAAACTTGCACGATTAAAATGTGTTTTCCTACTTTCTTAATGAATAAGGTTGAATCAACCTTTCCTCTAGAAAATTCATTTTCAATTAAAAAGGTATTAAGTCTTTCATACCAAGACCTAGGTGCTTGTTTAAGACCATAAAGGGCCTTTTTCAACTTGTAAACATGATTAGGAAATTTAAAATCTTCAAAGCCAGGAGGTTGACTAACATACACTTCTTCTTTTATAAAACCATTTAAGAAAGCACTTTTTACATCCATTTGATATAGTTTAAATTTCATCAAAGATGCATATGCAAGTAATAATCTAATTGCTTCTAACCTGGCTACCGGTGCATACGTTTCATCATAATCTATACCTTCCTCTTGACAGTATCCCTTAGCAACTACCCTTGATTTATTCTTTGTGATGTTTCCATCCTCATCAAGCTTGTTCCTGAATACCCATTTTGTTCCTATGACTTGGAATTCTTCTTGTTTTGGAATAAGCTCCCAAACTTCATTCCTTTCAAATTCATTTAGCTCTTCTTGCATAGCAATGCACCACTTGTCATCTTGAAGAGCGTCCTTTATATTTTTAGGTTTTACCTGAGACACAAAAGCAACAGTTAGACAAAAATTATTTAAATTATGTCTAGTAGTTACCCCTTTTGATATATCTCCTATGATGTTGTCCAAAGATAGTCCTGTTGGTTGTTGATAGCTTTTGGAATCAACGACTTGGGGTGTTTCTTGAAGCTCCGGAGGATAATTTTCATTTAGATACATCTCCTCAAGGGCTTCTCTTAAGTAATCCTCATCACCTGCAATGGGTCTATTTGACTCAAGAGGATTTACCTCAAGGTATACAATCTCATCAAAGACAACATGCATTGATTCTTCAATTATCAGTGTTCTTCTATTGAATACTCTATAAGCTTTGCTAGTCAAAGAATATCCTAGAAAAATTGCTTCATCAGATTTTGCATCAAATTTTCCAAGATTATCTTTTCCATTATTTAAGACAAAGCATTTGCATCCAAAAATTTTCAAATGAGATATATTTGGTTTTCTACCATTCAACAGTTCATATGGAGTTAATTTTAGAATTGGCCTAATAAGCATCCTATTTAACACATAACAAGCAGTACTTACTGCATCAGCCCAAAAGTATTTTGGTACATTAGAGTCATTCATAAGCATTCTAGCTAATTCTTCTAATGATCTATTTTTCATTTCAACAACACCATTCTGTTGGGGAGTTCTAGGTGCAGAAAAATTATGTGCAATGCCAAATTCTTCACAAAATTTTCCAAACGATTCATTTTCAAATTCACCACCATGATCACTTCTCAAAGTTTTGATTTTCAAATCTTTTTCATTTTGAATACGTTTAGCAAAAGTTTTAAATGCTTTGAAAGCTTCACTTTTCAGAGTTAAAAAGAAAGTCCAAGTAAATCTTGAGTAATCATCAACAATTACAAGAGCATAGTAGTTTCCACCAAAACTTTTAATTCTAGATGGACCAAACAAGTCCATATGCAAAAGTTCTAAAGGTTTTGATGTTGAAATCATGCTTTTAGATGAAAATGAAGATTTGGTTTGTTTACCCTTTTGACATGCAGAACAAAGTTTATCTTTCTCAAATTTTAGTTTAGGCAAACCAATCACAAGATCCTTAGAGATTAATTTATTTAAGTGTTGCATGTGAATATGTGCAGCTCTTTTGTGCCATAGCCATGGATTTTCTTCTTTAGCAACTAAGCATGTTATAGTATGACTAGATGCACTCTCAATATCAATCAAGTATATGTTATTATGCCTAACACCTTGCAAAGCAATTTCAGCAGAATTTTTAAAATAAATAGTACATTTGTCACTCTCAAAAGTTACCTTGAAACCTTTGTCGCATAGTTGGCTTATGCTTAGAAGATTATGTTTGAGGCCTTCAACGTATAAGACTTCTTTTATTGTCAAAGTGTTTCCTCCTGCAATGTTTCCAGTACCCATTATTCTGCCTTTGTTGTTATCCCCATACATTACAAATCCTTGCTTCTTCTTCTCAAAAGAGATGAATCTTTTCTTGTCACCAGTCATGTGTCTTGAGCAACCACTGTCAAGATACCACAGTGACTTCTTGGACTTAGATTGATCCTACAAAACAAGTTAGCAAGAATTTTAGGTCCCTAATCTCAATATGGGTCCTTGGGGTTAGTTTTTGCAAGTTTACATCATCTCACAGCTTTAACCCAAGCATATTTGCCACTTGGAACACCAACATGTTTGATATTGCATTTGTTTGATGTGTGACCAAGATTCATACAGTAAAAGCAACATACATCACTAATTTTATTTTTAATAAAAGTTCCTTTAACAACCCAAATTTTTCGAGTTCTTCTTACCTTGGATTTAAAATTTTGATGCCTATTTCCATTGCTCTTATTAAGGTTTGTTTTAGCATGTGAATTAGCTTTAGTTGCCTTAGCAAGTAAGTTTTCAAGTATATCAATATCAAACATATAACTTTTGCATGACAAGCATTCAACAGGTTCAACAGTAGCATTTGCATCTGATAATTTAATTTCTAAGGTATTAACTCTATTTCTTAGAACAACTTCATTATCAAGCAGTTTATCATATTTTAACTTCAATTCATTATGTTCCTTTTTAAAAATTTTATGAGCAGCATTAAGTTTCTCAGATTCATTCATCAATTCAAAGAAAGCTTTTTGTAAATCTAATTCACTAGATTCAAAGCTGGAATCGCTTACTTGACTTCCAGTTTCTTCAGAATCTGCCATAAGGCATAGATTGGCTTCTTCTTCTGTGTCACTTGAACTCATTGAGCTAGAGGCATTATCCTCCCAAGCTATGTATGCTTTCTTTTTCCTTTGAAATTTTCTTTTCTTCTTGTCTTCACTTTTCTTGCTTTTTGGACACTCAGATTTTACGTGCCCTCTTTCTCCACAACCGAAGCACTTTACGTTTGATGGAGATTCTTGACTTTCTTTCCTATCTTTGTGAAACTTGTTCTTTCCCTTTGCTTTCATGAACTTTGCAAATTTCTTTATCATCAAGCTCATGTTTTCTTCATCATCAGAATCATCTTCTTCGATCCTCTTAGAGCTTTTTCCTTTAGATATTTCAGACTTGAAAGCTAGAGTTTTCCTTTTGCCTTGATCCTCTTCAGCAGTCAATCTCCTCAACTCAAGTTCATGCTCACGGAGCTTTCCAAACAAGATTGGCATTGACATCTGAGTAAGATTTTGAGACTCCAAGATGGCAGTCACCTTTGGTTGCCAAGACCTGTCTAGAGATTTCAGAATTTTCACATTAAGTTCATTAGTATCAAAAGTCTTACCCAACCCTGTTAAATGATTCACAATATGAGTGAATCGTTTTTGAACGTCAGAGATCGTTTCTCCAGGTTGCATTCTGAACATCTCATATTCCTAAATGAGAGTGTTCTTCCTAGCGCGCTTCACGTCCTTTGTTCCTTCATGAGTGACTCTGAGGACTTCCCACATTTCCTGTGTTGTCTTACACACTGAAATTCTATAAAATTCATCTAGTACAACAACAGATGAAATTATATTTCGAGCTTTAATATCAAACTGAGCTCGTCTATTTTCTTCAGCAGTCCAATTAAAATAAGGTTTTTCAGTCTCTACACCATCAACAATATTCATAGGAATATAAGGGCCATTTTGTACAGCTTCCCAGATACCTCTATCAACAGACCCCATAAAAATCTCCATTCTCACTTTCCAAAAAGCATAGTTATCACCAGTAAACAATGGAGGTCTGTTAATGGAAGCACCCTCAACATATACATGGTTTTGATTGTGACCGGCCATTTTCGCAAATATATTTTTTTTTTTAAAAACTATCAAAGCAAGCTATGATACTATTGATGGTATCGAAGGGGGTATTTTTCGAAGAGTATAGCGCAGCGGAATTAAAACTCAGAGAGCGGAAAGCGTGTTCGATCACAATTAAAAATAATTTGGTCCTTTTAGTAAAAATAATTTTTTTTCAGAAAATTAATCAAACAGTTGATATACATAAAATAATATGAGTGTAGGGAATAGAAAAATCACACAGATATTTTTATACTGGTTCGATTCAACAGAATCTACGTCCAGTCGTTAATCACTATAAATAGTGATTAACAGTTCCACTAAAAATGGTTTAATAGATTACAATCAAACGAACAGAAATAAAACAAAAAGAACCACTCTACCAACTTGAAGAGAACCGCTCCGGCAATCGACCAACGATTCGCAAGCTTCTCCTTTCACAAGACCAAGCAGAGTACCTTGCTAACTTGAAGAGAGTCTGCTCCGACTATCGACACACGATACGCGAGCCTCTCCTTTCACAAGACCAAGCAAGGGAACAATGAACAAAAAGCTCTCTAAGAACGTTCCTCTAACACACAGTGTTCTAAGCTTTCTCAATTCAAAAAACGTTACCTTCTGATTTCTCCAAATCAAATTATATAGCCAAGTACACTGAATGCCAAAGGTCAGCTCCCAACTGCCATGAATAATCGATTATTGTAAGTGATAATCGATTATTCAAGTCCATTATAGAGTTTTCAAAAAAAGTGATAATCGATTATATGAAGTGATAATCGATTATTCAAGTATGACTTGTGATAATCGATTATTGCTTAACCATAATCGATTATACTAGTAAAAATTACAATGTTTAACATTTTCCTACTACATTCAAAATCTACAAGTTGCTTTTTTTTAAATATTTTCCTACTACATCCAAAATCTATAAGTTGCACCATCATCAAAACACATCTTCAGGTTTTACCAATACTCCTTATTGGTAACAATAGGAAATTCAATGGAATAGTGTTTTTGTGTGACGAATAATGCGTGAATAGTACCCAAAATTTCCTAATTAATTAATTGACATTTTTGGTTTTGATAGCTAGAGTTGTTATTTTTCTTTAAATTTGTTGTGCTCACTTGTTTTGGTCCATATGTTGAACACAAATCCTAGAAGCACTTGTAATAGTCCCATTTTTGTTTTGTGAAAAACGGGTCAGTCAAAACTTCGCGCAAATGTAACTTTTTTTCTCGATGTCAGAATTGGACGAATTATATGTGCTTTTTGGGTACAATTGGACGAGTAATCCATTTCAACTTTCTTTGCTAGTTGTCCCTGCATCCAATTCCAAAAGGAGGCCGTTTTCTATTTCTTTTTTATTTTTGAAGTTCAACAAACAAGTTCAACTAAAAAACAACAACAAACAAGTTCAACAAAAAAAACAACAAACAAGTTCAACAAATAAGTTCTTCAAAACGAAAACAAAAACTAACCTTCAAAAGGTGGGTTCGTCGGAATAAAGTTTCGTCACAGAGAGAGAGAAAGCAGATTGCACATATGAAGGACAAGAGCACGAAAATAATCGGTTAAAACAAACAAAAATCATACATAAAGTAATTAATTAACATGGATTTGTATCAAATGAAAGAAAGATAACATGTGATGCTCGTCAAACTTCGTTTGAGAAAAGTTTGAGAAGAGAAGAGGGTATCGTGCGCTAAGATAAAGTGAATGAATTTTCAATCTCCCGCTCAAATTTTTATTGAATTCACTAACCTTTTGACGTCAAATTTAAAAGTCATTTCACGGTTTATATCCTTTTACGTCGAATTACAGTTCTAAACGACGTTTAATAATTGCATTTATTTACAAAAATGTCACCGCTCATTTTTAACGTTGGTTATTCAGTGGTTGGACGTTGAATGCGTGACGTTATACTTTGTTTTTGTACTAGTGAACTCTCAGTAATTCAATGCGAGAAATGATGTTATTGTTGTTAGGGGAGTTCATGATGTGGCTACTCATTCTTCATCATCTGCAGATAAGAAGTTGGAGAGCAAGCTTGATGCTCTTGTGAGTTTGGTGACCCAATTGGCCAGTAATCACAGACTTGCATCTATATCTATTGCACGTCTATGTGGCATATGTCCTTTCAGTGATCATTATACACATGTTTGTCCATCTTTGCAGCAATCTATTGTATGACCTCTCAAGTAACATATACAACCCAAGGTGGAAGAATCACCAAAATTTGAGATGGTCTAATGCTCCAAAGCAGCAACAACCACCACCATTCCAGAATCAAAATGTTGTAGGGCTGAGTAGACCCTATGAGCCTCAACCAGTCCAATAGTACCAGAGGCAACAACAGCAGTAAGATATACCGGCCCAACCAGTTCCTCAACCTTCCACTTCTTCTAACCTAGATTGGAGGAGTTATTGACGTAAATGACAATATAAATCATGCAGTTCCAACAGGAGACGAGAGCTTCCATTCAGAGCTTAACTAATCTTATGGGGTAGATGGCTACACAACTCAACCAGGCATAGTCTCAAAATTCTGACAAACTTCCATCTCAAACTGTGCAAAATCTAAAAAATGTTAATGCCATCGTCCTGAGATCTGTGAAGTAGATTGTTATACCCACAATGCCACCGCCTACACGTACACCTGCACCTCAGCGTAACCTTGTTATATCTCAAAGAGAGGACCAAGCAGGTCCAAACAGGAAATATGAGGCAGGTTGACAATCTTCTTCTTCTTCAAGTGGACCTTCTTCTTCTTCCACCACCACCAATGCATCAAACCCTTGTTTTGATTGAAAGGGAGAAGTAGAAAATTTCGTGGATTAGGGTAGACATTCTCGTATAACAACTTTCGACCACGGTCCTGCAGGAGACAATGACGATAGCGTGGAGGCGATGCGTTGACAGCGTGGAGGCGTGTCGTCGACAATATGGAGGCTCAGACGATTGTGCGCAGTGTGGACGCTCTCGGACGATAGTGTGCGTGAAAATAAGGTGTGCATCGAGATGTGTAAGGGTTTCAAGATGTGTAGGTGTATGCAAAAATAAGGTGTGATTTGGGACGAGATTGAACTTTCGAAATGAAATGAAGGAGTTGTGAGGGGTTTGCATTTTGCCATAGCTCCTAACTTATTATGATAGCTGAGTTTTACCTATCATAATACATAGTAACTTTTATTACAAAATTGTCAACGCTATACTTATTATAATAGGTTTCTTAAAAGACATTATAATATATCTTATTTTTATTAAAAAATTATCACCGATCAATATATTATGACAGGTAGATTTCACCTATTATAATAGTCTGTCATGTTTTCCACTAGTGGGTCTTGATGCAACTTGCATCCTCATTTCTTTCGTTCAATGCTTTCTTCAAATGACTACAAAGAAGGAGCTGTAACACCCTAGGATATTACTAAGATGGGATATTACTAAGATATTTAGTAAAATTCATAAATTTCAAAATCTTTATTTCAAAACTCGGATACCATCATATAATATTCACAAAAACTAAAACTTTCATTTATTTATTCAAACATTGTAGAAGAAAAATTAAATAAAATTTATAATTAAATCAAATTATACATTACTTCACAATCACCTTTGTCTAAAATAAGTTCATTTACAAAACAAGTTCTTTTCCCAAAGCAAACTTAAAACTCCTCACTGGCACCGATATCAACGTCTAAATAACATTTGCTCCATATAAAATAATTTATTATAATATAAAAATCTATAAAATTAAACATTATGTTTCTAAAATATCGTTTGTTTTTTAAACAGAATTTCAGCAACAAACAACCTGCAAAATTAGGAAATATAATAAGAATTTAGTCTGTCGTAAAATAAAATTGTACTTAAATAGTAAAACAATCTAATTTTTGAGAGAAAAAAAATTACTCATAGCTAGTACCGTCAATAAAGTTTAAAAATATCTATATTAGGAAGAAGGTTGTTTCAAGTCAATCTATTAATAATAATTAGCCTTGTAGTCTTTAATTGGTATTTTCGTGAGCATCCCAGTTTGAGTGTTATTTCGGTAATGGGTTGAGTTATTGAACACCTTCACAATTTGTCCTTTTCTGTCGCTCGGTCTCACTCTCTGTGCTTCTGTTTGCTTGTCCACCCGGAGGTGTACCTGCTAAAGGCGCTAGGATGCCAAAGTTAGTAATTGAACTGTTCGGTAATCCAATACGATAATGATAGTAATAAATACGCAGTAAATGCCACCATCTACCTCTTATCTTTGACTTATATTTATAGTTTTTGGGTGTGGGCCACTAGTAAAAAAAGGAGATTCAAACTCGCACATTACGCTTCAGTTTCACCAAAACCGAAGCGTATCAAACCGCGGTGGTAATGCTGTAATTCTGACCACTCTGTATGCCTCGATTCCCAGATACCCGCAGTCTAAAACCATACTGCTTCAATTTCTTGGTTAACCGAAGCATATAACCCCTCTTTCAGCTCTCACGTTTTGAGAGTCAAAGGTATTAACTCGGTTATCACCAAAAACCAAGGCCTATAACTCAAGCTTTTCGACTGACACCTCTACTATACCCTGCTACTTGGAGAATGTATTTTGACCCTAGAGCTCGACTTTTGTTTCCTCCACCTAATGCTTGTGACCATTACCAACTTTTGGTGCTTTTTACGTTGTACTTAGTGCTTACATACGAGCAATTTATAATTGCTATTCATAACAAAAAGGCCACACAAGAAATGTTACTCATATCTTATCTTACACCATACTCTCTCATCAATTGAACTTTTTTTGGTTAAAATTTATTGAAATTATAGAATTATGTCTCTTACCTCCTATTTATTCAATTTATTTCATCTATTTTAATTTTTAATAAGTTTTAACCTCTAATAAAAAATTCATACAAATGTTTTTGTACTAATTTTAACTATATTTAGAATTTTATTTAAATAATTTGTATAATCTTTTCATACAAACTTTTGTTAATAATAATTACAGAATTTTACTTTTTTTTATTAAAAAGTATCAAGGAAATTTTATCTTAACAAAAAAAAAAGTTAAAAACAAATTAATATTAAACTTTAATGTTTTATGTTAAATACAATATCAGGTCTTTTTATAGATAACTTCTATATCATAAAATATGAATTTCTTAATCTATTTTTATAAAAAGAAATTAAGATACTTGTTTAAGAAAAATTCTTTATAATATTTAAACGAGAAAGACAAACATTCTTTATAAATTAAAAATAAACCAAGGACGAATCTATTTATAATATGCCATAACTTCCGAGATTGTAGGTCATTTATATTAAAAGTTGGTTAGTGTTGATAGACCCACAGCTACAGGTAGTAGAAGTCCTTAATAAAGGGCTACCCTCAAAAAGTACGGTAGCGTTGGTCTTACATACACTGTGAAATGACTAAAGAAATGACTAAAGAAGCTACTGCTTCGGTTCTTGCAGTCATTGAGGCATATATGCCTGCTAAAAACCTGCTCCCTTTGAGATACTACCTTTTAAATTAGTATAATACAATTAGATACGACCTTGATTGCTTGAAACCGAGGCATATATGGTCTTTAGGCTTCGGGTGGGCGCCTAACCGAGGCATATAGGGTAAATTAAATTTCGAAAATGACATTACTGAAATGTTTAGGCACCAGTCAAGCTAAGAGTCGAGGTAGTAGGACTTTTCTGGATCTCTTTAACCCTATGTAATCTTCTTTGTTTCCTCCCAAGAGCCATCAAAACTTTGGAAACCCTTGCCCTTCATGTTTTTTTTTCTTCCCTAATTTTGGTTTCTTATTCTTCTTTTTGCGGACCACCCAATCTTGGGGGTTATCTCTGGCTCGTGCAATGGCCTCGTGGTGATGAAGACAGCGTTAGGGAGATGGCGCGACCAGGCGGCGTTCGTTCATGGTGACTCGAAGTGGCGCACTGACCGTTCTTCTTCCTTTTCCTTTTTTCGTTTTGAGTTCGTCTTTGACAAGATAGGGGAGGCTCTCTTCTTCCCTTTTTTCTTTTCCCGTTCAGACGCGGTTTTCACAGGGAGGGGAGACTCTCTTTCCCTTCTCGTTGCTGGTTTGGTCTCGTAAGGAGGGAGGCGATTTCACGACAAGGGTTTTTGATTTTGGGATTTTGGGTTTCTGTTCTTCTCTGCATATGGGTGGCCTAAAGTTGGGGTTTCTGTGCTTGCAAATTGTTCTTGCAATTTGGGGGTTAGGGTTTGCAAATTTTGGGTCTCTTCTCTAATTTCAAAATTGGGTTGGGATTCTATTTCTTCTTTGCATATTAGAGGCTTCTGATCTTGTTTTCTTGATTTTGCGATTTGAGATTTGCGAATTAGGTTTCCGATCGTTGCATTTTTTGGTATTCTCTGTTGTATCTTCTTTGCAGGTTTGAGACTGCGAAGTGGGGGTTATCCCAATTTTTGGGATGTCATGGTTATGAGTATTTTTTTTTTTACATATAAATTAAAACATAATATCATCACTGAAATCCAATTAAATATATCTTCAGAATTAACAAAGGGTTTGAACTTACATAGAGGGACAAACTGCCTCAGTTCAAAGGGAATCGTGGTATAAAGTCTTGTGAAAAAAAAAATATCTTATTGCTTCGGGTTACTTTGAACCGAGGCAATATCCTACCCTTTTATGCCTCGGTTCTGAACCGAGGCCAAAAGTCTACCACATTTTACCTTGCTTGGATATGCCTCGGTTCAGGAACCGTTGCCTATAGGCGAAAATAACCGCTGTCGTTTCCCCTAACTGCACTAGTGGACCTAGGATTAGCGATATTTTAATTTCGACCCAATCCCGGTCCAATACCCTTAAACACGATTTACCTTAATCTCTTTAAAATTAATTATTTACACTTGTGAGGTCGTCCGTCCTTGCCGAGCATCCTTGTGGACTTTAATGGTCGTCCGGACATATGGTACAAGTGATTTTCATGGAAAAATAGTATTTCACTAAATTAAGGCCTTTGTTTTATTTATTTGACATTAATTCTATTACATATTTAAGAGTTAATCTCAAGAAGGGTAAAATAGTTTAATGAAAAAATTACATTCAAACTATTTTAGTTTGACCGTATTATCTTATAAGATCTCCAAGTAAAATATTAAGGGAATCTTTTGTACAATGATTGAACTAAAGTTACCCCATTATAAAAGAGTTGGAGGATTTGTTCACCACAAGTACATCTAGTATTGTTATTTTTTTCATTAAAATACAAAAAAATGGACTAGATGAACCAACATTGACTCCAATCAAAGACACCTGTATGTCCTCTACCATCCAACTAGCCTTATAAATAATACACAAGACAATTATAACTATAACACAGATCACATCTTGTCCTAGATTATAACAATTCTTATAAAAAAAATGTGTTCTGAAAATGGAGATTTTTCTGTGCAAGTGACGAACGAAGAGGTGGTGGCAGCAGTGTTACCAATGCAGGAACATTGGCTTCCACTCTCTAACCTTGACCTGCTTCTACCTCCATTGGATGTAGGAGTATTCTTTTGCTACAAGAACCCTATTATCACATCCAAACCCATGGAAGATAGTGCCACCAACAAAATCAGCTTTGGAACCATGGTGGGGTCTTTGAAGAAGGCCTTGGCACAAACCCTAATCTCTTATTATGTGTTTGCAGGTGAAGTCATGCTCAACAGCATGGGTGAACCTGAAGTTCTCTGTAACAATCGTGGTGTTGATTTTGTTGAAGCTCAGGCAGATGTTGAACTCAAGAACCTCAACTTTTACAACCCAGACCAATCTATTGAAGGCAAGTTTGTTCCAAAGAAGAAGAATGGTGTGCTTGTTGTACAGGTAGTACATGCATTTAACTAAATAGTGGTTGATATGCATGATATATATACGTTGGTGGCTATGTCTTATGGTCTTTCAAACGGGATTCATACAAAAGATATAAGATATCTACAACACGCGTTAAATTTATATAAATAATTATTATCATCTTTAATTTTAAATCTTAAAACAATAAATTTATAAATAAAAATTATGTTATAGACTTTCTTATATTTATCACACTTAGATTCACATTTTTAATTTTTAATGATATGAACTCATATATCACATTTATGATATAAATAATTTATGTTCTTTCTGTGCTAAAAGTTCTTAGGTGTCTAAATATCATTTTTTTTTCTTTCCGCGTGTTCACATGAACGGTGTTTAATGTCAAAACTTAGTACTTCCTTAAAAGAACAAACATTGGTCCAAGTTGAATTTTATCTAAGAGAATTGTATGTGTTCCAAATCTTGTAAGTTGTGTGTTGTAGTATAAAGGTGCCTATAATTAATGCCACCTACTTGCATTGTCAATGCAATCGGCAATCATCACACATGTATATAGATGACAGCGTAACGGAGATACATTTGATATGATTTTGTGGCTCAAGCCTAACCACGTTTCTATAATTTGCTTTTGAGGTTCTCAAATAGTATAGCATCCTTTTGTATATACATAAATAAATATATATATATATATATATATATATATATATATATATATATATATATATATATATACATATATACATATATACATATATATATACATATATATATATATATACATATATACATATATATATATATATATATATATATATCGAACATGTTATTAATATTCATTATTTTATATTTTTCTATAATATTATATCATTTATCCTGCTTAATTTTTCTCTTTATAAAATTTAATTAGGTGTCTATTAGAATTGGTGTTCACCCAATTTTTTTCTCAATGCAAAGAGTGATATATAAAGTAAGGAGAATAGAAAGGATGGAAAAAGAGAGAGTTTTACTAAAATGTTTGTAATATTTTGTACAAATATATAATGAATGTAATGTATATGAATCATAGCTTAAATTTTTATACACATGAAAATTAAATATAATAAAAACTACATAACTTATTATTATGATAAGTTTTATTATACTCATGATAAAACGGAGTATAGTTTAATACTTTCTGAATCTTTTCCTATTTTTCATAGCATTTCTTATAAAAAAAATTCTTTTTTATCACATTATTTATTATATTTTCATTTCATTTCTTTTAGTATTTCTTTTATTTACGCATTCCACACAGAGCTATTAATTCTATTCAAGGAAGAAATATTATTAAATATTGGATATTTGCCTTAGGAAAAAAGTTTCTCTTCAATATACCTAACTCTAGGAAAATCATAACATGCAGTGAATTCAAAGATTCAGGCTTAATTAGTGCACTGAAAAATCAATACAAATGTATTAGCAACTGTTAAACGAACCGTTCTAAAAAGTCATTTACTGGGACTAATAAAAAACAGTTGATTAAGTTTAATTAGTAATATCATATAATAAGTTTAAATTTTAGTTCAGAAGTATGCTGATAAAAAACATACAGAGCTTACAAAGTAACTAATTCATTGAATCAAGCTAATTCTTGACCACTTCTATTTGTAAAGGAACATTGTTTTCGTTCATACAAAAATTTTTTTTTAACTACTCATTTAATATATATATATATATGAAGAAGAGTTTGTCCATTAATTTAGAATATAATATTTTCTATATTTTCATAATAATGTTTTCTTAAAATAATCAAATCCTATATAAGAGGGAGAGATACTAAGAGATTTAGTGGGTTTCGAGTTGCAACAAACGTATTTTTATTGGTGTTGGAACAGGTTTGAATCACAATATTAATATTAGAATGTTTGTTTGGAACACAATTAGTGTTTGATTAATCCTATAGTCTTACTACACTCAAATGAAGTAGTTAGTATCTCAGTGGCTGTTGTTGTCGCATTAATCCCCGCATATAACGGAAACAAAAGTACGTATATAATACACTAATAATAGTTCACAATTTTGATGTCTTATATTTTTAATTTATTTTTAGCATGTCACTGTCATAACTTATATTTTATTTTCAACTTTTTCTCCCCCACTTTTTAATCAGCTAGGGAAAGAAATTAGGTGTTGAATCTTTTTCTGTGACGCAAAGTCAAATCCAGAAACCTAACTTAGCGAACTTACCCGAAAAATCATATCAAACATGTACGGTAACAAAAAAAATTTCGAACAGAGAACGTGATTATTTTACTTTAAATTTTGATAACATAATCTTTTTATTTTTTTTAAAGAATAATAAAATTTCGACTGAATTCATTCAAATCAATCTTAATTGTATTATTTTTTTATGAAAATATGTTATAGTGAATATATATAATTTAGCATTTTAATTTGAAGAATTGATGTGTGTATATATATATATATTTTAAAGTTATGATAATTAAATGTTTCAATTTCAGACCACCGCACTTAAGTGTGGAGGAATAATAGTGGCATGTACATTTGATCATCGCATATCAGATGCATATTCAACAAACATGTTTCTTGTTTCATGGGCTGCCATGGCCCACCCCACAATTACCATTCTCTCCACCACTTCCTGCCATCCATGTTTTCGTCGCTCTCTTCTCAATCCTCGTCGTCCAGGTTCCATCCACCCTTCTTTGAACCAAATGTACACTTCTATCTCCCATCTCCCTCTCCCTCCCCCTCCCACCACCACTGCCACCGCCACCGCTCTCCTTAGTCGTATATACTTTGTCACGGCAGAGCAACTTCACCATATGCAGTCCCTCGCCGTCACACGCACGAAGCTGGAGTGTTTCTCGGCTTTCTTGTGGAAGATGGTTGCATGTGCAGCTTCAAGAGACACAAATAGTAAAAGAGCTACTGTCAAAATGGGCATTGTGATTGATGGAAGGAAGAGACTAGGCAATGGTGACAAAGAGAGCGAAGCAATGATGAAGTGTTACTTTGGGAACGTGCTTTCCATACCCTTTGGAGGGAAACTAGTTGAGGAGTTGGTGAAGGAGCCATTAGGGTACGTGGTCGAGGATGTTCACGAGTTTTTGTCGGTGGCCACCACGGAGGAGCATTTCTTAGGACTAATTGATTGGATGGAGGCTCAGAGGCCGATTCCTGGAGTGTCAAGAATTTATTGTAATCGTGCCGACGAGGGACCAGCCTTTGTGGTGTCGTCCGGTCAAAGGTTTCCAAAGGAGAAGGTGGATTTTGGGTGGGGGAAAGCAATTTTTGCATCGTACCATTTTCCTTGGGGCGGCGAAGCTGGTTATGTTATGCCAATGCCAAGTCCTTTGGAGAATGGTGATTGGGTTGTGTACATGTACCTTGCAAAGAAGCACTTGGACATCATAGAGACTGAAGCTGCTCATGTGTTTAAGCCCTTGACTTGGGATTACCTTAACAAATAATCGTTGATATGTTGTTGTTAAGTATGATGTTAATTTACTCTTTTATGTCTTTTTAACCAGCCATTTAGTTGTTGTAACAAAACTTATGTTTGGTGGTTGTTTTTTTCAAAGCTAGTAAAGTGTGATAAAACGTTAATCTGAAAGGGTTTGTTTTTCTTAAGATAAGATCATCTAACCAAATGTTGTTTTGAACCTAACATAACTTCTACAAGAAAATAATGACTTAATTGTCTAGGAAAATGTATTAGAAGTGTTAAATGTTATTCTTTTAATGTACATAACCGATCTAGAGTTTCTTATAACTAAGAAGGTCTAACGCATGTTTGATAAGCACTACATGAGATACATTTCATAACATAGTGTCTAATCATGAAAGCATCTTGATAAAAAAAAAGTTAGACAGTTTAAAATACATATACTAATAAAAATATGGATTTTACACTAATCTAAAATAAGTTTCTTATAATTACGATTTAAACTTGTTAAAATATCAGGTATAAAAAATAACGTGATAGTAATATCATAAATAAAATAAACTTTTTTATATCGATTATACTAAAAACTGGTATAAAAATAGGATAATGGCAAAAGCGTGATAAATAATAAGTAATTCTACATCTGTTAAACTCTAAATAGATATAAAAGGTCATTTTTTGTACCGACACTTAAAACCGGCATGGAATATAATATGCTGGCGCTTTTTCACACTTAACTTCTGCGCGTATCTTTATTTTCACGCTGCACTTCTAATTCTTCTTCGACAAGCTCCTCTATTTTCAGCGCGGAGTTCAAAATCGTCAACGTCTGCAACGCCGCGTCCCTTTCCAGTTCTCCAAATCATTGCTTCACTTCCGCGCGCGTCTTCACTTTCACGCCGCACTTCTTTTCCTTTGCTTCTAATTCGCCATTATCGTCGAATGCCACCACCGTGCCTTCCAAAACACAGCAACAACAAGCACAAGAGCATGCCTCTTTATGTGAAGAAGCTTCTAGAAAGTTTCCTTCTCTCATCGCTGAATCCGCGATCGTCACTAAAATAATCCATGTCGACGACATCATTCCCCTTTTCAAGGGCTTCAGAATTTGGCTCTCTGAACCTTCGATGCTCTCCTCCTCTCTCTCCCCGGGTTCGATTGTGTCGATAATCACCATTATGTTCGAATTGATACAATTCATTTCCCTCAACACTAATAAATCCCTAGGGTTTTGCTCTTCCTTTAATTAGAAGTTTTTGAGAAAATGATGTGGTTTGAAGTCATATTTTATGATTTATTATTGTTTTTGTAGAATCGCGATGCTCAGTCCTTGCTTCCTCTAACAGTGAAGCAAATATACGATGCGCTTCGAACAAACGATGATAAAGCCAATTTCATTGTTGACGGTGTGGACGTTAATAATGTACGTTCTCCTTGAATCTCTGTTGGTTAATTTGGTTAAAGTTTGGAGGTTCTGACAATTGGAGCAACTTTTACCGTGGTCATGGCAAAACCTTTTGCTGGGATTCGGTTTCCTACTATTCCTGTCGACCACAA
The DNA here is from genome assembly GCF_016808095.1 of Vigna angularis. Lineage (NCBI taxonomy): Eukaryota > Viridiplantae > Streptophyta > Magnoliopsida > Fabales > Fabaceae > Vigna > Vigna angularis. The sequence goes on from NC_068975.1 coordinate 7,505,838, forward strand.
GGCACATTGTAAGGTTCTATATCTCGAATACACGTATACATAGATTACTACTCTTTGCTCTAAGACAATTCAGCTACTTCTTGAATCATATCTACTGCATAACATCACTCCCTATTTTGTGTGTTTGCGTACATGAATATACAAGATTTATTTGTTAGTACTTTATATCTTGTATTATTGTTTTCAAATTTTTTAATGGTATTTAATACATTTAATATCTATCAAGGTGGTGTGTTATGGAAAAGAAATGAAGAACCTAATTTGATCAAATGCATTATAGAATTTGAAACAGATACACGATCACATCCTTCAATTTTCCAAGAGAAGCGAACCTTCTATATGACTCAGCCTGTGAAACTACTCTGATTATACCAAAGGAGTAATCTGCTTCCAATTCGGTTAGTATCTGGATCTCAGCCTTATATTCTTCTCACCTACAACTTTAAAATATTTTGGTACATATTTTCAAGAGAGCACAATTTAATTATTAATTGTTTTGTTGCTAACTTGATAACTGAATCACACTGTCAAGCTACAAATGAGGAGGAAGTCTTCAAAATTCTAAATGAAAGATCCCTTTATCCTATAGGATGGATTCATGTATCTCTTCCTATCTTTCGGAGGGTCTGTGACTGTCTTTATCTCTATAGGAGTAGGATTTGGTGTGATTGATTACAACTTGTCATCTATATTGAACTTGTCATCTATACTGAAAGACTAACCCGTGCATTAGAAATTTTGAAGAAGTCAATTGTAGACTCTAGTGGACACTTTATTTTCGTTAACGGCTCAGATGTCTCTCCATTTCAATGGTCTAATGAGCATTCCTTTTTTGTTACTATTATTCTGTTACACATTACTATTAAAACTTGGTGTTGACAAAGTTGAAAATATTGTTCTAAAGGCATCTTTTTTCTAGAATTCACAGCATAGATGAAAGAACCCTGCAATCATTTATGAGGGGAAATTCCTATAGAGGAAGAATTACCACTCTAACATACCTGTAAGTTTATAAATAAGCTTGCTCATGTAGTTATTCTTTGAAACTAAATTTATGGCTCATATTTGATTGTGTTTGTGTCCTTATAATTTATGAGTACTGATGTTACTGCATAATGAGTTATACCGAAACTAATACTCCTACTCTGTATTTTGTATTGTCAAATCTTATACTACACTTCATTGCTTTTATTTTGATGTGAAGAGAAAAGAATGAAGGCGGGGAGTGAAAGTGTTTGTACTGGCTGCCTCACCTTTTCAGATCCAAAGGTCACTGCTTATAATAAAGTTATACGAATTTTTTATGCTCTAACGTGCTTCAACTTCCTTCTACTCTATAAAATGTCACTACACACACTTTTTCAATTTTTAATTTTAACAAAGAATTTTTTAAAATCTCAATTTCATAGTAAAAAAATATCCCTTTCTTAAAATTATTATAATATTAATTAATTTTTCTTCTCAGTTATTAAATTTCACTTAATCATTACGAGGTTATGATCAGTTATTATTTTTATATCTCATATTTAAGAAATAAATAAATTATATCTATTATTTTTTTCAAACGATGGTTTCTCAATAAGCATTTGTGATTATCTATAGTTTATAATATATATTTTAATTGTAATGGATGCAGGGGAGATGCTGGTTTCTCAAGTCAAATTTGCATTTGTATCTGGATTAGCAATAACCATTTAATTCATACTAGGTAGAAAATATCACTTTCTTTTTCTTTATATTGTTCTACTGTTTTGTTTTATTACTCTAACCCTTTTGCATATATAAAATCAACATTCGGTGCTATTTTATAATTTTATTTCTACCTCCAATTTAAAGGTCTAATGGATGTGGAAAAGTGGTTCATAAGAGACTGGTTTGAGCTATTGACATGGCTGCATTTGAGTTTGATCTACTAGAAGAATATGATTCACGCTTTGAGAAACTGAGTCTAGGTGATAAATTGCCTATCAAATTCTCCAAGTGAGTAATTGTTAGAAAGACAAGTTATTGAATTATAGACAATGTAATTGTTAATTTTTTAAGTTGGATTACAAACAATGTAATTTTCAATTTCTATGTATAACAGTTTCTAGATAATTAGATGTTTCAATATTACATTTTGAGTTGAAAAACTATTTTATGTGTAATTATATTATGTAAATATATTTAGGAACTTTGTTAGGTAAATATTACATTGAGGAACTATTTTGATGTGTTACTAATGAAATAATATTGATAATTTTTTTTTGTTATTGATTATTTATATTGTATTATGGAATTGAATTTATGCAAGTGTGAATATGGATAATGGCACATACAAATCAAATATTCAAAAAAAGTCTTATTTTTATATATGTTATAATGGCATTAGGTATAAAAGTGAGTGGGTTTTTTCTTAAACTTTTTTATACTTGTTGCCATAATGACAGATATGAATACCAACTTTTATATCTATTATAGACAGAACCGGTGTAAAAATGAACTTTTTTACACCTATTCTAAAACCGGTTTGAAAAATTGAAAACTTTCTATACCTCCACTTTTATACCTACTCGAAAATAGGTATAAAAAACCTTTTTAACAAGTATAAAAAACTTTTTTTGCACTAATTACCTCGCAGCTTTGACATCGGTTCAATTGCAACCGAAGCATCAAGTGGCGCGGTGATATTTTTGCAATTATCTCAAACTTATATGCCTCGGTTCACAGAGAATCGAGGCCTAAAGGGTCTATGACCTCAGTTGTTTACCAAGGCCATAGAGGCATAAAATAACTTAATTTTTTTTTAATTTTTTTGAGGGGCTTTAGGCACCAGTTCTTAAAAGAACCGAGGCTATAGAGCCTTATCCACTTAGTTAATATTATAACCAAGGTAATAACATATTTTTACGGTTAAATTTTGCAAACAGAGTTTCTTGCACATTTGAAACATTTGTATCTCCTATGTGTTGCTGCTCTCTCTCCACGCCTTCCAGACCATCATATTCCATTTCTTTCATTTTTTTTCCTTCCGTTTTTCGTTGATTATGTTTATCTACTATTGTCTTTCATTTTTACCAATTAATTTTGTGCACAGGTGCTTTTTGTATGTTTATTGTCTTTCATTTTAAGGTTTTGATGTTTTCATTTCGCAAAGTTTGAAAAAAAAAGTTTAATTCGTAAAAATAGAAAATAGTGTATAGATCGATTAACAAAGTTAAAGTTAGAGTTTTTTAAAATATTTTTTTAAAATTCAGATTACATATTTGTTTCTGGGTTTGTGTTCTTGTATATGCTTTGGAATGTTTGCATAAACAAGCAATTTTTTAAAAAAAAACATACTTTAGACAACAGTTTTGCTAAGAACCGAGGCAAAAAAATGATCTATTGCCTCGATTTTGCACCCCAACCAAGGTCATTGACCCTTAAATCAATTATTTTCAAGGGTTTACGGCCTTGGTTCAAACCAGAACCGAGGAAATAAACCTTTTTTTTTTTTTGCTTTACTGCTTCGGGTTTTTTGAACCGAGGCCAAAGTCCAAACTTTTTACCTCGCTTGAATATACGTCGAAAAATTGAGAGTTTGTTTTGGAAAATCTGGCATTCATGGATAGGTCCTCTTTGCTCGTAGAAATATACAAGGAGAGATGATAACTTTATTAATTTAACAGTCACTCAAAGTTATGTAAATTCTCTTACTTCAGTTTATTTTGAAGACATTAAATTCATGCTTCTTGTGTCTATGTAGGTTGTTGAGTATCGTGGTGTGAATGTAAGGCGTATTACTAATCTGAAGGAAGTAAAATATCATTCGGAAGATATTCAACTGTGTACCTTTGTTCTTTTGCATTTCTTAAGTTTATGATTGATTTATGTAATGTATTAGTTATAAAAGATAATCAATTCTTACTATTTGATAATTTGGTACTATTTTTGGCAATTTGATAGTTGTGTTTGAGTTTTATAAGCTATCGTAACTATTCATTGCAAATGTGGAATCATTTTTTTTTATAAAACCATAAATTACATACGGATTTTTCCGTATGTAATTATATACAGAATTTATATATGGATTTTTTCGTATATAATTATATACAGATTTTACATAAAGATTTTTTCATATGTAAGTTATATACGGATATATCCGTATATAATCTAGCTACGATAGTTTTATATATGGATTTTTGTCCGTATATAGATTGTATGTAACCAAGTATTATATACGGATTTTGGACCTTATATACAGAATTTGGTTGTATGTAATTTTCTTTTTTCTTGTTGTGACAATTAAGCACTAAAAAGAAGTCTCATCCATTAAAAAAGAATGAAAAAAATTAAGTAAAATGTCTTTGGCTACTTATGTGCCCACAGCTGGCTCCTGCAACACAACTTTTTGTACAAAACCAGATTTTTTTTTCGTGTAATCGTTTACATGGTCCTTGTAATCAATTACAATGGCCAAAATGGCCTGCACTGGATTACCAAGGCATAACTTGGGCAAAAATGGTCATAGACTTCACCTACCTTGGTTCAAAAACATATACGGGCTTAGACGTTTGCTGACTCTTTTAATAAACTCAAAAATGATGTGATTCTTTTTTTATTAGAAAATAAACTCAAAAAGCTTTCCAATGACTACTAATTTGTAATTTTTTGACACTTGAGTAGGTACAGTTAATTCCTTAAAGTTAACGTTTTATATATTCCTACCACCTCTGACCTTTACCAGTTGTTTTGCTTTTAACTTTCTCCACGGAACTCCAAATGAGTTTATTCCTTTTTTATTAGAAAATAGACTCAAAAATATTTCCAATGACTACTAATTTGTAATTTTCCCATATAAAATAAGAAACATGAAACAATAACTTGAAAGTAAACTCATTTAGGAAGCTTAGAAAAACGTTGTTTTTGGGAAATTAACTGCATCTAGTAAAGTGGTCTAAAAATTATGGGTTTGTAATCATTTTAAATATATTTGAGTCTAGATTCCAACAAAATAAGAATCAACTCATTTGGAGTTCGGTGAAGAAAGGTATGAGCAAAACAACTAGCAAAGGTCAGGGGTGGATGGAATGTGTAAAACGTTAACTTTAAGAAATTAACGGCACCTGCTCATATGTCCAAAAATCATAAATTAGTAGTCCTTGGAAATAGTTTTGAGTATATTTTCTAATAAAAAAAGAATCACACCATTTGGAGGTCTATAGGAAAAGTTATGATTATAATAGTCAGCAAAGGTCAAAGTTGACAACATGTTATCTCACTCAAATTACTTAAGTCTTTCCTCCACCATGGGTTCCCCAAACCTCAGTTTGCAGGCTCTTTTCACACTTAAGCACTGAAAAGAAGTCTCATCCATTAGAAAAGAAAAAAAAATTACGTAAAATGTCTTTGGCTACTTATGTGCCCACAACTAGCTTCTACAACACAACTTTTTGTATACAACCAGATTTGTTTTCGTGTAATCGTTTACAGGGTCTTTGTAATCGATTACAATGGCCAAAATGGCCTGCACTGGATTACCAAGGCATAACTTGGGCAAAAATGGTCATAGACTTCACCTACCTTAGTTCAAAAACATATACGGGTTTTGACGTTTGCTTACTATTTTAATCATAACTTTTCCCACACACCTCCAAATGATGTGATTCTTTTTTTATTAGAAAATAGACTCAAATAGATTTCTAATGAATACTAATTTGTAATTTTCGGACACCTGAGTAGGTACAAATAATTCCTTAAAGTTAACATTTTATATATTCCTACCACATTTGACCTTTGCCAATTGTTTTGCTTTTAACTTTCTCCACGGTATTCCAAATGAGTTTATTCCTTTTATATTATAAAATAGACCCAAAAATATTTCCAATGAATACTAATTTGTAAATCTCCCATCTAAAATAAGAAACATGAAACAATAACTTGAAAGTAAACTCATTTAGGAAGCTTAGAAAAACGTTGTTTTTGGGAAATTAACTGCATCTAATATGGTGGTCTTAAAATTATGGGTTTGTAGTCATTTTAAATATATTTGAGTCTAGATTCTATCAAAACAAGAATCAACTCATTTGGAACTTGGTGAAGAAAGTTATCAGCAAAACAACTAGCAAAGGTTAGAGGTGTCAGCAATGTGTAAAATGTTAACTTTAAGGAATTAACTGTACCTGCTCAGATGTCCAAAAATCACAAATTAGTAGTCCTTGGAAATCGTTTTGAGTATATTTTGTAATAAAAAAAGAATCACATCATTTGGAGGTCTTTAGGAAAAGTTATGATTAAAATAGTCAGCAATGGTCAAAGTTGACAGCATGTTATGTCACTCAAATTGCTTGAGTCTTTCCTCCATCATGGGTTTCCCAAACCTCAGTTTGCAAGCTCTTGTTATACTTAAGTACTAAAAAGAAGTCTCATCCATTAAAAAAGAATGAGAAAAATTATGTAAAATGTCTTTGGCAACTTATGTGCCCACAGTTGGCTCCTGCAGCACAACTTTTTGTACAAAACCAGATTTTTTTTCGTGTAATCGTTTGTTAGGTCCTTGTAATCGATTACAAGACATCTGACTAACGATCCAAATGGTCATAATGAAGGACCATAAGTCTAGAATCCACTAACCAAACATCAACCCGATCCAACGATAAACGACTTCACAACGACAAAAACATCAGTGCAGGTTTTATAAAATTCTCCAAAATAGAGTTGTTGATCCGAGGCTATTTTCTCCCCAAACTAGACCTTGACGATCCGAACGGTCAGAATGAAGAATCATACGTCTTGAACCCACTGTCCAAACATCAACCTGATCCAACGGTGAATGACTTCACAACAATGAAATCACCAATGCAGGTTTTATGTTATGCAAGAATGACTTCTTCTCTTCTTTTCTCTCTCACTTGGCTTTTCTCTCTCTTCAAATGACTCTAATATGCCTTACTAATCTGACTCACCTCCACTAAAACAAAGTGAGGCATACTTGTCCACATTATTTGGCCTATTCTTCATATAGGAAGGGAGTCCAATAACCCAACACTTACAACATATATTTTCATGGAAACCCCCAAGCATCATAACTTTGTTCTCCTTAGCATGACACCCTTTGTTGGGATAACCCAACAAAACATACATAATACATTTATAGGGAAAGCTCATCATAAATATTACATAAACCTTATGCCCATTCATACACAATCTGTTACCCAACAGTAACCACTAATAATCATGATCATATACACATGTATCAAAAACATGATTACCAATCAAGATAATCAAGACCACATACAACATACAACCATAAACAAACAAAGGTAAGTTTCCCCATACCTTGGCAATTCATAAAGCTTTATCTACAACCCTACAACACCAGCAATCTTCCTTTACACTAAGAGTTTCCCGTTGCTCTCTCTCTTCTTCTTCGAAAACGCAAATCTCCTCTCTTTTTCTGTTTTCTCTCTTTGGTTTAAAGTTTCTAGGGTTTCTAAACACCAAACCACAACTTAATTAATTTCTACACATATTAAATAAAGGTAAAACACCCTTTTTCCTATAGAAAAAAATATAAAAATAAAGAAATATCATAACAATTATGTTCTAACAAAAATATACACTCAAGAACACTAATTTCCTAACAAAAACCTAAAGTCTCAACTATTTTATTTTTAAAATCCTTATTTTTCCGAATCTTACAAGAAACAATTAAAAAAACAGAAATTAAAGTAAAAATATAAAGTTTTGTGTTAATCTATGTTCGCAAGGTTTTCACATAAACCTATTAAAGATAGTTAAAAAAAAAATTAACTTAAAACTTAAAACTTAAGTACCTTGGTCAATCATAAGGCTTTATCTACAACCCTAAAACACCAGCAATCTTCCTTTACACTAAGAGTTTCCCGTTGCTCTCTCTCTTCTTCTCCGAAAATGCAAATCTCCTCTCTTTTTCTGTTTTCTCTCTTTGATTTAGAGTTTCTAGGGTTTCTAAACACCAAACCACAACTTAATTAATTTCTACACATATTAAATAAAGGTAAAACACCCTTTTTCCTATAGAAAAAATATATAAAAATAAAGAAATATCATAACAATTATGTTCTAACAAAAATATACACTCAAGAACATTAATTTCCAAACAAAAACCTAAAGTCTCAACTATTTTATTTTTAAAATCCTTATTTTTCCGAATCTTACAAGAAACAATTAAAAAAACAGAAATTAAAGTAAAAATATAAAGTTTTGTGATAATCTATGTTTGCAAGGTTTTCACATAAACCTATTAAAGATAGTTAAAAAAAAATTTAACTTAAAACTTAAAACTTAATTACCTTGGTATATCATAAGGCTTTATCTACAACCCTAAAACACCAGCAATCTTCCTTTACACTAAGAGTTTCCCGTTGCTCTCTCTCTTCTTCTCCGAAAATGCAAATCTCCTCTCTTTTTCGGTTTTCTCTCTTTGATTTAGAGTTTCTAGGGTTTCTAAACACCAAACCACAACTTAATTAATTTCTACACATATTAAATAAAGGTAAAACACCCTTTTTCCTATAGAAAAAATATATAAAAATAAAGAAATATCATAACAATTATGTTCTAACAAAAATATACACTCAAGAACACTAATTTCCAAACAAAAACCTAAAGTCTCAACTATTTTATTTTTAAAATCCTTATTTTTCCGAATCTTACAAGAAACAATTAAAAAAACATAAATTAAAGTAAAAATATAAAGTTTTGTGTTAATCTATGTTCGCAAGGTTTTCACATAAACCTATTAAAGATAGTTAAAAAAAAATTTAACTTAAAACTTAAAACTTAATTACCTTGGTCAATCATAAGGCTTTATCTACAACCCTAAAACACCAGCAATCTTCCTATACACTAAGAGTTTCCCGTTGCTCTCTCTCTTCTTCTCCAAAAACGCAAATCTCCTCTCTTTTTCTGTTTTCTCTCTTTGATTTAGAGTTTCTAGGGTTTCTAAACACCAAACCACAACTTAATTAATTTCTACACATATTAAATGAAGGTAAAACACCCTTTTTCCTATAGAAAAAAATATAAAAATAAAGAAATATCATAACAATTATGTTCTAACAAAAATATACACTCAAGAACACTAATTTCCAAACAAAAACTTAAAGTCTCAAAACTATTTTATTTTTCAAACCCTTATTTTTTCGAATTTTACAAAAAATAATTAAAAAAACAAGAAATTAAAGTAAAAATATAAAGTTTTGTGTTAATCTATGTTCGCAAGGTTTTACATAAACCTATTAAAGATAGTTAAAAAAAGTTTAAACTTAAAACTTAATTAACCCACTAGTAAAAAAATGGGTTTTTAACGCGCTATATACGTCTCGGTTTTACTGAAACCGAAGCGTATAAACGCGCGGTGGCATAATTGTAAATTTGGGGAAGGAGATATGCCTCGGTTACGACGGAACCGAAGCGCAAGAGGTCTACTACCTCGGGTGACAAAGAAACCGAAGCCTAAAGCATTGCCACGTTGCCCCTGCTCTAATTCAAATCAGCTGACAACTTTTTTAAATTCATCATACTGCCTCGGTTACAGTCAAAACCGAGACGTATAGATTGCCACGTAGCCTGCTTCTCTGCTACTCCTCTGCACATCCTCTGATTGACAGCAATACTGCTTCGGTTATCAGTAGAACCGAGGCAGAAAGCTTAAGCTGACAACTTTTTTAAATTCATCTTACTGCCTCGGTTACAGTCAGAACCGAGACGTATAGATTGCCACGTAGCCTGCTTCTCTGCTACTTTCTGCACATCCTCTGATTGACAGCAATACTGCTTCGGTTATCAACAGAACCGAGGCATAAAGCTTAAGCTATGGCATCGTTTGGGTGCAACCGAGGCATATAGCCACTATATTTTTTATTTTTTTTTATTTTCTGCTAGTATAGGCCCCGGTTAGTATTAAAAACCGAAGCAGTATACCTTTATTACCTCGAGTACGTTTCTAACCGAGGCAATATATCCTGTTTATCAGCCCTAGTCTCCCGCGACTGTTCCATTCTTCTCGCCCCCACTACGCCGTTCAATCGCCACCACACCTCCGGTGTTCTCACGCAAGAAGGAGCCTCGCATTGCTTCGCAGTGCCTCGTGGCCAGCTTCTCGGGCTACGTCGTCTCCGGTCTTCTCCCGCAATAGTGTCGCTGCCTCGCCTGTCTCCACACCACTGCAGCAGCGCTCCCTCCCCATAGCCGCCACGCTCCCTACTGTCTCCACTACATTGCCGCCGCGGTCCCTCCCCATTGTCGCCATTGTCTACGAAAATTATTGGTAATTTTGATTGGGATTCATATTGATTTTGTGTTGTTATATTATTATCTAAATAATTTATGTGTTTGTATGACTGAGAATTAGTTAGATGGATTGATTATGCATTTGTTTGAAAAATGATGTTTGGAAAATAGAAATTTTTTATAGTAATTTCTGTATACGTATGTTGATAGGAATAACTTAGGAATAGAACTTAGAAGAAAGGAATTCAAAGAATGGAAGTGAAGTTAGTTAAAAAAGTAAAGACTGAGTATTTTACAAGGAATTGATTCAAAGAGTGTAACTCAAGGTAGTTAACAAAATATAAGACATAAAAAAATAACAAGATAGATAGATTTTGAGACCAATTGACGTTATTTACTCTTGGTTGAATATATTGTTTGCTTGAATATATTGCATGTTTCATATGTTATTATTTGTTTGCTTGAATATATATTGTTGTTGTGATTTAGCCTTAGTTTCCCGTTTGAGATTCAATACAAAAATTATTTACTATCTCCAGATTTTTTGAACAAATGTACTTTTTACAAATGAAAATAGAGGAGATGGTAATAATAATTTACAAGTATTGAATCTTGAATTGTCCGGTTGGACAGTTTAAGAAGAGTAATAACTTTTTCATAGTTTATTATAACATATCAATTTTAATATACATGTCTTAAATTTCATGAAAATTTGCCGTTGTGTTTTGTATTGATCTTCGGGTGCATATTTGATTGTGACTTATAATCACTTTCATTTCGTGTAACCTGAAGACCAATGCGAAATGCTAGCAAAATTTCGTGAAATTTAAGATATGTTGTTTAAAATTGATATGTTTAATAAACTAAAAAAAGTGAATCTTCTTGAATGGGATAGGGTCACACCTTGAATACAAACACGATCAAAGTGATCATTCAAGATTATTGAAATTGTGTAAACAATTTCAGTAAACATGCGTACGGATAGAGGGTGGATTAATTTACCACGCATCAACACTGAGTACGAGAGAGGGGTAGAAGAATTTATAGAGTTTGCGCAACGTAATGCGAGTACAAGTGGTGATGATGAAGTGAAGTTCAGATGTCCCTGTGTGAACTGTTTGAATGGGAGAAAGTTGAACGCAAGTGATATTAGGGAACATCTTATCTGTGATGGTTTCATACGAAGTTATAGAACATGGATATGGCACGGCGAATTAACAAACTTTCCAACTGTCTCTCCAACTAAAAATGTTTATGATTCCAACTGTTTCCCCAACTGTCTCTCTAACTTATTTATTTTTGGTTACTAATTTACTTTCTGCATAACCTAGCATTTAATTTGACAGGTAGAAGTGGTAAAGGAAGTTGTTCAGCTGCCGGTGCCCCAGGGGACGACATGGATGAAACTCGTCCATGTCAGTTATATATTCTTTCTGATACTGGGACCATGCTAGTGGCTCGTGGTACAGTTTATGAGACAGCCACTGTAGTGCATGGTGTACAACTTTCAGAAGATGAGTTCAAGGTCACGGTGGATGAAGTTGTCATAGCGGATGCCGTTCTTCCTGTGCCTACAGATGAGTTCTTCACTGTGGAAGAAGCATTTAAGTCCTTTGTCGCCTGGCCTAGACATTTGGTTGGTGATGTATCTAATCCCCGGTAAACACTCGTACTATATACTTCTCAATTTTAATATTTACTTCTAATTGACGTTATAACATAACCATTTTTGCATTTAACAGCAGATAGGTCAAGAGGGAAGTCCTCCCCCGAAGAAGACTCATTTATCTTAGGATGACCCTCTTGGTGCGTTAGACGAGCTTGCTAAAATCATTTCAGATGTGCCGATGAATGTACATTGGGATTCTACTACATTTGGAAGAGAAGCTCAGATCCCATTGTACTTGCATCATCAAGATGTTAGGGAGCTTGCGTCGGGGAGAGAAGAAATTAATATTACACTCATTCAGTTGTGGATGATGTAAGTTTATGCGAACTTTTTTATATAATTATTTTTTATCAAGTTACTTATATCAGATTATTTCTTCATTTTAGGTATATGTTTGATGTTAGTAACAAGAAGGGGTTCAACGATGTATATGGGTTCATTGACCCCTCTATGACTCATGAAAGAAATAAATTTGATGATATCCAAACATACATCACCACCTGCTTTGGAATGGGGAAGGAGATATATTTTCTCCCTTATATACATGGGTAAGTGAAGTTTGTTAACTTTAAAGTTTCATTTATTAATTTCAGTATATGACAATGAAGTTCTTACCAATTTCAGGTGTCATTGGCAGCTACTTGTGATCTCCATACCGGAGAACACTGTTGTCTGGTTTTGTTCATTGCACAAGTCTCCGCCCAGCCCTCTTAGACATATTGTTGTATAAATGTATGCTAAAGTAATTTTTTTAATAGTTTGCTTGCAACACACATGATGTTATCTGGGAGATCTACTGCTACAGCTAAAAAGCTTGCATGGGTTGCCCTTAAGGTTTGGTATTTTAGTCCATACTTTGTTACATTTGGTTCCATTCAAATGATGTTATTTAACATTTTATAATTATGATGATATATTGTAGTGTAATAGACAAACGGGGTCATATGAATGTGGTTACTACGTCATGTTTTGGATGATGACCATTATTCGTGCACATTACACTAGTGGATGGGAAACGGTAATATTTAGGTTTGAATTTTATTTTCTCTAGAGTTTAGATTTCATATACACTAATTGAAATCATTGTGTTTTATGTAGAGATTCAATAGGACTGCTCCAATTCCAGAGAAGTCACTTCAACTTGTGAGGAAAACACTGGCTAAATATGTAATTCATTTATATAATAGTATGTAGTAGATATTAGGATATAGTAAGTTCTATGTTTATGTTTCTAAGTTGATTTATGTTTTTCTACATTATTATTAGTTTAACTTTGTACATTACATTCATTTATGCTTCAAACTTGATTTATGATTACATTGGATTGATTTATGATTCTAAGAAGTTGATTTATGATTATATTTAATGTATTTATGTTTTATTATAATTTTCATTCAAAATATACGTTTATGGATTTTTCTAGACTGTTCTGGCTGTAAATATATATATGCAGGTCTGTTTTTGTAGTGGGGAATGTAGCAAAAACAGACCTCATTTTTTAAAAAAAACAAGGGAATATGCCTCGGTTAAGGTCAAAACTGAGGTAGAATTTCCCCCTTTAGCCTCAGTTAACGTCAAAACCCGATGCAGAAAGACTGACAGAATTAAAAAAAAAACAAAAATCGGGTCTACTGCTTCGGTTATGGCTAGAACCGAGGCAGTAGAGGGTGGCTTTATGCCTCGGTTCAGTAGGAACCGAGGCAGTATGTCCTGCGAAAAAAAATAAAAAAAAAACAAAAAATTTACTGTTTCGGGTACAAAACAACCGAGGCAATATCTCAACTAAATATGCTTCGGTTCAGACCCGAGGTCAAAAGAGGCAGACTTATTACCTCGCCTGCATATGCCTCGGTTGTAGAACCGGTGTCTATAAGCAAAACTAACCGGTGTCATTTCCCTTCATTGCACTAGTGACCGTAAAATTTTTTGTACTTAATAAGTGAAATATTTTGATTTAAGTTCAATGTAAAATAGTTGAACAAAAATTAATTCAAATTATTTTTTATTAGCTATTATTTATTCCTTGAGATTATTTATAAATCTGATATCTGAATAAAACATCAAAATCTTTTCTATAATGATTGATATAAAGTTCTCCATGACTAAACCAATTAGAAAAATGTTTTTGAGGATTTCCTCACCACCTGTATGTGATAAGTAATGTACTTTCTCACCATACTTACCAGAATATACCATCAAATACATATGATCCTTTAATTTTAACTCTTAAGTAAAAACAAAATATACATCCTCATCATCACATGCATAAACGTACGATCTCATCAAACTATTTGACCCACCAATTAGCCTTCACATGTTTACAAGAAACAGTTAAAAAAACAGAAATTAAAGTAAAAATATAAAGTTTTGTTTAATCTATGTTCGCAAGGTTTTTACATAAACCTATTGAAGATAGTTAAAAATAATTTGAACATAAAGCTTAATTAAACGTAAAAAAAAATTGTACTTAATAAGTGAAATATTTTGATTTAAGTTCAATGTAAAATAGTTGAACAAAAATTAATTCAAACTATTTTTTATTAGCTATTATTTTACTCCTTCATATTATTTCTTATAAATGTGATATCTGTATAAAACATCAGAATCTTTTCTATAATGATTGATATAAAGTTCTCCATGACTAAACCATTTAGAAAAATGTTTTGGAGGATTTCCTGACCGCTTGTATGTGATAAGTCATGTACTTTCTCACCATACTTAAGTAAAAACAAAATATACATCCTCTTCATCACATGCATAAACGTACGACCTCATCAAACTATTTGACCCACCAATTATCCTTCACATGTTAAAATATAAAAATGTGTGTTGAAATATACATGACCTATACAATTATACCACCAATCATATCTTATCCTAAATTATCAACTTGTATTAAAAATTATCTCCTCATTGCACGGCCTCAACAAACTACTTCAACACCAAACTTTCATCAAAAAATTATCTGCCTATTTTTTTGTAAAGAATAAAAAAAATATATGTGCCTATATTTGGTAATGTACGAGTGAACTTTGTTATTAAATTCTCTTTGTAATTGATGAATTTAATGTTCAATTTCTTTGTCTATTTTTATAATCATTATATATAAAATGTACTAATATTATATACAAAATGTTTGCCATCTGTTATTCACTATCAATGAAATGTCTTTATTTAGTAGTTTTACTGAGATGTTATAAATATTAAAAATAATAATAATAGTATTTATTAAAATAATAACCTATTTTAGAAATTAATTTAATGATAATTGTTTATATATACAGTCACTTTAAGATCTGAGAAAATATGAGTATTAAGTTAGTCTTGAGAGTTTGGTTTTTTTGTTTGGTAATTAATTTATTTAGACATAATTATTATGTTATTTTATTTGATTATATTTATATTTCTGCCTAGGTATAAAAGGATCTTTTACATTTTATAAATTAGGTGTAGAAATTAAAATATAAGGAATATAATTTTGAGATTTAAAAAAGATATTATTATTAGAGAAAATGATATTATTAGATATTATGACTAGATAATATTAATATATATTATTGATAGACTTATCATAATTAATGAGAATAAAAAGATTAAGGTATAGAGAAAGTGAGGGCATTTTGTGTTTTAGAAATCCTGGAAACTCTAAATCAAAGAGATAAACAAATGAGAGAAACACGTTTGGAGAGAAGAGAAATAACAACCACTAGTGTAAAATAAGCTTTTTATAGCTGCTGTTTACACATGTTGACATTTATCAGGTATAGAAAATGATGCAGTGGCAATATCGTAAATAAGATAAACTTTTTTACACCAGTTACACTTAGAACAGGTATAAAGAATAGCACAGTAGTAAAATCGTAATAAATGATAAATAGTTCTACACCGGTTACACTAAAAAACAGGTATAAAAGTTCATTTTTATACTGATTATACTTAGAACTGGTATGAAATATTTAATATTATGCTGCCTTCTGTTCACGCTTCAGTTCCTCTGTGCGCGTCTTCACTTTCACGTTGCACTTCTTCTCCTTTGCTTCTAGCTTTCTCTACTACCTTACCTCCTTGACAAGCTCCTCTATATTGAGCGCAAAGTTCAAAACCCTCAATGTCTACAACGCCGCAACCCTTTCCAGATTGCTAAATCACTGCTTCACTTCCTCTACGCGCGTCTTCACTTTTACGCTGCATTTCTTCTCCTTTGCTGCTAATTCGCCAAATCACTCATCAAAATCGTCGTGCTCTTGGACCACGACTCCTCTAGAAGGGTTAAATCCTCTCTTTTGCTATATTTGGTCGATTAGGGTTCTACGACAACACAAGAACGAAGAAGGTGTGTGATTAAGAGGATGAAATGTATTTTTGAAGGGTCTTTCATCGAAACTCAGGTACCAAAGCTCACCTCATAACTCACTTTTACATTAAATCAAATATTATTGATCCACTAGGGTGTTTATAACCATCATTTGGCTTTGTTGCTAGCGTCATTTTGAGTTCAAAGTTTCTTATAATAGCTATATTTGAACATTTGTTCAAACCAACCTCACAATTCTCCACGCCAAAATCTACGATTACTTAATGAAACTTAAGGAAACCAGAATAAAACAGAGGAGAGAAACAAAAACGTAAGAAACCCAATGCAGTTGGTGTGGGTTTCCTTTCTAAGAAAAACATAAAAACAGCATAGAAGGGAGGGAAGGATATGAGAGTATGCTTTAGAAATTTTCTGAACCTGTAAGAAAGTAAGAGTAAGCAAGGGAGGAGGCTTGGGATTTAGAGCACCAAGAGTAGAGTTTTCTTTGCTGGAAAATGAGATAGGGGAGCATTAAAATATTTTATTTTTACTTCTATTAGTATTATCATATATATATATATATATATATATATATATATATATATATTACAGTTCAAACACCATGTATGTCTTTAAAAAACACAGTTTTCACGAAAATTTGT
The DNA here is from genome assembly GCF_016808095.1 of Vigna angularis. Classification (NCBI taxonomy): domain Eukaryota; kingdom Viridiplantae; phylum Streptophyta; class Magnoliopsida; order Fabales; family Fabaceae; genus Vigna; species Vigna angularis. The sequence goes on from NC_068975.1 coordinate 7,522,699, forward strand.
GAAAGACATTTTACAAAACAGCGGTTATTTGGGCTCCTGCAGTCAGGGGAAACGACAATGGTTATTTTCGCTGATAGGCACCGGTTCCTGAACCGAGGCATATTCAGGCAAGGTAAAAAGTGGTAGACTTTATGCCTCGGTTTAGGACCGAAGCATAAAATGTTAGGATTATACCTCGATTCCTGATGAACCGAAGTTGTTTATCTCCTCTACTGCCTCGGTTGGAGCCTGAACCGAGGCAGTAGGGTCCATTTTTTTTATTTCTTCTTCTTTAGCCAGTCATAAATCTCTGGGATTCTTTCATTGCATTCAAATACAAACATCTGATATTCACCCTCCAATTATTCGATCAAAGGCCAAAATAGAATTAATGAAGGAAAAGAAGCGAGATAGGAAATGAAACTAGGTAAGAAAAGTTACATGGAAGTGCCTGCATTACCTGCACACAGAACTCACGTTTCAGCATTATCCAAATTCCTCAAACCCAAAAATCCGACCACTAGTGAAGTACCTTCTTCATTCAAAGAACAACACAAACCCAAACTCTGAAACAAGAAAAAAATCGCCACAAAGCGCGAAGCTATACAAAGATCCAACAACCGGCTGAGTTTCCTGTTCTTTTCCATTCTTGCTGCAAGAAAAGCGTGTTTCTTGCAAGAATTTAAGGTTTATATCCAAAGGAAGCAAATTTGGAAAGAGCAAACGTATTAAGAAAATAAAAAAAAATGTAGTTGAAGAAGATATAGAAGGAAGAAGCAAAAGGGTGAAAGTAAAGTAAAGCACGAACGAGTTCTTTTCTTCCTGGCAGGACGGTATGAGAGAAAACGAAGATGGTGAAGGAGATCGAGGAATTCTCATCGCCGCCGCGTCCTCACTGTCGCGTCCTCGCCGTCGCGTCCTCGCCGCGTCCACCGTCGTTGCTGCCTCGCTGCGTCCACCGTCGTCGCACAACGCACGAGAAGAGGAGGAGAAGATGAGAGATGCTAGGTTTTTGGGGAAAAGTTTTTGCTACCCAGACTAGGTTTTTCTGGATTTAAGCCTCAACAGTCCAAGCCCAATAAGCCTCGGGTTCATCTGCCAACCGAGGCAATATCTTTGCTGCATGAGGTTTATGCCTCGGTTCATCCTAGCAACCGAGTCAGTATTTTCTTTAGACATCGTTGCTTAACAACCGAGGCATATAGTGCTTTTATAATTACGAGACTGCCACCGCGTTTTGATATGCTTCGGTTCCATAAAAACCGAGACGTAATGTACGAGTTAAAAATGTCATTTTTTACTAGTGATAATTCTCAAAATAAAGGGATAAAATTAGAATTAATGTACTTAGAAACATATTGAATGAAAGGAGTGAACTAATAATAAAATTGATACAAAAAAAGTCATTATTACTCTAAGGAGGAAAGTGGAATGAAAATGCTTTGCTAGTTGTAAATGGAAATATTGCTCAAATTTACATTTAATATACTGTTTTGAAACTGTGATTTTTTTTGTATAAATATAGAATACTTAATTCTAAATAAGAAATGGTTATTTTGAAAAGCCTTATCACATCGAACAATCTATACTATGGGTCAGAGATTATACCAAGCCACTTTTACACATAGGATTCCAACTCTTCCCTCAAATTTCTACAAGACAACTTCGTACAATATGTTGTTATTGACAAACCAAAGTGATTTTTATCATTAATCTGCATTTAATTTTCTTACTTTCCATTTATTAATTTAATACAATCAATGCACTTGTAAATGTTTTACTTAAAAATATACCAGTTTTAGTAGAACCATCGTGCTGCACTTTGTCTTTTTTCATTGTTCATTTTCGCATTTTTACTTTTCATCGTCATCTTCATGCTATGTTGCTTTCTGCATTTACGTTTTTACTATTCACTTCGTTATCATTTGCGTTTCTGGATTTGAGATTTATGTTTAAGTTGAACTGATGCATTTTAATTTACTGCAATTTCATTTCTGCCTACGCGTTTACTGTTCCAGTGTTTTGTTTCTGCAACTTCGTTTCTCCTACTTTTTGTTTATGCACGTTTACTGTTTCTACAATTGCTATAGACCGTTCGATTTTTAATTAATATCGTTCGGTCTCTAACATGCTTCACTGTTAGAGACCGTTCGGCTTTGTTTGCATTCAATTTAGTTTTCAATCCCATTTCCATTTGCTTGCTGTCTTATACTGTTCGATCTCTAACTTCACTGAATGGGACCGTTCGGTTTGTCTTTGTTTTTCTAATTTCTATTGTCGTTTGGCTCATTAATATTACGCTCGGTTTTTAGATCTTCATGCTTCTTTTAATTTCCCATACCGCTCGTTTTGTTCCATTCCTTTAGAGACCATTCGGTCTCAATGCTAAAATCGTTCGGTCTCGTTTTAAGATTGTTCGGTCTTCATGCTCCCTACTTCTCTTTCAGCGTTTTTAATTATGTTTGGTTATGTTTAATTTAATGCTTTAATTTAGTTCATTCCTAGTCAGAAAAACACTTTCAAACCCCCCCCCCCCCCCCCCACTACGTGTTTGACCTAAGTCTCGAACCACATTTGGTCCTTGAGAGACGACCTAGGAGTCACTTCCTAGTCTATTATGCATTCTTATTGCACATGAAATTTGTATGGGGTGCGACCCCCATCACTCCCCTTACCTGGACTTTTCCAGAGGTCTTCTACAGTTCCTTCTACTCCTATCAACACAACTTTGCCTCCCTCCTCAACACCACACTCAAGTTGTGAGTCTAGATGCAAGGCTCTCTCTCGGTTCTTCACCCTACAAGAGGAAGCTAGGGTTTCCTCGCAACATCTAGGAAGAACTCCTCTCTCTCGTGGCAGTCGCAAAGCCATAATCTCTTGACCGAAGTCCTCCTTTTTGAAACACCCTAAATATAACCAAATATACTACTTAAATATCTTCCTAAATCCCTCCCTTATCTCTTAAAATATTTTTGTTACAATCTCCCTCTTCTACTCACTACATAGGCGAGAAGAGTGAAAGGAATAAAAACCACCAACCTACTCTCTGTTTTCATTCACTCTCTTAATGCTAAAGAGAATTAAGAGAAAAAAGTATAAAAGAGAATGTAAAGGCCAATGCCAATAATAAAAAAATTAAAATTAAACAGATTCATGCAAATAATAAAAAAATTAAACCTCATGCATTTTCATACTCAAAGGGTCAATGCCAATCAAAAGGAAGGGAAAAATTAAATTCCCTACATCGTCTGTAATGCATAAAATATGTCAGTAAATTAAAATTATCGACAACTTACCAATTGTCAAAAAATTGTCAGTAAAAGTGTTGTCTTGCTAGTTTTACCAACGAACTTTTCTATCGGTAAATGAAATACGCATTATCAATAAAAAAATCTGTCGATAATGTATATGTCACTTACCAACAAATTTTCCATCGCTAAATAAATCGGTAAAATCCGTCGATAATGAATGTTTATCGACGAATATATATCCATTGGTAAAAATCTAATGATAATTTTATGAATTTTTGTAGTATAAACAATTTCCTAACCAATAGAAAGAAGCAATTGTATTGACTATCCTTTTCCATGCAATGAAAGAAGGAATGAAATAAATCCTTTTATTCTCTTTCCCACTAATTCCTGACCATGGGCCTCACCTCCTTGCCTAATCACCTCCTTTATATATACTTCTTCAAAAAAGATCTGTTACTCAGAGCTTTTACCTTTCTTCCATGGATGTAGCCTTTAAGGTAGATTCATAAGCTATGTTGTGTCCTGGCATAGCAACTATGTTGGGCGTACGAAAAGAGTAGGCATAAAACATGTAAGAGACCTTCCTTGAATATCCTCTTATCTCTTATTGTCGTTCTGATTTTGAGTAGGATTTTTGATAAAGTTGATAATCTACACAGAAAAGGAAAGCACAATACAACAAACAGAAGAGTACATGTAAATACATGCATTAAAGCGTTAGAGGACCTAAGTGTTTTAGGCATGACACTAGTACTAGTGTTTAGCGAGGTTATATCACTAGTATAACCAAGGGATAAGTTATATACTATAAGACAATACAAGTAAAATAAAATGATACTGCTTAAATTACATCACAACTGGTTAAAAACATGTTGTGTTGCTAATTTTAGCTTGAACAAGTGGTTCTTAGATTGTGATTAGTTTTTATAAAAACTGTTTCTAGGCTCTTTTCTTTTGTTTACTGGATAGGTTAATCAATTTTGAAGTATATAGTTTCTTAAAGTTACACTCTACCAAGGAAGTTTGAAACATGAAGACTCTGAATATATAATGTTTATGAGTAAACTGATCATAACAAGGTTATATAGTTTTTGAGAAGTTACACGTATTCCTGATTAAGTTATGATGAGCTGAGTAGCTAACACTTTCTAAGATTACAAATAGTCGGTGCCTTGTAAGTGTGTTTCATACGTTTTAAGTTCTAATTAATGATTTCAGATGTTGAAAATATCTAAAATCCAACGTCTCTAATTCATATTTTTCTTTGTTCCTATTTAGTATGATTAAAACTCTTTATTATTTTTTACTTCTGCAGAAAGAGACAGATTAATAGACCTAAGCCATTCTTTGCTAAAGATGTGAATGCAATCTTTAGACAAGCAAAAGAAGAACAAGAAAAAACTTACCAAGCTTTTGAGGAAGAAGAGAAAAGAGTTGCTCTAGTCTCTGGAATTGGTAATACAAAATTAGAACTCGATGATGTTTTGAATGATATTGTTGATACTAAATCTAAAAGGAGGCATAGGAAATCTTCTTACCAGATCACAGTCAAAAGGCCTCTTCTAATCGAAACAAATATAATTTCCTTGTTTTAGGTTCCACTGTTCATGTTGTATCTGGAACCTTTTAAGGGTTTACAGGCACCCTCAACAAGCTGAATCAAAAAACTAAAATGGTGAGCTTCTTCCTTAGTGATGAAGGACCATCCAAGATGCACATAGGACCTCTAACAAGAGCCATGGACAAAAGGATTCAAGAAGAAGAAGGATCACTTACTACATTACTTCTATGGAGAACCAAATATTAATCCTTCTTCTCTTTACTAAATGCATTTGTATTGTTTTGTAGGTAACAAATAAAGGTTGGAAACCATGCTTATGCATCCTAGGAGGCTTGCCAAGTTAAAGAGAGCAAAGGAGGCAAAGAAGAGTGCATTTAAAGTGATTTTTGGATTGAAGAGGATGGCTTCCGGATTGAGTTTCAAAGGGAAGATGGCTTCCGGATTCTACGTGGTGCCCAACCTTCTACACACTGCGCCCAGCCAAAGCGAACGAGCCTTCATTTTTTAAAGCACGTTTTTAATGTTTTTGGCATGAAACTTGCAGCCCAAGCTTAGTAGTGTCTTAGATACTCTTCGTTAGTGATCTTAGAAGCTTGACACATTCAAATTTAGAGTCTTCTCTTCATCTATAAAAGAGAGGCTCATCTCCATGTAAAAATCAACTTGAATGAGATATTGAAGTGTTGTTGAGATTTCTCCAGACCTATATTCTTCGAGTTCACCTTATTGTTTTTTATTCAGCACCTTCTCCTCCAGCTTCCTTCCCTCTTGGAAGGCTTTCTGAGCTTGTGAGGCTTCAACATACACCAAACACTCATTGAACCATTTCACAAACACCTGGTGTGCACCTCCATATTCCTTCCTCCAATCAATCCGCTGCATCCATTCTGAGTTGTGGAGAGCTCTCACGTGAGGTGGAGCTGCTTCCATCACTTAGCAAACTTAAATTGGCATAGAAATTTCTATTATGGACATACATGCAAATTTATCTCACTAAAATTGCTAGAATGCTATTATGAAATAAACTGATTGTGCAAGCTGTAAATAACGTTTCAACTTGTGGGTCAAATAATTATGCCAAAAAAGTTTCTCAAAACAGAGTATCACACGTATTAGTTCACACATTATATCAGATTTTTTTAACTGACTTTAACATTTTCACAACCTTTTCATTCAATCAGGTGCCTTTTTCTATTCAATGGTTTGGCAAATATAGAATAACCATTTACAATACAATATGCAATATGTAATTCCTAGTTCAATCAAAAATACCAACCATTTATGAAATCACAAATACACAGTCAAGCTCAGTTCACAAACAAATTATGACATTATATGGCTTTATATTTGCGACTCATAAGTCAAAGAAAACATTTCATTGTCAAAGAAAATATTTAATGTTTTACTTGCAGATTCTGCTGTTAAATTCCTCTTATATAGCTCCTTCCCCATTGAGACCTTTCACATATAATTCTTTGCCCAAGCTATCAGGTATGGTTTTTCTTTTTTTTTTTTAATTTCTCAATGAGACCTTACATTATGATTTTTTTAAAAAATTTGTTAGTAAGACCGAAATGTGTAGATTATAATGTATTAATGAGATGTTGATAAAACATATACTAATAAAAAATATACCAATAATTTCTATTAATTTCTTTTACAATTGCAAGATATGATATATAATTGTTAGGCTCCAAGTTTACTATTATAATTAAAACCCTCTTATTATATGGGATAACTCTTCCTAATCAAAAACTCTAATTCTTCTTGCTCTTTACCTTTTTTGTTTGAAAAATTGGGAAAAGAAAAAAATTGCATTTCTACTTTGACTGTTGTAGAGGTGGTTGTTTTTCCAGATAACAATGGATCGAAGTTGGATAAATTTGATAGCACAACAAATGAATAACACTGAAGAATTCATCCCCTACTTAAGTGCTCATAAAGATATAGTTAAGAGAAATAATCCATGAATGCCTCAAAAGTGGGTCATTAATGAGTGTTAAGACTCTGATAAGTGTACCGCATCGTATCAAGTAATATAAAATGGTAAGACCAAGTATCGTATCCCAAAGGACTCACGACACTAAATAATTATGTGATTACTCAACTAATTAAGACTTAAGAAGAACAATTTTTGGGGTTTTGAATGCAAATGCAATAAAAATAAACATGAATGCAATTTGATCAATTGAGGCTAAACACAAGGATGAATGAATGATATTGAAAAGATGAGATGAATATGTTATTGGGGTTTAGATTTCACCTAATCACTCTCATGCATATAGGAATTCATCTTCTTCATTAATGTCAATGTCACTTTCTAATTTACTTAAAACCTGATTCCTCAATGAAGAAAGCCTATCCTTAATTATTAGTTCATACAATTCCTAGAATTCCTAATAATTAATTCTAAAGAACAGAAGCTTAAGACAACCAGAACTCATACCCCCATTCCTGAGCAATACTACTTCTGGGAATAATTCTCCAGATCATGAATTGTAAGATACCTTCCGGTACTCATGCAAATCATACATCATGCTAAAGAATGAGTTAAACAAAGCAAGCATTACGCGAAGAAGAATTACCCTAACAATTAATGAAAGAAGCATAAATAATTAAGAATCAATTCAAAATACATGAGACTCCAAGAGGTTACATATTTTCCTAACAACAAATAAGTTTTAGTTCCCCATCATCATGGAGAAACTAAATGAACAATGAAAGAATGAAAGAGGTAAAAAAACCCTAGAAAGAGAAGAGGAGAGTTGTCACATCCCCAAATCTACCCTCAAGGAAAAGGAGAGCTGCCACATCCCCAAAATCTACCCTCAAAGGGTGAAAAGTGTGTTTCTATGCTCAAGCCATCAAAAGATACAATCCCTAGGACGTCCAAGTCCTTAAATAGAACATAAAAATAACAGAAAACAGGTCCAAGCCCACTTTGTTGGCGCTCAGCGCCCTAAGTGGGGCACCCAAGCGTTGTACGGGTCAAAACTGGCGCTCAACGTTCCTGGAAGGGCGCCCAAGCATGGTGCGGGAAGAAAACTGGCGCCCAACACCCTTTTTCTGCACTCTGGTTGACTTTTTTGCACTCTGGTTATTGACTTTTCTACATTCTGGTTGACTTTTCTGCATTCCAATTATTTGGTACTTTAACTCTTCTTTCAAATCATTCCAATAGCCTACAAAATCAAGGGAATTTAGTGATAAAATCATCAAGTATAACCTCAACTCTCTTATTCACAAAACTAAAGCAAAAACATGAGTTAAAGCAAGTTTCTAAGTCAAAATGGGTGTGTTTAGTATCAAAATTATATCACAGATAACGATATTTTCAACCGTTATCAATGAGCAGAACAAAACCTTTTTAAAGTGGTTCAAACAACAAGTTCAAGTTAACTGTACAGCTTCTCATTAAATTGGATATCAAGTGAGCCAAACTTTCATGTCATATGTTGGAGTGGGTATGATATAAATAACTACACATTTCATACACAAGAAGAAGATGAAAAAACACCACTTAAAATAGTGGAGTAATGATTGTGGCTGAGTCAATGCATTTCTCAAGTTCAAAGGACAAAAATCCTGTGATGGCATCCATGTGCTACTTTGGTGTAATTGAAGATATTTCGGTGATAGATTACACAAGTTTCAGAGTAACTGTTTTTAAATGTAAGTAGGTTGATGGTAATATTGGGGTGAGGACCGATGATCTAGGTTTTACATTAGTTGACCTAGAAAAGGAAGGTTATATTGAAGAGCCATTTATCATGGCGTCTTAGGCAAAACAAGTGTCGTATGTCACTGATCTCGAAGACAATAAATGGTCAGTGGTGCTCCAAGGTAGAACAATGCATTGTACTGATGACAATGATGAAGTCGTTCTTGGTATTAGTGAAACTCCATCTTACTCATCAAATATGCCAACTTTGAATGTCAATAATGAAGTAGATGACGTCCATGCCATACGTGATGATCACCATGAAGGGTTGTGGGAGAACATTGCAACTTGACAATGTATAAATTGAAATTTTAGATGTATTATATATTTTGCTTTGTTATTTTATCTATTAATTATTATTAACACTTAATGATTTATGTAGGCAAATGTCTGATGATGCACCATCCATGACCTTCCACCTTCATAAGGTGCGGACGACATTCATACGCCTACTTGAAAAAAAAAGGTAGGTCTGGGACTAGGTTGAGAGAGTTGGCAGCCACCCGCAGCGCTGATCATAGGCTTCCCATTCGTTTTGATATGCAAACCTGTAAACCCTTAGGAGAAAATAACAAAAACTTCTTTTGTCATCATCAAAAACACATATGTGAGATATGGGCTCAACTGTACATTGCTCCCCCTATTAATAATCTCACCCTTTTTTGATGATGCACAACAAGAAATTTGTTTTCCAGTTACTCTCTCCCTTTGGGCTTTACACTAGTAAAAAAAGGAGTTTCTAATGCGACATATACGCTTCGGTTTCGTAAAAACCGAAGCGTATAAAAAGACGGTGGCAGTTTTGTAATAAAAACCAAGGTATACGCCTTGGTTCTCCACTAACTGGTGCCTAAAGCAGTAACTGCCTCGGTATCTAAGTGAACCGAAGCATATAACTCTACGATATTCCCCATACTGCCTCGGTTTCCCCTAACCGAGGTGTATGCTTTTTTAATAAATTTTTTTTAAGGGATTAGGCATCGGGTGGCAGCACAACCGAGGCAGTAGGCTGGATATTGCCTCGGGTTTTTGGGAACCGAGTTAGTAGGCCTGGTCTAGGGCAGTAAAAACATATGCCATTGTTTTCCTTCTTCACGTGTTTCCCCTGCATTGCTGCCTCCACAACTACGCTGCTTCCTCCTTTCCTGCCTCCAACCACTTCAGACGTTTCTGCGTTTCTGCTCCCTACGCCGCCTCATCCCTCCGACACTGCCTTCATATCTTTGGCGCATTGCTCTCCACTTCGCTGCTGCAGACAACGAGGAACTCAACGTCGAAGAGAGGAATCTCCTCTCTATAGCCTACAAGAACATGATCAGAGCGCGCCGCGCCTCGTGGCACATCATCTCCTCGATCGAGCAGAAGGAAGAGCCGCGACAACGAGGATCACGTCACCGTCATCCGCGACTACCGATCCAAGATCGAGTCCGAGCTCTCCAACATCTGCGACGGTATTCTCAAGCTCCTCAACTCTCGCCTTATTCCCTCGGCTTCCTCCGGCGATTCTAAGGTCTTCTACCTCAAGATGAAGGGCGATTACCATAGGTTCCAACATCAAGTCTCCAACATCAGGTTCAACCTTTTTTTCCCTTTCCATTTATTTTTTTTTACTGATTTCTTGATTCAGATCTATTCATGAGGTTGAAAGTAGGGGAAGGGGGACCGACGGGGGTCTGACATTGAAAACTAACCCAACGGTCGGAGGTAGAGTCGACGGTGGAAGCGTCGGACTCGTCGCACTTGGGGATGGTGGAAGTCACGACGTGGTGGCGGAGCAAGGGACTGGAGGGGGCGGAGGTGGTGAAAACAGAGTGGCGGAAGGAAGCGTTGGAGAGGGAATCAAAGTCAGCCTTGCGCTAGGAGCTGGTGACAGGGGCGCTGTTGGATTGTTCTGCCTTCATCAAGGTGAGGTTTCAAACTACGAAGATACAAATGTTGCCTAGCAACTCTAAGTTGTTCTCATGGGAGACGTATGATGAAGATGTATCTTCACTATCAGAAAGTTCAAAGATCACAACTTCTGGACTATTAGAACAACTAAATGCCACTAGAGACACTAGTGATTATCTATGGTATATAACCAGGTGAGTTAGTTGGTATACAAATTTTCTTCTAGATTTTTTCAACAGCAGTCAGTGAATTCAAAGTATTTTTGAGTCATGCATAAAAGCTTTCTTTTCTGAAGAAATTCTTGAATTCTGTGGTTTCTTCAGTCTTTCAGCTTTGAAGTCTTCCTGTCCATCTCAAATCAATGAAATTCTTTGTTTCACTTTTTAGTTCTCAGCAGTTGAAATCTTATTGTTTTCTGGTTTGCATGCCACACAACATTGACATTAGTTCATCAGAATCCTTTCTTAGAGGGGGAATAAGCCCAACATCAGTGTGCATTCAGCAGCCAATGTTGTCCACGTGTTCATCAACAGTCAATTTTTAGGTTTGTAGTTTAACTCGATAACTCTTATGATTGGAATCCAACCAACATGTGATGATTGCTAATTCCTTTTACAGGCTCATCTTTTGGGACAAGTGAAGACAGAAGTTGCACATTCAATGGCCATGTCAACCTATGTGTTGGAACCAATAAAATAGCCCTTCTTAGTGTAGCTGTTGGATTACCCGTAAGTAACTTGCTTTTGAACTCCAATTTGGACTTGATCGTTCCTTTATACTTAGCAGTTTGCTCATATATTGATAACTTTTGTTCTTCTTTTTACCCCAGAATGTTGGATTCCATTGTTAAGAAGAAAAGGGGTTGTGAAAATGCTCTAAGACTATGTGTGTATGGATTGATAGACAGAAGCAAAATAGTGTGAAATGAAATGGGATGATAATACTTGGTTCCATTGTTTGGATTACCTAAAACAGTACGAAATGGAACAGAAAGGAATTGATTCCATTCCATTACATGAAGTACCACCTTTTTCTTTCCTTCCATCTATTCATTTCACTTTGTTGTGTTCCATCTCTTTCCATATCAGTACATGGAAAATGAAATGATATTGTGCTAATTTTTTGTTTTGGAGGCAGATTTGTATACTTGGATCACTGATTTTCTTGGTGCTTGCTTACGTATATAGTTTGTATAGTTTTAATGTGAAATGGAACAATACCAGTGGAACAACAATGTTGTACTAGATATGATGATGATGATCAATATCTTCTCTGGAATGAATTTCCTGTGTATTCGGTGGATGATGTCATACTATTGTGGAGAGAATTACTAACATGTTGCTTTTAATAAGTTTTTTTATTGATTAAAATTTCTTGAAATCTAAAAATATTGAGATAAGTTTATGATGTAATTTCTTTTTTTATGATTTTATTTTCATTAATTTTTTCTTTTTAAGATTTAATTTGCTTGAAGTGATAACAGTTTTCTGCTAATTGTGATACATTTTATAGTTGCTTATATGAATTCTTAGAAATTTGATATATATATATATATATATATATATATATATATATATATATATATATATATATATATATATATATATATATATATATATATATTATTTGATGTTACGATGAAATAAGTATATAGGTGCAAAATGTTAAGAAATTACTAATTTTACAAGATTTTTTTATGTTTTAATAATTCTGCTGCAAATAATGTTAAGAAATTGGTTAGATTTTTTTTTTGTTGAATTTTCCAACATACTACCTCGGTTCAAAAGAGAACCGAGGCGAAAAGTCATTTAAAAAAAAATGGCAAAATCCTACTGCCTCGGTTACTTTTGAACCGAGGCAAAATCCTATCCCTTTTGCCTCAGTCTACAACCGAGGTAAAAATGATAGACTTTTTGCCTCGCCTGTATATGCCTCGGTTCCAGAACCGCTGCCTATGAGCGAAAATAACCGCTATCGTTTCCCTTGTGTGGGCAATTAAGAACCTAATCAAAATCACAATTAAGCACAATAATCTCATGGAAAATTTGCAACCTTACTAACACCAACTCAGAACAATTAAGTTGCCATAAAAACGAAATTAAAAACGCAGAAAGTGAATGGGTAACTCAATGTGAAACTCAATGTAGTAAAATTGATTCAATTCAAAACTGGAAAACAAACCTAAATAAAAACGAAACGCAACCAAACGAAACGAAAATGAGCTCAAACGAAATGAAAACAAAATCGAAAGACCCCTAAAACGAATTTGCAATGCGAGAATGGGAATAAAATTAAATGTGCAGAATCGAAATTGCAAACAAGAGTAGAAAACAAAATTATAAAATCGAAACTAAATTACTTGAATTGAAAGTGCATGGAAATTTAAATGAAACCCTAAAACCCCAAATTGGGGGAGCTCTCCCTTGTTGTCCAAAGCTTAGAAAACGTAAATGAGAGAGCGAGAGGTATGTTTCGGGTTTGCCCCCTTTTTGCACACAACCCTAGGTCAGAATACAAAATGGGTCTAATCATAAAAATGACAAAAAATGGCCCAATGTGTCAAATCTGTCCAAAAAGCCTTAAAAACGACATTAAAATTGAAATTAAATTAAAAATGCTAATGTGGCAAGTGGAGAATGATGTGGTAGCCCTTTAATGTCCCAAAATAATAATCCAAAAATTTCCCTGCAGTTAATAATGACAATAATTAGCCTCAGATAATTCAAATTAATTAAAATAAGAATTATTGGTCAAATTAAGCCCAAATATCAAAACTGAGGAAATATTGGAAAATTAATCACAGTTCCCTAATGAAATGTAGTATAATAAGCTAAGTGAATAGTAGAAAATATTGATTCATCAAAATAGACCACACTTAGTCTTTTGCACTCCTGGGAAAAATCAAGACGCAAATCAAGGAACAACTCAAAGGACATCAAGGAAGTGACACAACCCCAACATACAGAAACAAAAAGACACACAAGAAAACAAAAAGATTTACACAGTCCTCAAGGAATCTGGAAAAAGAACAGGAATAGACAGTATCCATCACACATAGAATCAGAGAAACCAGATACTCATAGTAATCATCCAAGAAATTCCATACATGGAAAAATAATCACTCAACTCAAGAGGTGAATCGAAAGCAACAAAACCTCACAGATGCACTATAATGTATCTCAAAAGGGAGGACAAAATATGGATGAGAAGCTACAACCAAAAGAAATAGAGGAGCAATGGGGAACAAGTGAAAATACAATCAAATCACACCAAAAACCTCTAATTCAATCCTCTTCTTGACTCCATTATTCAAAATTGTTTTTTATTTTTCTAACCTTTTCTATTTTTTTCTTTTTTTTCTTGTCTTGTCTCTTTTCTTCTCTCTCTCTTTTTTTTTCAGACACAATTGTAAGAAACAAGATGAACAACTTATTTAAGAAACAACCAAGAAGAGGAACCAGCTAGCCAATTCATCAGAATCCCCAGCAAGGCCACACTTGTTCCCAAAACAATTCCCAAGCTCTAAAATTCCCTATGGTTCAGGTGAATCATGGTTTTTTACTTAAGGCTAATGTATGAGCTTCAAAACAAAGAAAAGGGGAAAACATATGCTCAAAAGGGTTATCAAAGGAATAAAACAGGGTAGGCTTATTTGGCTAGAGAGGCTCAAGAACAAAATTGTCTTTATCACTTCCAAAGATGCATATCAATCAAGAATTATCAATCAGAATCAAGCCGAGTTATATGTGCAAGAAATTAAGAGATATATCACACACAAATAAGAACATCAAGTGGCTCAAATCCTCACATAGGGTTAGAGTTGTCAAAATAGGTCACAACCCGTGGGCCAACCCGGCCGACCAAGGGTTTGAGCCGAGTTGGATTTGAAAAAAATTGTATTTTTTTTATGCAGGTCAGATTTCAACCCGGCTCATTTAAACCCGGCTCATGCGGGTTGAACCCGTGGTGAGCCGGGTTGGCCTACCAACCCACCTACCTAATTTTGTTTTATTAAAATTTAATTTTAATTTTATAAAAAAATATTTAGTTATTTTTTTTTGCTTGAAAAAAATATTTAAGTTCCTTATTTTCAAAATTAATTGAACACCCATGTTGGGAGTGAAATTTGAGAGTGAAATTTGTTTAGATTTGAATTATAGAAAGTTTGTAATTTTTTTTAATTTTAAAAAAATTGTAATTAAGTGAGCCAATGAGCCAACCTGTTTACCCACCAACCTATGATGGGTTGGGTCGGGTTCGAATTTTTCTAGCTCGCTAATAAATCAGCTGGGTTGGGTTGGCTCATTAAGTGACCAACCCGTGGTGGACCGGGTCGGGTCGGGCCGAGTGGCCCGTTTTGACAGCTCTACATAGGGTTTTTCTGTCACAATCAATTCAACCCTAACTAAAACATCCTCTACGTAACTAGTGGGATGGGCAACACTCTTATTTGCTAACTGTATAACTACACCCGTAGTTAGCAAAGTTCTAAGAGAAAGAGATTTAAAGATTGACAGAGGGATGACATTTATGGAAGCATCCAAATCAAGCATGGCATTCTCAAATTTTTTATTTCCAATAATGCAAGGGATGCAGAATGCACCTAGTTCTTTGCATTTTTTCAGGAATGTGAGGTACAAATTTACCTATCAGTGTAGATACATTTCTACCCATGCTGACTCTTTCATTTCCCTTCATCTTCCTCTTATTGGTGCATAACTCCTTTAGGAATTTGGCATATATGGGAATCTACTTGATGGCATCTAGTAGAGGTATGTTCACCTCCACTTTCCTAAAGGTTTCAAATATCTCCTTATACACCTCTTCCACATTTTTGCTTTGAATTACTTTAGGAGGAAATGGAAGAGGGATAGATCGATGTTGCATGTTTAAGAGATGCACTAATGGTGATGTTGGTGGTAGAATAAGAAAGTCCACCGAAAGAAGAAGAAGAACCACCCGAAGTGGAAGAAGATTCACCTGCCTCAAATGTCCTGCTTGGACCTGCTTGGTTCTCTTTTCTTTGAGATGTAGTAGTGTGAGGCTGAGATGCAGGTGTCAGAGGTGGCATTGTGGGTATATGAATTTGCTTCCCAAATTTTAGGGTGATGGCACTGACATTTTCATTTCTAGGATTCTGCACAGTATAAGAAGGAAATCTGTCCAAATTTTGGGACTGTGCTTGATTTACTTGTGTGGTCATCTGTCCCATCTGATTGGTTAGGCTCTGGATGGAAGCTCTTGTCTCTTGCTGGAATTGCATATTCTGCATAGTCATCTGCCTGACTAACTCCTCCATTGAAGGCTGAGAAGTGGAAGGTTGAGGAGGAGCGGTTGGTGTAGTCACATCATGCTGCTGTTGTTGCCTCTGGTATTGTTGGATTGGTGGTGGAGGCATAAACGGTCTACTCGGACCAACAATATTCTGGAATGGTGTTGGTGGTGGAAGTTGTTGTTGTTGCTGCTGCAGGCATTGGACCATCTCGGATTATGGTGATTCCTCCACCCTATATTGTATCTACTACTAGAGAGGTCATAGTTTTGCTATTGTTGTGGTTGCGGCTGCCTATTATTGTAAATGTTTGCAACATAAGCTTGAGGGGTATTAGGGCCAAAATGTTGCTGCAAAGATGGACAAACATTTGAGTAATGGTCACTAGAAAGGCAAATACCACAAAAACTTGCAACAGTTACAAACTTCTGATTCTGATTCCCAGCTAGTTGAGTCACCAAATTGACAAGAGCATCAAGCTTGCTCTCTATCTTTTTATCTGCAAATGAGGAACCAACACCCATATAATGAACTTCACTAGTAATAAAAGAGGAAATGACACCGGTTGCTTTTGCTTATAGACACCGGTTCTACAACCGAGGCATATACAGACGAGGTAAAAAAGGTAGGTTTTATGCCTCGGTTATGAACCGAGTCAAAAAAAAATAGGATTATGTCTCGGTTTTTAGGTAACCGAGGCAGTAACTTTTTTTTCTTAATTTTTTCAATCTGGCCAACAGCCGCTCTAGCGTCCCTCTCCATGCCTCACAGTTCTTACCAATCCAAACATATATTGTTGAAGGAATGTGCACAATAAACACACCTTTGGAGTCCAATGCAGCTGACGAAGGATCCATCAACATTTTGGGAACAAGATGTAAAGGATCATACGGGGAGTGTGAAGAATTCTTGTAAATCCTTAGCAAAGAGCTAGGACTAAGAGGGATTGCGTGGACCCTTTTTTGACACTGCAACAACTGGCAAGTGAACCCCATATTCGGATCAGCAATCCCTCTTGTAGCCTTCACAAACTGAAATGGATCATGAAAACTTTGTCCCTCCCTCCACATAAGGTAAGCAATCACCAGAGATGTAGACCGAGACACCCCTTGACAACAGTGCACAAACACCCTCCCACCTTGTTCCCTAACATCCTCAAAGTAGTCAAACACATCATACAAGATACTAGTAATGTCCTCAGAGGGACTATCCTGCAGCCACAAAGTCCTGTACACAAAATCAACCTTAAATTATACAGGACACACAAACCCCACACAATTCAACACATGAGTGAAACCATTATGGAAGACAAATCAAGTTTCAACCTTTCACCATTGCTACCATTACCTCTCCCTCCCGGGGTGGTGGCCGGTTGCGGCCACTCGCCGATGTCGTCGGAGCCCGCCTTCAGCAACTCATCAAGACTCCGCCGAGCGATAGACAGCGGTTGCAGCGGCGACAAGGAAGAGCGTGCCTTACAATTCTGCTGCGATCGAGGCGTAAGTGGCGGCGGAGGGAATCGTCGGTTCTCTCTGTGAGGACCTTCTACACTGCCAGAATCCGCAAAACCCTTACCCGGTTCTCTCTGTGAGGACCTTCGGTAGTCCGGGAAGATGACCACGACGCCGACCGCCAGAACATTTTTCGGGAGGCGGAGAGGTGACCCGCGTCGTCATTCCCCACCATGCCCACTTTGTAGAGAATAAAAAAAATCAAATTTTGTGGAAAACCCACGAAAGATTGGAAGAGCCCTAGGGTTACTATTTGAGCAAAGAGAGATGAACCCACGAGGAGGAAAAGAGAGAGTGACGCAACGAAAGCTCGTCTGAATCTTGAAGTGAAAAAAGTGAAAAAAGGCGAGGCTTGGCGGCGAGGCAGTGACGCTGTTGCGGGAGGCAGCGACGCTGTTGCAGGAGGTAGTGACGCTGTTGCGGGAATGGGAGGCTTCTTCTTGCGCGAGAACACCGGAGGCGTGGTGGCGACTGAACGGCATAGTAGTGGTGACGGTGACAACCCTGTTTCGAAAGGGTTGGAGAACACAGTGAGAGACGAGAGTTTGCGCGAGAAGAGAAATGGAAAGTTTTGGAAGGTTTAGTGCTGATATGAGGCTATGCTGCCTCGGTTAAAAGAATAACCGATGCCTATACTATAAAAAAATAATAAAAAATTAAAAATACAGAGGCAATTTTGAATTTATAGGACTCGGTTGACGCCAAGCCGAGGCGATAGCCTGATCTTTCTGCCTCGGTTCTGCAGATGCCCGAGGCAATATCTCTGTCAATCTGAATTTCAGCTTGTTTGCAGGGCGGCAGGAGGATACGTGGTATACGTTATGCTTCGGTTTCTAAGCCAACCGAGGTAGTAGACGTATTCCGCTTCGAGTGCTTTAAAACCGAGGCATATAACTTTTTTGAAACTACGAAAATGCCATTGCGCTTTTATACGCTTCGGTTTCAGTAAAACCGAGGCGTATATAGCGCGTTAAAAAGATATTTTTTTACTAGTGCTTTATCAATTTTTTTAATAACCTAAATTATATAATATAATAATTAATATGCATGTGATTTATAATATGGACGAATAATTTATTATTTTATGAAATTTAGTTAATCCAAAATTAGTCTCTAAATTAAAATAATAGAGATTAACAATTAAGCCTCAATTAGAAACCAAAACATTAGTTTCTAATTTTGTTACTTTTATTGATATTTCTAAAATAGATTAATAATAACTAAAAAATGTTTTGAATTACTAAAGAAATTATCTCTAAATAAATAATTTTTTATAGTTATTAATATCTAAAAATATAGTTTTTAATTATATTATAATTTTTTATTAGTATAAAACTATTTTAGATATTAATAATTTTTAATTAATTATAAATATACTACAAAAAATAAGGGCATTACCGAAGGCCAGAAGCCCTCGGAAACAGCCCAAAACCGTCGGTAAAAGGTAATTACCGAAGGCTTATCGACGGCCAAAGAGCCCTCGTGATGGACGAACGCTCGAGGAGATGACGATAGAAGCTATGAAAGCTCGATTCGGACTCCTCGAAGCTTCTCCGACGAAGAAGGATGCAGCGGAACGTTGAGGAACTCAAAATCGAAGAATGTCTCGAATGAAATCTAAGGAAACCGAGAGTGAACACAACGAAACCCTAAATCTAGGTTTAAACGGTGGAAAATGGATTTTAAAAGATGAGAAAGGTGTTTAATCGGTGGAAAATGATAAACAAGGTGAGGAGAGGTGTTTAATCGATCCAAAAGCTAGATCAATCGGTGAAAATGAAGAAATAGTGAAAAGGATGTGGAATCTGTGAAGAGAATGATGTTTATAAATGATGAAGAGGTGAACTGTGAAGATAGAAAGGGAGTAGAGGCTTACTGTGATGATGATGCGTTTGAGAGGGAGAAACCCTAGCAGATGAGGTTTCTTGGAAGTGGAAAAATGGAAGAAATGAAGATGTTCTCTGTTGAGTGCGTGAGAAAATGACGAGGCAATGACCTCTGATGCGTGTTGAATGAAGATTGGTTGAATGATGTGCACGAGAAGCTGACTTGAAGTAATGAACAATGTGTCGTGGAGGAGAGCATTAATGGAAGCACAGGATTAAAATGGAAAATGGAAAATGGAAAGGAGAGAGTGTGCTTGGAAGGTGGCTAGAGGAAGTCTTTGGACTCTCTAGCCTGACTTTCAAGAGAGAATTGTTTCTAATTCAGAAAACTCAATTCTCATTATTCTCAAAAGTGCTAATACAAGAGAGGAGTTGGGTATTTATAGTAACCCATGCTCCTTAAGAGCTAAGCTAGGAAAAGTAAAAATACAAAAGGAGGACTACGTCAAGGAGGATTCCATCACCTCGGTAAATCCCTTGTCGCTAACATTTACCGAGGGCTTTTGCCCTTCGGTAATTACCGAGGGCTTTTGCCCTTCGGTAATTACCGAGGGCCAAAAGCTTTCGGTAATTATCGAGGGCCAAAAGCCTTCGGTAATTACCGAGGGCCAAAAGCCTTCGGTAATTTCCGAAGGGCGAATTTTCTGCTGTCCAGTAACCAATTATGGTGTAGTTTATGATCTGCTTTGGTGCTAATTTCGTGTGATTTTTTATTACTCTCCTGCATTGTGGTGCAGTTTATGAAATTTTTCATGACATCAAGTCAAACTAACCACTGATATTTCTATTGGAGAAGGATAATTGAAAAGGAGATATCAAATTATATTGCATAATATGTTTGTAGTCTTTTACATAAGATACTTGTTGCCACAACACTACAACACTACAAGTTTTTACATCTCAGTACATAGGAAAAACATTTAAATTCTAAGAACAAATGTAAACAAGAACTAATAATAAAGACTATCCAAGTTCAAGCGGCATGATGAAGCAGACTTTGATCAAGGTGCCACACACCTGCAAACCATAAAGTATAAATGTAAGTAGAAGTCATAGGTATTGGGAGAAAATTACCATACTGCTGGAAATGTACATCAAAGGTATATTTTTTCAACCAATATGAGAAGTAACAGTAGCAAAACATACCTAAATCCAACTTTCATAATAGTATCAACCAATAGAAACTCTAATCTTCTCTAATTATTATGTACTAAAATTCCTAATTCTATTTCCAGAAAGAAAAAGGACAGCTAGTAAATTTTCTTCATACAACATACTCACACTACAACCAAGTTTATCATACTTTGATTAACATGTCAAAAGTTAGAAATAGAGCATCAATCTCGGTTCCTCCAATATTCCACTATATTTCCAGAAATCATATATTTTCAATCATACATAACAACCACAAATTCTATCCTAGCATCAATTCACACATAATGACTTTTCAAGAATCTCGAAACCATTCATAAAACTACAACAACCAGGGAATATGCAACGCTATAATCATTTCCCTACATCATATTTCATCCAACATATTCAAGTATATATTAATTCCGCATCAACATTATGTTGTTTAAAGATGATCCTTATATAAGTTTTCCAAACACCTAAGCACATCCAGTCACGGTCTAAACATCATAAAACCCAGTGCACTAATATATATATATATATATATATATATATATATATATATATATATACCAACCAGAAAAATACACATAATAAACCATAAATTTCTAGTAAGTTGCATTTATTTCATCTCTCGATAGTCGACCTTGCTTCAGAAGTTGTTCCAACTTATCACGGCCAAGCGAGTGCCCAGTAAAAAGCATAGGAACATTTAAGGCGCCAGCTAAAAGAGGAGCAGAGTCAACTGCATCTGCATAATGTCCATGGATGGCGACTGACCAGATAGCATGCCCGCTGTCAATCTGTTCCCCAAGAGATTTGGACATCTGTATAATGTGGTTAAGTGCTCCGTCAACAAATTCAGGAATGTATAGCCAGAGAAGTTCTTTCGGAATATATTTATCTCTCGGACCAAATGGAATACGAACAATATAAGAACCACTACTCTCTCCCATGTCATCTCCATAATCATCCGCGTCTCTTGGTGTCAACATTTATGTTGGCTCCGTATAACTCCAGTCTACATCCGGAGCCGCCACTTGTCTAGTTAGCAAATCAACCCGATAAACTCCTGGCATAGACCCCAATGCCCTCGCTAGTTCCACCACATACTTAACCTATTCAGCAGAAACAAAGACAGATGGAAAGATTTTAGTTTGCACATACTGGCAGTGTGAAAAAACAAAAGGAAGACAAAGATCCTTTTTGGATAAGTTTTTCCCTGAACATTGGCAGAAAAAGAAAACTAAAAAAAGTTGGAATAAACTTTCGGTCAAAAGCTGAAACGAGTTGTTTTAAATAAGTCTATTTTGTATATAAATTAAAATCAGCATTTCGAAGAAATTAAAAAACAAATAAAAATGAAAGCGCTACCTGACCACCGGTATCAGAATCACGTCCTAGCTCCATATTCTCACCTCGTATTAGGCCATGAATGCTGCACACATATGCCCCTTCTTGTTAAAATCAAATAACGAAATCAAACCAATCATAGCTTAATCTAATCAGCGAATACACAGATTACACTCTGCACAGCAAAATAAAGAAACAAACACTCTGCACTGCATAGCTCGATTCAATTACACATTCATTACAATAAAAACAAAAGCAAAAAGACAGAGGTGAAGGACACCTACCTGACGAGTACAATGTAGAGCTTCTTCCCTTTCTGATTGTTGGCCCAAGTCTCCATGGCATCTCCAGAACTGATTCTGGGAAGCCTGGCTCTGTTGGGATCGCCGTGAGCTGACGCGTCACTGACCGGATCTCCCTTCTCTCCTTCCGACAAGTCCTCCGACATATCCGCGGTGGCTTCCCTCCGCCCTCGCTCGTGCTCGAGGCGGCGCTTGTTCACTCTCTACGCCGCCTCACTCTCCAGCTACTCAAATCCATCACAACACACACAGCACGATCAATAGACATCATCAAGCAGAAAAATCACAACACATAATTGATAATAATTATAATCGACGGGATTGAGAATCGAGAATCAAGAATTGAGAATTGAGAGTCGATGATCGAACCTGCTTCTTCTGGCGAGCGAGGTTCCAAATCCGCCAGCACATGTTCTCCAACCTGGTGTTCCTCTCCTGAGGACTCCTGGTGGATGAAGCCTATAAAACGAAAAGGAGAAGATCATTGGAAAGAAGTGAATGAGCGGAATCAGAAAGAAAGGGAGAGCGAAAGAGCATACCCGAACCCATGAGCGGTAGAGATCGGTCTCATCAAAGCCGATGACTTCTTCGACGAAGTAGCGAGTAGGACTGAACCTGCCTCTCTCTCTGAGAAGCAGAGAGGACTTGGAACCTGTCGCAACACTCACAAGGACCAAAACCCCCGAACCCTAGCCGCAAACCAGCCACCAACGAACCGCCGTTAGCGTCCGTAACAATAACCACTTCAAACCGCCTTAGGACGACAACCTCACGCTTTAAACCAAAAAACTGCTTCGAATAGAGAGTAGGGAATGGAAGAGCGCCACCCAACAACGAACCTCCGTCAGCGTCCACACCACCAAACTCGTGCCATCAAACCACAACATCGAACCGGCTGACCGCCACGAAAGTCGCAACCCTAAGTCAAGGAGTGTGTTTCGACAAAAGGGAGGGAGGTTGTTCTACTTTTGGGAAATTTGAAGAATAAATGCTCAAATTTTGAAGTTAAAGCATCGAAGATATTACCGAAGAACAAAAGCCTTCGGTATTTAATTTCACCAATACATTATCGAAGGCCTCAAGGCCGTCGGTAATTAACCTTCGGTAATACACGCTTTTATTGTAGTGATAGTATTTAAGTTAGTTCTAATTTTTTTATTTTTATTAATAATTTTTTAGTTTATTAATTGAAGATAAGTAAATTGAGACTTTAAACCAAACCCTACCTACTCTTCTATACTAAAATATACACGCAATTTGAGAAAGAAAATGAAGTGGTTTTGTCCAGTGATTATCTACTTAAACTTAGTTTTTTATATATAAAAAAAATAAGGTACTGAAAATCAAATTGAAACATTCAAACATTTGACCTAGTGGATTACTTAATATCAGGTTTAGGAATTCTTTTAAGGATTAAATTTTAAATTTAGCAACTCAATGTTAATAATTATTCTATGGATTCCATAACTGTATTCATGAAATCCAAATCATGAAATTACATGGTGATTAAAACACCATAGATTTTTACTAGTTCAAATTATTTTATATAAAAATTAATATCTAAATAAAGCACGGGAATATTTTCTATAATGATTGGTCTAAGATTTTTTTTTCTCAGTAGCACAGTTCCATTTTTAATTTCTCGATATAATATATTTGTTCTCCATATTTATCTCCATAGCACAATTTTTATTTTAGGTTGGAATTTGATTTTTGAAGAGTTGAATTCTGACCTTCATTTTGGTGCATGATGGTTACCAGTCGGAATTCAGTTTTGAAAAACTGAATTCTGAGTTGGTTTTTTATTTTATTTTTTAAATTTTATTAAAATAAAGGATTTGAAAAAAAAATTGTAATGAAAAAATATTTATTTATATGTTTGAATTTTGTTAAATTATAATTTTTAAATAATGTTTTTGATTTGTATTTATTAAACAATACGAGATGAGAATAAAATTTTTAAAAATGATGCTAGTAAAAATTATGAAATTAGAAATTAAATGTTAATAAATAAGTAGTGGTTTATTATTAGAAAAGAATGGTACTAAAATTTTGAATATGTAAAAGTGTATGGTCTATTAATTAAATTATTAATATTTTTTTATGAATTATGTATATGGAACATTGTTTTCTACATAAAGATAAAGTTAATGGTATACATAACTTTGCAAATACTAACCATTACATTTATCAACAATTTATACTTCAGAAGATCCATATTAAATAAACAAAGATCTATTACAATGATACTCCTAAAATATTAACATAGGGTGAGGTTGTACAAATAATTATTTGTAAGTCTTATTTTCTTATATATTTTTGTTTTCTTTACAAAAACATGTAACTTTTTTTTCCTTCTCCTTTATTTTAATTAAATTCAGAAAAACGAAAAAAAAATGAAAAACCAACTCAGATTTCCGATATTCTAATTACCACCTACCAAAATAAAAGTCATAATTTGACTTTCTGTTAACTGTCTTCTAACTAAAATAAAACTGTGTTATGCAGACAAATATGAAAAACAATGTTATGTAGGAAAATTAAAATTGGAACTGTGCTACTAAAAAAAAAATGATTGATCTATTGTTCCCCACAAAGCGTTACACCCATTAGAAAAGTCTTTATTGCACACATACTTTCTCACCAACTTTACAAGACTTATATATATATATATATATATATACCACCAATCACATGTGATCCTTTAATTTCAACTCTTAAATATATATCCTTATTATCATGTGCATAAATGACCTCATCAAACTGTGGACCCACCAATAAGCATTGACATGTTAATAGTAAACTTTGTGCTGAATTATAGAACTATACCACCAATCATATCTTATCTTAAAATATCTGTACGAGAAATATCTCCACCTTATTGTGCATATAAATGCACTGCCTCAACAAACTACTCCACCATCAGGCCTTCATAAAAGCACAAAAAAATGTGTTCTGAAAATGGAGATTTCTCTGTGAGTGTGACGAATGAAGAGGTGGTGGCAGCAGTGTTACCAATGCAGGAACATTGGCTTCCACTCTCTAACCTTGACCTGCTTCTACCTCCATTGGATGTAGGAGTATTCTTTTGCTACAAGAACCCTATTATCACATCCACAACCATGGAAGATAGTGCCACCAACAAAATCAGCTTTGGAACCATGGTGGAGTCTTTGAAGAAGGCCTTGGCTCAAACCCTAATCTCTTATTATGTCTTTGCAGGTGAAGTGATCCTCAACAGCATGGGTGAACCTGAAGTTCTCTGTAACAATCGTGGTGTTGATTTTCTTGAAGCTCAGGCAGATGTTGAACTCAAGAACCTCAACTTTTACAATCCAGACCAATCTATTGAAGGCAAGTTTGTTCCAAAGAAGAAAAAAGGTGGTATAATTGCTATCCAGGTACTACTACATTTTAGTTACACATTAACTTTAACTATATTCTATAAAATTATATTTAATATAAATTTTTACTTATTATATATATATATATATATATATATATATATATATATATATATATATATATATATATATATATATCCAACATAGAACTAGAAATTAATAAATAATTTGATAAAAATTAATATTTTGTTGAGATATATTTTAGATGACTTTAATACTATTTTAAAAAATTAAATTTAAGCTTAAATTAATCTTAGTCAAATTATAATTAAGTTTACACATATTTTAAATTTGTTTTATTTTTAGTTAATACGAAAGATCTAACCGTACTTGCACTTTCTTGTTTAGATTTTAAATCTCACATCTTCTACCACAATTAAAAATAAACATAAGATCAAATTGGATGTATACTAATAACCTAACTATAAAGATATTAATTAACCTTAAATTTAAGCTTTTAAAAAACACCGTTGTATAAATTTTTCACAATAAATTGAATATAATATTTAAAGTGTACGAAAATATTACTTATGTTTCTTATTAAATATCTTTAAAAAGTAATCAATCATTTAATCAATAAGTTTGGGACACAATTAGTCTTTGATTAGTCCTATTAGTATCCTAATACACTTTAATGAAGTATATGGCATCTTAGTGCTTGTGTATTGCATTTCTCTATAACGGAAACAGAGATACGTAATAGGCTAATAATAGTTAAAAATATTGACATTTTCATACTTAAGGATAACAACGTGTGCTACGTAATCTGGTTTTGGTCTGGACAGTATTTGACCCACTAAAAATAGGTTGGATTGGTCTGTCTTGCATCTAAAATATGGATTAAATTTTTTTTGACCCACCTTGCAGAAATATTTGATATGTAGATTTACAAACCGGTCCACAACTTGCATAAGATTTTAATAAATTTATTTTTATTTAATTAAATTAGTAAATGAAATAATTTTTATAAGTTCATTTTTTAAAATAAATTATATTTATTATTATATAATTTACATTTATTAAATATAAGTCTATCGAAAGACTAAAACAAAAGAAAACACATAACTCAAATAATTACTTTTTGATGAATTAAACACTAATAAAAGAGTTGCTTTTGGATGTATTAAAACAAAATTTAATGAATAAATTGCTTATAAGAAACATACATTATATGTTATCACGGTGGTCATTGATTTTAAAAATCTAAGTTTACGAACTATACGAATCACATGCAAACTTACCCGTTATTAGCCTGCACAAATTACAGGTTACGTAGAACATACTTTAAGTATACCAATAAGCCAAAATACTACATCAACCCTAATTTTTTCGTACAAGCCTATATATAGCCCGCATGACCGAACACACTTTACCATTCCTAGTAATACTTTTAATTACTATTAGCATTAGCATGTCATAATAACCTTTCTTTTCTTTTATTTTCTTCTCCCCTCCCCCACTTGTTCAGATGTGCGTTACTTGATATTGAATCATTCTTTATGGTTGTCAACTCAAATCCATCCTCGTTAAATAAGCAACAAAAGTACCATACTGTCAACTCAAAATTGTGACAATGTTTTTCAAACATAAGGCGTAATTGTTTACTTTAAATTTTGATAATTTCATTTTCTGAACTGTTTTTTAAAGTTAATAACAGTATGATTGAATTCATTTACATTAATCTTAATTGTAATTATATATATATATATATATATATATATATATATATATATATATATAAATTGATGAATATTATTTTTTCTGTTGAAGTTAAGATAACTGAATGTTTCCCTTTCAGGCAACTTCACTGAAGTGTGGAGGAATAATAGTGGCATGCACATTTGACCATCGCATAGCAGATGCATATTCAACAAACATGTTTCTTGTGTCATGGGCTGCCATGGCCCATCCCACCACCGCCATTCCTGCCGCCACTTCTTGTCATCCATGTTTTCGTCGCTCTCTCCTCAACCCTCGTCGTCTAGGTTTCATTCGCCCTTCTCAGCACCACATGTACACCTCCATCTCCGACCTTCCTCCCGCTTCCGTCACGTACGCTAACGCTCTCCTCAGTCGAATATATTACATCACGGAAGAACAACTCTGCCACATGCAGTCCCACGCCGTCACGCGCACTAAGCTGGAATGTTTCTCGGCTTTCTTATGGAAGATGGTTGCATGTGTAGCTTCAAGAAACACAGATAGTAAAAAGATTACTATAAAAATGGGCATTGTTGTTGATGGAAGGAAGAGACTGGGCAATGGTAACAAAGAGAGTGAAGTGGTGATGATGGAGTGTTACTTTGGGAACGTGCTTTCCATACCCTTTGGAGGGAAACTAGTTGAGGAGTTGGTGAAGGAGCCGTTAGGGTATGTGGTGGAGGCTGTTCACGAGTTTTTGTCTATCGCCACAAAGGAGCACTTCTTAGGACTAATTGATTGGGTGGAGGCTCAGAGGCCGATTCCTGGAGTGTCCAGAATTTATTGTAATCGTGCCGACGAGGGACCAGCCTTTGTAGTGTCGTCCGGTCAGAGGTTTCCAGAGAAGAAGGTGGATTTTGGGTGGGGGAAAGCGGTGTTTGCATCGTACCATTTTCCTTGGGGTGGTGAAACTGGTTATGTTATGCCAATGCCAAGTCCTTTGGGGAATGGTGATTGGGTTGTGTACATGCACCTTGCAAAGAGGCACTTAGACATCATAGAGATTGAAGCTGCTCATGTGTTTAAGCCCTTGACTTGGGACTACCTTAACCAATAATAATTGATCTGGTGTTGTTAAGTATATGTTGTTAATATACTTTTGTGTCCAAGAAAATTAGTTTCAACCGTAACAATTAAAGTATATCTATTTAAACGTGCATTAGCTGCTATGTTGATTTTTTTCTTCTTTGTACTTAATCACGTAAGGAATTGTTCAACGTACTAAAAACACTTGATAGGTCCCTAGTTAAGCTTCACTTGGCTTTTTACACGTTTATAAAGTTTCGTGATCACTAAGAATTACAAATTCTTTCAAAAAAAAGGTAGTGTTTCCCTATATAACACAATTATTAATCATAAGTTGAATACTTAATGTGATCTTCCTATAATTTCTCATAAAATAGCGAATAGTATAATTTTCTTACAAAATTACAATCTCAGTCCCAATAATAGAGGCATCACATTCAATTTGAAAGGATTTATAAAAATTAGGAAATACAACTATGAGGACACTAGTTAAAAGATCTTTCAATTTTTCAAATGCAAACTTGGTTATTCTCCCACATAATATCAACATTCTTCTTCATAATATTCTTCAAAGGAGATTTTATAGAAATAAATTACGAACTAATCTTCTAAAGAAAGTAGCCAAATGCTAGGAGCTTGAACTAATAAATTAGGATCTAATATTCTATGGAAACTAGTGGGAGCTTGAAGGAAACCATTTAGCCACACAATAATCATTGGCTAAGAGAATAGAAAAACATGGAATCACCTAGAGAAAGACTACATTGAAGAGTATAATACTAGGAATTTTCTTCTTTGTTCATAGTCATTGTATAGTTGTATTTTCTCTTTGTATTCTTTGTAGGTTTTCGTTGAGGCACATGTGAGCTTCAGTTAGATTTTCATTTAGACATCACTTGGATGGAAAAGTCTCCTAGAATTTTTTTTTGCAAATAGTGTTTGAACACTTAAGAATTATTAAAAGTGTTTATAAACATAGTAAAAGGAGAGAAGAGATAACGGTTCGTGTTCACTCAACTTGAGCCATGTAACACCCAAAATAAATACGATAAGATATTTCATTTTATTTTTTTTCGCAAGGGTAAGACCTAGAAAATTGTAGAAGATAAATAAAGTTATGCATCTTGACTAATTAATGTTTAATGAAAGAGCACATTTTTACAAGTGTGGTATAACTCAATTAATAAAAGTCATTTTAGACCATTGGTCTTGAATTTGATAATAATAATAATCAATAAATAAATAGATAAATAATTAAATCATTATTTTATTACATTGTTTGTTGTTTATGTCATGTCTTAGTTAAAAAATGATAATAAATAAATAAATTTTTTGGTTTAGTGTAATTATTTTCAAACATATTCTACGTATGTAAGAGAAAGACTATTGATTGTATTTTTGTCCACCATTTTGTTTAGCTTGGTTTTCTTGTCTTAGTTATTTGAATTTGATGCAAATTGTGCTGTCCATGTTTGGTTAAAGAAGGGTCACAAATAAAATAAAATATTAATAATAGGAAAACAAGAAGATGACAACACTAGTGGAAAAATCACATTTCATAACGTATAAAAATGATCTATTATAATGTAGTTACTGGGGATATAATTCTAGGCGATATAATAAGTCTGCGCATTTTATAACGTAGCAGAAATTTACGTTATAATAACATATTATAACGTAGTTTCTGAAATCAGTTATAATATGCACGAAAGATATTATAACGTACATTGTTTAGTACATTATAATATATGTTTTTTTTTAAAAAAAAATTATTATAATTAACCTCCAATGAAATTATAATCATATTCATGTTTTAACAACACCCGGGGTTCTAAATTAAGAGAGTTAAAAGAACAAACCATTTTTAGAACAAATGATTTTCTTTTCCATAAATAAATAGAAAAACTTTCTTGATCTTGATCACCTACACGGGTTCTTCTTTCATCTCCCAGCTATGAAATTGTTTTTCTATGTTGCCATTTTCTTCTTTATGAAGAGTGTTGCCAACTACACCACATTCACTGTTGATGCATGAACCATCACCAAAGTGTATATTTTCAACTTCTTTGCTCATAATTGCTCTCAACAATAATATATTTGAGAACCAAAATGTCAACCTATTCATGGATAAGAAACAGTAAGCTAAGAAATAATATCTAATAAATGATTGTAATAAGTATCCACATATCTTTTTAAAACTGATGTTAAATAAACCAAACTTCATTAGATAAGCCTTACCCCATTAGTTGGAGTTGGCTACATTAATCAAACAATGCCATCCCAACCTTATGCATTACTAGTTCAACTTCTGTCTTGTTACCTTAACAGCACCATAAAATAAGCCTAACAAGTGACAGTAAGACAACCACAAACAAATAAACTGAAAAGCATATGATTCATGAACACTGCGACATTTCTTAACAGAGAAAATTCAAGTAGAATTAGAAGCAGGACAAGGAGGAATTTCTATGTCAGTGACCCCTTCTAACATCAATACGACACTCTTTTCATTGTTGGGCGAAGAAAAGGTTCATCTTAGATACACCAAAGTGTCACTTTAACCATATTTTCCACGGCAGTTTTGTCATCCACCACTTCCCAAGGAAAAAGCTTATTGAGTTTTCCTGCAACAAAACAATTATAAGCCCAGGAGTAGAGACTAACCGCCTCAAGTTCAGGGGCATGAACTTCGATGTTTCTTCTGCAACATAAAATTTCCAACAGCATTATTTTGTATCTATAAACATCAGTCTTGAAAGATATTGGGCCATTCTTATTCCATTTAGGGGCCAAGTACCCTCTTGTTCCTCTTGCCCCTGTCATGGTTCTGGTTTGATTGGGCATGAGAAGTTTTGCAAGCCCAAAATCAGATATTTTGGCAGTCCAAAACTCATCCACCAAGATGTTTTGAGGCTTTATGTCACAGTGAATGATGGAAGCCTCACACTCTTCATGGAAATACATTATCTCCACCGCTAAAACAGTTCTACAATTAAAGCAAAAACTGAACGCAACTGCAGCAATAGAAGAAGTTCAAACGACGCGTTTCAGCGTGGGCGAGTTCACACATGATTTAAGAACATTCAGAGTCCCCTTCATTGCCAGATCCAACAACTCAGTCTGCAATAGATAAATTAAAAACAAAATATTACACAGCCAAAACAGATTAAAAAATAAATACATAAATCAAATCGCAAAAGAAGCAAACCTGGGGATCTTTGGCATCGTTGAAAAAGGGAGAAGCAGTGTGAAACATAGCGTGACAACCTTCAACGACAGAGTCAAAGGAACCTTCTTCTAGAAGATTCGCCTTGACGATATGCAATCTCTCATTTGCACCATCAAGGCTAAGCAAGTGATCTACCTTTTCGGGATCATCTGCACATCACACATTACCCAATCTTTAATCTTCCAAATAGTAATGCATCAGCACAAATAATCACTGACGAAAACAAAAATTACAGAAGTAAAAAAAACATACTCGTGTCGCGAACGGTGGCCTTGATGGTGTAGCCACATTCGAGAAGAAACTTGATGAGCCAGGAAGCGATGTAACCGGAAGCTCCGGTAACACAAACTACTTGTCCGGCACCTCCGAGACGACGACATGGAGAGCGTGGGAAGACCATGGAGAGCCAACAATGTGGGAAGATCGCGTCATCAATTCAATGTGAGGAGAAATTAGGGCTTGCCAAGACTTCGACACTTTAACCTGACTGTTGAGGAAAATAGAAAAATCAAATTTTGAGAGATATTATGAGATATTTTTTAAAATCAGTTTTAATATATTACCAAAGTTTTCTAATCCTCTTATGTATTATAACATATATGTATAACTCCGTTATAATATGTTTTGAATTTATTTATAAGTTTGCCACCGTGTTTGAAATTATAACTGATATACAAATCTACGTTATAATATGTTTTAAATTTATTTACAAGTTTGCCACCGCATTTCATATTATAACGGATTTATAAAACTACGTTATAATATGTTTTACTTTTATTACCATTCTGCCACCGGTCAACCTATTATAATGGATAATTTTTATCCGTTATAATAGGTCTGTCATAAAAAGGTATTTTTCTACTAGTGCAAGGTGAATCATGGAGATTGGATTCCCGTGAAACATGGGCGCAAAATTTTCAAACATGGGTGCAAAATTTTCTTACATGGGACCCTTCCTTTCCATTATTTTCTTATGGCATTATTGCTAAGCCAGCTGACAAGGAGAATTTATTTCTCCTTATATAGCATCTATATGGCCAGAAGAGAGGGCAAGAGAAGTAAGATTTAAGTTAGAAAATACTTTTACGTTTGAGAAGGAGAGCAAGTAAGGGTGGTGGTCTAGGAGTATCAAGAGTGAATAATTTCTTGCAGGAGAAGAGATAGGGGAAGCTAAACCTTTTCTTAGATATTATAATTGTATATTTCATGATCAAGAATCTGATTATGAGGATATTAGAATTTAGAAATGGTAGCTATCTATCTATTTTTGTGAGGTTTAGCTTCCTTATCCATGATTTCATTGTTTTCTATTTTTCGAGTTATTAAATCATTTTCTATTTTTCTAGTTACCTCAGTAAGTTGTCCATTTCTACTTCATTTACCATTAGATGTAGCCAATTTTTTTTTATATATGGGACATAAGACATATTACTTTGCTTTGACCGTTCGGATTATTATTTTAAGGTCTGTAATTAGAGGAATAAATTTTTCATGTTGGAATAAGTTAATGATCACCTTATTTTTGCTACTAAGTCCCTACGGTAAAATATAAATATCCACCTTGAACCGTTAGATGGACATACAATTTTGATATATGGACCATGAGATATATTATTTTGCCTTGACCGTTCGGATTATTATTTTGAGGTCGTACTTAGAGGAATAAATTTCAGATGTTGGAATAAGTTAATGATCATCTTATTTTCTGCTACTAAGTCCCCTCGGGGAAACATAAATTCTAGTCAAGTTAACCTTTGGAATTTGACTGTTTGGATTATCAATCTAATTTATAAAGTTATAGATATAGATTCCACATTTTGAGGTGTTTGATTTTCCAGCTTAGCTTTATCTCTGAACCATCTAAGGAGAAATTAAGAGTTTCACCTCATCAACCATTGGATTGATTTGATATTTTTACTATAGGTCTTAGATATATAGTTATTTAATTTTGCCACTCGGATTTGGAATAAGGAGGTTGAAGTTATAACAAATGTCTATGTAACGTTCCAGAAATTTAAGTGAACTAGACTTTTGTCATTTGTTTATTGTGTAACTTTTTATGTAATTATCCATTTGAGGTAACGTTTGTTGTATTTAATTACTTAAGTGTTGGTAATAATAGGCTATAAAGAAATCTGTGTTAATATGTGATGTTTTTTGTGAGGTATGGTTACTGTTTTGACGCATTTGATACAAGTGAATATGGTATATAGTTTGAAACTGTAATGTGATATATGGAAATGTAATATGTGTATTAGCCTAGAATGGTCTCGTTGTATGAGTGGTGGGCAATTGCATTGTAGTTGTCAGTTCTGATAAGCTTTCTAGATGAATGGTGGGAGTTGTCCTCATAAGCTCCTTGATAAGTTCACTAGACGAGTGGTGAGAGACAACTGTACACTTCAACGGTGGTGTGTATTGACCTGATAAGCTCTTTATAGAGTGATGAGAATGACACAGAGTGTATGTCCTGATAAGCTTGTTACAATTGGGATAGCGTTGTGTTTGATGGCCCTGATAAGCTTACTAGATGAGTGATGGAAACTACCCTAATAAGATCTTTCACTAGTGGGTAATGGTTTTGATAAGCTCGCTAAATGAGTGGTGGGAAGCAATCACTACACATTGTTGAGATGTGTAACATCCCTGATGGTATGAAATATGTTTTATATGTTGTATAATGGTGTATGCAGTATGAATATGTTGTATAGGTTGTATATCGGTGTATGTAGTATGATGTGAAATATATGTTTTATATGTTGAACAAGTTACACAATTGTTTTTGTTAGCTTATCCTTACTTGTGTGTTCATGTGAATACGATGATCGTATAATGTGTGATGTTATACGAAAGCATATGTTAATACAGATGGATTGACTGATGCTTCTGGACATGCATAAAAGGATTAGAGGCATGGGATAAAGGATCCGGGATTATGTTCTTTTTACTATTTTTATATTCAATCCTGAATTGTGTATGGATATTTTATTTTTGAACTAATCGATTTGTAATAATAATATACTATTTTTCGTTTATGTGGAAAGTTATTTTGAGTCATGATGGCAAATCCCCTAGCCATGGTCAAACACTTTCAAGAGAGTGGAAGCCATCCATGAAGATGACATCAACTCTACCTTGTGGGCCACCTTTGGAGCCATCATGGAGCATGGATTGAAGAGTAGTGTAGGTCTGTTTAAGGCTTGTATTAAGGCCTAAGTAGCATAGGGTTTTCCTTAAAAGTTAGACATCCAAACCAAGTGGAAAGTGTGTGCCATGTGTCATGCTTCCATTGGAGAGGATTTACTTTTTAAAAGGTAGCCACATGACACCTTAGGAGTGGAGAGTTTTTGCTTTTAGTAGTGGCCCCATGGCACTCTAGGAATGAGAGAGATTGTGTTTTGTGAGTGGCCACATGTCCTCCCATCATTGGAGAGGATTTGTGGACACTTGTCCACTCCTTAGAAGCCCTCATTTTTGGCCAATGAGAGCAAAAGTGGGAGATCATGCTTTTAGGGTTAGAAGGAGACACCCTTGGCCTATAAATAGAGGTGTCTCCACCCTTGTATTTGATCTTTGATGTGAGTAATGTTATGCTGCTCATTTTTTGCCATACTAGTCATCTTAGATCAAGACTAGAGCAACCCATGAGGCCCCTCTAGTCACCTTCCTTTAGTTGTCCTAACCTCTCTTGGAGCCACCAAACACTACACCACCACCATATCTCCTAGAGGCTTTGAGCTTCTACACCATTCATACATTAGCTCATCATCCTTGGACCATTTACCACCACATTTTCGCACCATTCATCCAAGGAACACTCGTCCATGCACATCTCCTAGCTTTGGCCCAACCTAGCCAAGGAGGTTTCCATCATTTGGTATCAAGAGCTTTGGTTCTTCAAAAGCTACGTATTTTGGTCCTTATCTATCCTTTATTGTTCCATGTTGTTGATGTTATTTCCCTACTTGTCTTGTGTTTTTTTTTCATCTATCATTTATTCTAGCAACAAACTGTGATGATTTTCAAACTTAAACTGCATCAAGCTCAGTTGTCCAAAAAATACGTACAAATATTCAAATGAAATCCCTTTGAGTCTAGTTTCCAAAAAAAAAAAGAATCACTTCATTTGGAGTTATGTGCAGAAAGGTATAAGTAAAACACTCAGCAAAGGTCAAAGCTGCTAGAATGTTGTCATTAGCGTTTTTCAAATTCATTTTTGGTAGTTTTGGCTACTTTTTTGTGCCTTTTCTTTTTTTTTTTTGAGTCATTCCTTGCTGTTTTGTTTGGTCATATATGCTTATTTTGTGTCATTTTTATTTTTGAATCCATCCATGTTGTCTACATACATGTTTAGTCCTTTACTTGTCTTTACTTCCATGTTTAACCTTTGAAAAATCACCAAAAATACATGTTTGAGTAAATTTCAAAACTGTTTCATTTGAGTGCCTTTGAGTGCTTTTATTTTATATATTTGAGTTCATACTTGTTGTTAGATCATGAACAAGTTCATAGAGTTAGGTTTCCATTATGTCACTTTTTGTGTTTCATGCTACATTTGATTTTAGTAGGTTTTCTTCATTTTGGTGCTATAAGCTTGTATGAACTTGAAACTCCTTGTAACATTCCAGATTTCAGATCTGATGCTGGGAGGCAACCCAGTGATTTAAGAACTTTTAATTTTTGGTTTGGTGATGTAATTTTGAACTTTTGGGTATTTTTGTTTTTGTTATAAGTTTGTTACAAGGTTTACATCTACTGATGGATGTTAGGCGAAAGAGTATCTACTGAAGGATACTATGTTTGTATACACCTACTGATGGGTGTTGGTAAGAAAGATTTGCATCTACTGAAGGGTGCTGGAGGATTTTGGGTCAGGCTCGTGACGTTAAACAAGTGCTACCTAGGAGGCAACCTAGTTGATTGATTGTATCTTTGTTGTTTGTTCTGCTTTAGTTGTATGATAGGGATTGGATGCATGAGTGATCTCAGAACTTAATTGTAGGGAGCAAGTGAGGGGCATGAGTAGAAGGCACCTAGGTTAAGCTAGGAAGAAGAAAAGCACAACACGAAAGTGCCGCTGAGCGGTGGTATCGCAAAATGGGCTTAGGTTGCCCCTTAGTGGAACCCGAGCCCATTAGGGTATTTTTATACCCTAAGTCACGCTTTGGCCTCTATTTTCAAATTTTTCTTTGTACACACACTCCTAAACACTTTTTCAAAGGTTCTCTACATATTTCCCTTCATTCCTATTTAGAAAATCTCCCTTCCACTCACTTTCTAACTAGTTTTCCATCAAAGTTTGGGGTTGGGAGAGAGCATCATTGTTCTTCACGGTTTGAAAGCATTCTCCACTCATCTAGCATCTCCACCCAAGTAAGTCAAGCATTTTTCATTCTAGGGTTGTTGAGCATGAATATGATTGTTGAAGCATGAATTTTTAGGGGTTTTGATTCCTATGCATGATTTGACGAATTAATTGATGTTTGAACCGATTGAACTAATTGATTTTGAACTGGAAGTATGAAAATTGTATGTGGGTGGAGTTAGGAAAGGTCAAAAGAGTGTTTTTTTCAAAAATTTGCAGAATCACCGCTCAGGGGTAAAATTCTGCTAAGCGGCACTCTGACAGACTTTGGTTTTTGGTTGAATTTTTTTGCTAGATTGATGCACTGGTGGCGCTGAGGGGTAATTTTGACCCTCAGCGGTGGTTTAGCATGGATTCAGGATGTTGTTTTTGGTTTACTAATGATTAACAATATGTCTTGTGGTTTTGTAATTTGTGTTTGATGTAGGAATGGCATCCTCTTCAGGCAAAATAGTGAAGACTATGGCATCCAAAAGGAAAGATAAGGAACCAGAACAACCCCACTCTAGTTGGTTTCTATCTCGCAAACATGAGAAGCAGTTTAAGGTGGTTCAAGATAGGAGGCTCCTTATGGAGAGGAAAGTCGGAATGATACCTAACTTTGCTCCTCAGTTTAGAGAGCAACTGCTGGAAAGGAATTGGGGGAAGCTAGCCACATACCCTGCACCAGCCAATATAGCTATGATGAAGGAATTTTACACCAATGCAAGGAAGATTGGTGATTATCCGGCTGAGGATTACCTAGGCTATGTTAGAGGCCACGCTATTAGGTATGATCCTGACTTTATCAACAGCTTCTTGGGTACTTAATGGGTTGGTGAGCAATGCCAATTTACTCTATGTATGAAAGAAGGCATTGATTTTGATGATGTGGAGAGTGTTCTATGTGTACCTGGAGGACATTTTCAGAGGAACAGAACTGGTTCTGCGGTGAACATTAGGAGGACTGACTTGAACCCTCTTGCAA
Organism: Vigna angularis; assembly: GCF_016808095.1. Classification (NCBI taxonomy): domain Eukaryota; kingdom Viridiplantae; phylum Streptophyta; class Magnoliopsida; order Fabales; family Fabaceae; genus Vigna; species Vigna angularis. The sequence goes on from NC_068975.1 coordinate 7,560,251, forward strand.
AAGTATTGGATGGCATTTTCTCATGCCAACATTCAACCATGCTCTCATGTTTCAGACATCACTCTTAGGAGGGCACTCCTCCTCTACTGTGTGATCAGGAATTTGAATGTCAACATTGGACATGTAATAGCTAATGAGATACAGATGTGTTCTAACACAATAAACAGCAAAGCACCCTTAGGACATCCTTCTATGATCACACACATGTGCAAGATAGCTAGGGTGGATACTTCTGCTCCACCATTTGAGAGGCCAAGGAAAGTAATTGATGAGGCCTATTACAGACAATACTGTGGAGGTGAGGAGGCAGCTCAGCCAGTTCCACCACGTCGTCCTCACAGAGAAAGAGGACAAACATAGAGTCAGGCATCTGTAGAGACACATGAAGTAGAGCCTTTCCACATGAGGGACATGTATATGTCTCTTATAGGTGCACAGTTGTAGTCTATCCACAGAGGGCAGGTGGCCACTGCTGAGATGATTGTTGGAATGTATGATACACCCCCAACACACAGGTGGACTATGGATGAGTTCCATAATGTGGTAGCTTGGCCAGAGGAGCAGGCCCAAGGCGGTAGAGATGGAGCAGCTGAAGCTTCATCCATGGAGAAGGATGTAGATGATGCTGATGATGACGCATTTAAGGATGCTGAAGATGAGGAAGAGGAGGAGGATACAGATGACAACACAGACTGATGAGGAGCTGAGATAACATTTATTGATGGATGCTATCAACACTAGAGCAGAAGTTATTTTATGCTTTTGTTTGGTTTTATATTATTGAACTTATTTGCTTCTGTTTTTAGAATAGGGTTTGATGTACTCAATTGGAAACTTTGTCTATTATGATGATTTGCTTATGATTGTTGTGTGATAAGTAGTTCTTGATAATGCTTTGATATTGAGTGATGCTGAGATTATGCACTTTACATGCTTATACAGGTGGTTCACAAGCTTTGTGAACAAATGCATGATGTTATGATTTTGATTATGATGCTAAGCAGGATGTGTATGTGGAATGTGAATGAGCTTATATGTGAGGTTTTGAGCTCCAGAGTTTTTGTGATTGAATGCTATTACTTTGAAAGCATGAATGACTTTGCCCAGGTTTTCTATGATTGAATCAATTGCTTGTTTACATCATATGATCAAGGCCATTTGTTGGTAACCCTTTTGTTAGCCAAATGCATGATTTTAGCCCAACAAAAGAGAAAACAATGTGTTCTATCCTTTGAACCCTTAGCCTTGAACATGATTTGAAAACCCTTTGTGAAAAGCTTTACCTTGAGTTAAGTATAAAATATTCTGTGGTATTGATAAATGTCCAAGTTTGGGGTTGTTAGGAAATTTAGAAAAAGGGAAAATAAAAAACATTGAGCTAAGAGCTAAGTATGTGCAAAGAAAAAGAAAAAGAGAAAGAAAAGAGAAGAAAAAGCAAAGTTCAATGCAAAGGAAAGTTGGGAATAAGTAAGAATGATTGTGTTTATATGATTCTCTTAACTCAAGGGATTTGTGATCTAGAAAAACCAATTTTCTTGTTAGCCCAACCACATTATAAGCCATTGAAAAGTCTTTGTGATGATGCATGCTTGTGAATGTATTTGATTATGGTTAAATGAAAGGCAAAGTCAATTCATGTGATATTGTGATAGTAGAGTGAATGAGTGAATACCTCTTATACACTTGTGTGTTTGAGTGAAACACTTTATCTAGTGAGGAAAGATTCCATGAGCACATGAACATCCATGCTTAGTTGATTGAACACTAAAGCATGTGCATGTCTTGATTGAAGTCTTTGTCATGAGCTTAATTGAGTACTTACTTATCTTGAAAAGAGGATTTTGAATGTGGTGAATCATTGTAGTGATTGGTGGAAGATTGAGTTACATCTTGTTTGCTTGAGGACAAGCAAAGTTCTAAGTTTGAGGTTGTCATAACAGTTGAAAAATTGTTATTTTCATGTCTAAAATTGATACTACTAGCAACCTTTAACACTTAGAAACTAGCTTGGAATCACATTTTTGCTTACATTTTCAGAAATAAGAGAGTTGGACAGGTTTATGCTTGATTTCAGTGTTTTATGCAGGTTTTGAGGTGAATTTGATGAAAGAAGTGCAGTAGGATAGAGTTGGAATCAGAAAAGGACACAAAAGTGCAAAAGGTGAAGCTGCAAGTACCGCTCAGCGCTATTTTACCGCTGAGCGGCACTACTTAACACTCGTTGGCACCGTTGAGGGGTGAAAGTGCAGCTGAGGGGAAGAATTCAACACACGCACTTACCGTTGAGCGCCATTAATTTGGGCTTGGGCCTACTTTTCTGTAATTTTTAGAATAGTATATAAGCTTTAGGACGTCCTAGGGTTTGTATCTTTGGCTGGAGACGAAGCACAAACACACTTTTCACCCCTTAGGGGTAGAATTGGAGATGGTGACGACTCTCCTCTTCTCTTTCTCAGGTTTTTCTATCTCTTTCATTCTTTCATTCCATTTTTCATCTAGTTCTTCCATGACGATGGAGAACTAAACTTTTCTTGTTGTTGGGGAATCAATGTAATCTTTTGAAGCTCTCATATATGGAATTTGTGTTTAAACATCATATTTATGATACATGCTTTCTTTCATTAATAGTTAGGGTTTTTCCTCTTTGCTCAAAGCATGCATTGTTTAACTCATTCGATGTCATGATTATTGGTTTTGTCGATATGGACACATACGGGGAAATCTAGATTTGGGGAAATTCTCCCAACAGTAGTATAAACCTAGACATAGGAGTATGATGATTGGTTGCCTTTAAGCTTCTATTCATTATAATGCATGATTAATTGCTAGGGAGAAAAGACATTGTAAACTAGTGATTATGATTAGACTTTCTTCGCCGAGACATCGGGTTTAAGGTAAATTAGAGAGTGTCATTAACATTGATGAAAAGAATGATGAATTTCTAAATATATGAGAGTGGATAAGATGAAATTGATTACCCCAACAACATACTCATCCATATAATTCATTCCAAGTGTTTGTGTTCTTCTTTCCATTGATCAAAACTCATGCATACATGTTTACTTTTTGTCTTTTGCATTTGAAACCTCAAGAATTTGTTTATTTTCACAAGTCTTAAATAATCAAGAAGTCATATAACTAACTAGGCCGTGAGTCCTTTGGGAGAACGATACTTGGTCTTACCAAGTTTATTACTTGATACGATTCGGTCACACTTGCCGAGGTAACAAGTTTTTGGCGTCATTTTCGGTGTTCAGAAATTTGTCATCACAGTATACCCCTGACTTGTAGATAGTGAGAATCACAAAAGTACCCCTATGAAGTTGGATGGTGAATTCATTCTTAAGGGTACAACAAGAGGCCTTACTCAAGGATACCTAGAGTAGTACTTGCATCGAAAAGTGGGAAATATTCATTAATGTACTGGCTCTTATCCCCTATGGTGTCATGCTCTTTCTTAATATCAGGGATTTTGTCGACTACGCTGCCATGAATGCATTTGTGGGGTATAAAATTCACTCTGAGAATCCAGCACCATTGCCCTAGCTGAAGTTTATAGGACTCTTACTTAGTGTTATGAGCTAAAGGGCAGGAAGATGTTGTGTTGCTTACCTATGGTGCATGCATGATTCATCTCCAGCATGAGTAAGGGAGCCTTGAATGCCATATGTCCCTTGGGTGAGATATTATAGTGTAAACCAATGATGAAAGGGACAAATGAATGAGCGCAACTCTTTGTAGGCTCAGAGGAGGAAAAGTTTAAAAGGCATGTTTTCTTGGCAGCAAAGATCGTGTATCATACACCATTGCAGGAGTTATCATGACGTCTCCCTCATGGATATCCGGTGTTGTGTATTGATTACACCCGTGTGTCAGCAAAAATAGTATAATTTCTGATGTCTCCCTCACAGCTTTATAATTTCTGACTATAGTATTTGAACTACATTGTCTCTTCTTTTTCTTTTCATTTCCATTTTCTTTTTTTCTTAACTTGTTTCATCTAATAAAATTCAAAAAAACCAAAATACGGTTAAACATCCAAGATACCCTAAAGGACTCGAAACAATTATCATATCTTGGAGAACCAAGGAGAAGTTCAAGAAGGGATGGAAGTCGTTGTACAACAATTGAATGAGCAAATGAGCCAAATCCTAGAGGCCCTGAATGCCTTACAAAACCTTGGAGATTCGCCCGCACCACATCCATAACAAAGAGTTCTAGGGGCACCAATTTTCCCTCGATATGTCCTCGTCCTGAATTACACTCCACCCTTGGGAATGGACTCAACACAACTTTGCATTCAAAAGGCCAAAAATAATACAGTGAAGGAGGAAACAAACTTGGGGCAACCGTTTTCATGGTATCCAGGGAAATGATTTGGCCAAGTATATTGAGCAAGACATTGACAAAGAAGCCCGAGGTGAAATCTTTCCCTTAGGTCGTTACACCAATGGGTATTGAGGCTGCAAAGTGTAAATTAAAAGCGTTGAAAAACAATGATAGCCATAGAGGGTGGAGGAAGCTCTAAGTTTGCAAATGTTGTAGGGTTATGCTTAGTCCTGGATGATATGGTGATACCTCGCAAAGTTTAAATTACCCGGAGGTACCACTTATTCAAGAGCCATCTCATGATGAACGGAAAGAAAATGATTGTGCATACATATGATGGAAATTTGTTCCGAGAATTGGGCTGGCATGACACTAACTGGTGCGTTCATCTTAAACCTTCACGCAACTAGTCCTAGAAGGATCTAGTGACTGCTTTCTTAAAGTAGTACAAATATAACATGGATGTGGCACCTGATAGATTACAACTTAAGAGCTTGGTGAAGGGTTCTGAATCATCCAAAGGATATGCCAAAAAGTGGAAAGAGATTGTTGCTCAAGAAGAGTCTCTTATGAGTGACAAGGGGTTGCCATATTCTTCAATACTCTGCAATCACCCTTCTATAAAAATATGGTCAAGGGTGTTTCCTCAAACTTCTCAAACTTGGTGATAATCCAAGAAAGAATTGAAATTGGTGTGAAGATTGAAAAGATCGCACAAGGTCCTACCATGGCAACAAATGTGAACAAGTCCGGTATAAGCTTGGGATAAGGAGAGAAGAAAGAGCTCAATCACATCCCACTGCTCAAATACCATTGGCCTACCCTTTGAAACTATTCTGAGACAAAATTGGACTCGACCCAAACTAAACTTCCCACCAAGCTGCCAGGCAGAAAAATGTTTGATCAAGAGAAAAGGCCTACGAGTTTCACTCCTATCCATATGACTTATGCAACGTTTCTTCCAAGTCTCGTGCACAAGAAGGCTTGGTCTTTACTTATTACATGAAACCTATAAAGCCTTAATTCCTCAAGACTCGTGATGCATCATATACAAAAGGTGATTACAATGGAGGGGCTATAGATGATTCCACCAAAAGTACTGGGTGTTCAAGCAGAAAGGCAAACTTTGATTGATTCAGGATGGTTAAAGTTTGAAGAAAGTCAACCCAACACTGAGGCAAGGCTTGAGAATGCCTCTACAAGTGCCATGAAGAAATGAAGTGGGCTTTATGACCACATAAGAAAGCATAAGTCATTGTACAAGTGAATTTGATGTTGTGAAGTGTCTTGCTGGGGAAATATTTCTCATTGATATCATGTCTTCATCCGTGACTTTTAATGTGAATATTCACTACAGGGTTTCTCCAAGTAGTGCTGGAAATCGAGTCCTGAAAAGGTATTGCAAACAAAAAAGAAAAACAAAATTACAAAACAAAAATAAGATGATGGAAATCTTAAGTCATTTGTCTTTCTTGTAAATCGTCAAACTCTTGTTTTTCGAAAATAGCAAAAAAGAATAAAAAAATGATAATCGAAAACAAAAGTTGCAGTGTCAGATTTTTTCGAGGTCAAAATGTTGAATCAAAAATAACAATTTGATACTTTTTTTTTGAGATGTTTGTGCGCATGTTTCTTGAAAACCTTCACCCTTTACCTTTTCCAAAATAAAGGATTTTTCCCAACAAACACTGTCACTACCCTCAGTAACAAAGTAAGCCTTAACGTGACAGTGGCCCCTTCTCCCCTTTTTAGTCTTTAAGAATAATATTCCGGACACTGCTTTTCAATTTGGATTTTGGACACATTCAATCATATCTTTTGTCAAGGCAAATGCTCAAAAACCAAAACCAATATCGTTAGTGGTGGCCCCATGTTTGTCGTCCAAAATGCTGAATGTCCGTGTGGAGTGGAAGTCTGCACATTCTTTTTCTTTCCATTCAACCATGGCTTCCTCACGTTGCAGCTGCCAAGCAGTTACTGCATTTGCTCTCTGCTGTACCTCCGCTGAGACTCTTTTCTAACTTCATTGCTGGACCGAAAAGCTTCTTTCATCCCCTGCTGGTCGCTCCTGCTGCTGTTCCCACCGTGCACCTCTCAAGCTACTGCTGGGATGGTGGACCTAGCCTTGAAGTGTTGGATGCTTGAACTGCTGGAGTTGGAGAACCGAGAGCTCTTCCTTCATGTGCGTGATGGTGCTGGAGCTGGACCAGTTGCTGGATGAAGGTCTGGATGCATGGAGGCTGGACGTGAGGACCGTGAGTGCTGGACGTGAGGACCCTGAGTGGCATTTCCTGACTTCCCACTCTCTCTCTACTCCTGTCTCCTCCTCTCTCTTCTCCTCTGAGCGTCTGGAGCCTGCGCGGAGCCTCTGCCACCGCGCCTTCTGAAGAGTCTGAGATTAGCGAGGAGCTCCTCTGCCAGCCTACTACTCCAGGTAAGTCATCTGCACCTAGATCTACCTTTCTTTCTGCCTTCATTTAAATTTTTCTTTCTTCTTTATTATTTTTTTTTCTTCTCTGCTTTCCTCTTTTCTGCTCTCCCTTTCTTTCTACTTACCCTTTTTTTTTCGCGTTCCTCTTGCCTGCTCTTCCTCTCCCTTTTTCCTGCTTTTCATTTTTTTTTTTCCGATTATTTTCCATTTCCTGCTTCAATCTTCTCCTTTTCAATTTTTTTATATTTTGAAACTTAAAACACTTAAACACATAAAACAACACTGTCTAAAAACTTAAGGGGTATATAGGCTGGAAACCAGACGTTAATCTCCCTTCGATTGAAGGTATTGCAGAGACAATCGGGTAGAACAACGCCACGTACCCCACTTAAAACTAAAAAACACAGAAACATAATATACATGAACAATATGGACAAGGACAACTGGACGTAGATCCGTTTAGGACCCTTTTGCAAGGACCGTGAAACAGATCTGAGACCAGACACTGAAACATCAAAGACTGACAGGACAAAAAAATAAATCTAAAAGGAAACAAGAACAAATAAAGAAAACACAGAACTAAGAATCTAATTTTTTTTATGCTTTTTTTTTATGTTTTGTTTTTCTTTTTTTTATGTTTTTGTTCTTTTTATTTTTATATATTTTTTTTATTTAGAATATATTGAGAGGAATGATGAGTGAGATAGAATCAGAGAGATACACCAGTCAGCGGTGGCGTCCTACCGAAAATCAGACCCAGATGATGACCAGAATCTACAACTTTGGGGTCACACACCCAAGCAGAGCGCAAGTTGTCGAGATCACGTCTCGACTAAGGATCTTCGGAGATGCCAGCGAATACAACGTGCACTGCTGGTTCAACAACCACGGCAATCGGGTCAGGCGCTGGCAAGCGGAGATAGACCCCACTGGCACTCAGTTTTCACAACTGCCGCTATATATGTATGGTAAGACCCTGATCACACCTCAATTTTTTATTGAAATTTTTCACTTCCTCTTCTATTATTAACACAAGTTTTTTTTTGTTGTTGAAAGAATACGACTGGGTGATAATGAGGGCACCGAGGCTGCTGAATCTGTTTCCCGTTCCGATCATCATTGACGATGATAGAGATGAGAGACAAATCCCTCCACCCATGCTTCTCACATTCCGAACCAGAGCTCCCTCAACGGAGCTCTCCCTTAGACCACCACAACCAGCTCGAGAATTCTTCCAGTTTTAGTGTTTTATGTTTTTTTTTTTTTTATGTTTTTTTTGCTGGCCGAGTGTGGCCAGAATTTGAATAAGGCATGTAATCTGAACAATTAATTTTTTTTTTTTATGTTTTTATTTTTTTATGGTGTGTAATATTAACGATCAGAAATGATCGACCCCTGAACAACTTTATTTTCACATATATCTACTGCAAATTTATTTTCAGATCTGATAAATTTCCTTTTCTCAATTACTGTAATTTTTTTGCAATGATGAATGAAATCTTTCTTAGTCTAAACAAATTTTCAAACAATACTGAGTATGAAATAACTAAGAAATTTATTTACAGTGAAGGAAAATAAGGAAAATTAAGATCAGAAGTGAAAATTTTTATTGGTATGAAATAATAAGATAGTGAGGGTCGAAATAAAATCAAGGAATATGCAAAATAATTTTTTGAATTTTTGATTTTTTTTTTAAGGATAACAATTTGAAAACTAAGAAAGAAAAATAAATATACATATTAGAATACAGATTTGGCACAAAAACATTTTATCACAATTTTTATGTTTTATTTTTTATATTTTTTTTTATTTTTAAAAATAACAATTCGAAAACTAAGAAGAAAAGGAAAAACAAACTTAAAAGAAAAACAAAATGAAGAATCTTCCCGAGACCACACTTAAACTACACTGTCCTAAATGTTTTCTAAGCATAAGATCATAAACTAAAACAACAAACAGATAAAGGACAAGTGCACTAAAAATATGAAAACGGGGAAGAAAGAAAAAGAAAACTTCCCTGGTCAGGGTGGCAGTTGCCAATTTTGGATTTGGAGGGAGATGTTCTTCGCCTCAGGATCCAGCATCAAAGTGTTGAGGACGAACTGCTTCATCCTCCAGATCTGATCAAGTAGTGAGATGTCCTCCACCGCCGGATCTAAACAAAAAATATTGTTTCTGAGCGGATTTAGTAGGTGCCTTTTGATCTTCGAACTGCTGTATGTACTGGCACCTTTGTCTTCCAGTGTGGGTGCATGCTGATCAAATTTATATGTACCTCCTACAATATGGTTAGTGCACAATGGTTCCACAGAAATGTCATGTAGAGGTATAACACCCAATCCCAATTCATCATGCTGAGCCTTAGATACAACCTCATAACATGAATCAGTTTCAAATGTAGAAACAATATCTATAACAGGCTCAGATTCATGTTCAGAGGGAGAATTAAAAACATGCTCAGCAACAATATGATTACAAGCATACCTATCATCAGCATAATCTTTAATAACACAGTCAACAGAATAATCAATTTGCGGTATGCTTACCTCCACTTCCTTGAAGATTGGTAGAGTGAGGGAAGATGAAAGTAGTCTACCTGGTTCAGGATTATTGCTTATTCTTGCCTGGTCCTCAAAATCATCAGCATTTTCCTCAAGTGCAAGAGTGGCCATCTGCCCAATCTGATTACTCAGATTCTGCATGGCAGCTTGAGTTTCCTACTGGATCTTCATGCTCTCTTGCTTGAACTTGAGATTCTGCATGGTCATCTGCTCCAATAACTCCTGCAATGTGGGCTCAGAAGTTGAAGGCTGAGGAATTAATTGAGTAGGGGCATCATACTGCTGAATCTCATATTGCTGGACTGGTGGAGGCATAAAGGTGCTCTGGAATGGTGGTTCTTGGTATTGATGTGGGGCATCGTACCATCCCAAGTTAGGGTCATTCCATCCAGGACCGTTGTTGTATCCATCTTGCACAGGGGAAAATTTGCTCAGAAACTGAAGCTCAAGATATCCCCAATCGGTAACGGATCCTAGAGGAAGAGAATCTTGCCAATCCTTAGCTGCTCCGTGTAATGAGTGTGGAAATGCCCTCAAGAAAATGTGATCAAGAGGGACATGTGGAGGCTTCATTGAAGAGCACATGTTGTGGAACTCCTCCAAATGTCTATGTGGGCATTCTCCGGCAAAACCATGAAACTTAGGGAGCAGATATATCAGTCCAGTGCTAAGAACACAATGAATATCATCCTTAGGTGGGACCGGCTCACGAGGAGCGCGCTCAGGAAATTGAGGATGATCATTATAATTTTCATCATAAAATTCAGCAGAATTAAAATCAGAGCAATATGCAGAATAAGAATCATATTCACAGACATTGGCAGAATAAGCAGTATTCACATAGCCAGAATAGATAGACATGAAAAAATAAAACAAATAAAAACTAAATACTAAAAATTACAAAACAGATAAATCACAACACATTTATACATGTTACACACACACAAAAGACAGAACATAATAAATTTATTTATTTATTTTTTTTATTTTTTTTATTTAACAGATAAAACACATGCGACACACATACAAAACATCACATCACAATACAAAATAAAACACAACACAATTAAACATGCTTCAGACACAAACAAGACAGAACAAAATTAAATTTTTTTTTTTTTTAAATTTTTTTTTTAATTGACAAACATAATACAAAACACATCACAATAAAAATATAAAAGACAAAACATATATTACAACCACGTAATAAAACAAAAAGAGTAAAAATCTAAAACAAGAACCTGGACTGAAGTGACAACGCCGCCAAAATTTGCTGAAGGTGTCGTTGTCACCCACAAAAATATACAAGACAAAACACACAAAACAAACATATTAACAAAACAAAAATTTACACAACAAAAATCTAAAACCAAACCTCCATTGGTCCCCGGCAACGGCGCCATTTTGATACGACTGTCGCGGTCATACAAATTTGATGTGCATAGAAGAATGCAGTATAGTCTAACTAGTGACTCCTAGGTCGTCTCTCAAGGACCAATATTTGTGGTTCAGTCTTAGATTTAAGACGAAGGGGGGGGGGGGGGTTTGTCGATGTTTTTGACACTGAAAAATAAAATAAATTAAAAACAACTGAGTTGTAAACACAACTGAATTTAAAAACACTGAAATAAATTTTAACGACGGTAAAAACTGAACGGTAAAAGACGGTAAAAACGAAATATGAAAATTAGCAGTGTTTGAAATTAAAATGCTGGAACTGTAATCATGCATAAAATGTAACAGCAGACGGTAAAATAAATAGACAATAAAATAAAATCACTTGATTGAAAATGAAATTTATCAAAAGATTCAGATGAAAATGAAAATGATCAAATTAATGTAACAAGCGTTCAGAAATAAAATTACATTGCTGGAAAATAAAAACACAGATAGCTTTGGAAAAGGGAAGAGGCAAGAGCCTCTTCCAGGGGCGTGTCCTAAAACTACTCCTACAATTTACTCTACAAATCTCTTCCATCTTCTCTGCATGCTGCCATCCTTTTATAACCAATTCTCTGACCAAGCATAGTCTCCTCCCCCTGAACTTCTGGATGTAGCTTCATTCTCCCTGCCAGCAGAATGTGTGCTTTGTCTTAACGTGACAGTGGCCCCTTCTCCCCTTTTTAGTCTTTAAGAATAATATTCCGGACACTGCTTTTCAATTTGGATTTTGGACACATTCAATCATATCTTTTGTCAAGGCAAATGCTCAAAAACCAAAACCAATATCGTTAGTGGTGGCCCCATGTTTGTCGTCCAAAATGCTGAATGTCCGTGTGGAGTGGAAGTCTGCACATTCTTTTTCTTTCCATTCAACCATGGCTTCCTCACGTTGCAGCTGCCAAGCAGTTACTGCATTTGCTCTCTGCTGTACCTCCGCTGAGACTCTTTTCTAACTTCATTGCTGGACCGAAAAGCTTCTTTCATCCCCTGCTGGTCGCTCCTGCTGCTGTTCCCACCGTGCACCTCTCAAGCTGCTGCTGGGATGGTGGACCTAGCCTTGAAGTGTTGGATGCTTGAACTGCTGGAGTTGGAGAACCGAAAGCTCTTCCTTCATGTGCGTGATGGTGCTGGAGCTGGACCAGTTGCTGGATGAAGGTCTGGATGCATGGAGGCTGGACGTGAGGACCGTGAGTGCTGCTGTCCACAAGCTGATGCTGTGTTGTAGAGACCCTGAGCTGCTTCTATTGGTTCATTCTCTGTATCAGCATGCTACCTATTCATCACCGTGACAACACCTCTTCTTCAATGGTGGTTTCAAGCTGGACATGAGCTGCTGGAAAGGTCACCTCTGTTGTCTACGTGAAGGACGGATGGGCTGGACTGCTGCTGCTGCTTGGCCGTGAATGCCTCTCCATTCTCTGCTCTACTCATGAAACTTGTTACGGCAAACACTTCACACGCTTGGCAACTGCACCAGCTCAATGTGGATCAATGGATACAGCATTTTTCTGGCCGTGAACCAAGCTTCTCTCAAGACTTGCTGGACCCGTGAGTATTGCTGCTGTGTGCGTGAAATGCTGCATGTTACTGCTAGTGGCTGGCCGTGGAGGTGTTGAAGCTGGACGGTGGTTGCTGGGTCACTCTCCCATTCTCATTTCAAGAATAAAAGCTTATGTGTGGAGTATGGAGAGTTAGAATGGAATGGACAGTGGAGTGCCGTGTGGTATTTTTCTTCAGCAGCCCATGCGCATCCTTTCTCAGATATTCCCTTTTCAAATTGGTGGTCCCTACTTTCTAATAATTGGCCGTGAAACCACTTACATTATCTCAATTAAAATAGCACCTCATCATTTTGTAGTTCCATGTGAACGTGCTTGGTTGGTTGCCACATATTAGATGTGATGAACTCCCTTACTCCGTGCACACCAAATTAATTACCTTCCATCTTCAACTTCCAGCCGCGCATACCACAAGAGCCGTGCTATTATTCTTCCAAAGAACCGAGAAAACTATTAAATAACATAGTGTAAAAATGAATATTCTTCCAAATGTCCCAATAATATTTACAGAATTTTCCCTGCACTCAATAATGTAAATAATTAGTCTCAGATAATTCAAATTAAGTGGAATAAGAATTTCTGATCAAATTAAGCACAATCAATAAAAACGGGAAAATACTAGACAATTAAGCACAATTCCCTAATTAAATCTAGCACAATAAGCTAAGTGAAGTGAAGAAAATAATGATTCATCAATGCACAACATAGGAGATATATTTTAAATCATCAAAATAACTGGCCATGAACTATGTTTGCTACTTAAGTTGCCATAAGGATTCATACCATCGGTAGCAAGTGCAAGTCTTAAGTTTCTCGGCTCTACACTAAATTCAGGAAAGGTGCCATCAATGTTCTTCCATTGTGGGGAATCAACTGGGTGTCGAAGAAGATTATCACATTTTCGTCCATCAACGTGCCACATAAGATTCTTTGCATCTTCTTTAACAGAAAACAATCGTTTAAACCTAGGTACTATAGGTAAATACCACATGACCTTAGCCGGTGGACCTTCATTGTGTTCATCATGATTTCCATCAAGTTTCTTCTTAAATCGTGACGAACCACATGTCGGACACACCTTCATTGAAGCATACTGATCTCTATGCAATACACAGTCATTGGGACATGCATGTATCTTTTGGTATTCCAAACCCATTGGACATAGAATTTTCTTCGCGTCGTAATTACGGATAGGTAAAGTGTTATTTTCTGGTAGCATCTCCTTCAGCAACTCCAACAATTCCGTGAAACTTTTATCAGTCCATCCGTTTCTTACTTTCAAAACAATTTCAAAGTAGTCGATAACCTTGTAAAATTGATGCATCCTGGATACAGCTCTTGCTCCGAATTGTTCTTAAGACTATCGTACAAATGAGCTCTTCCAAAATTTTCTTCGCCAACGACACGTACCATTTCGTCTAAATGATCACTCATCCATTCGTCGACGTAATCCGAACCTCTTAAAGTTGTTGGCTTATATAATACTTCCCCATGCCAAGTCCAAACTGTATAACTTCTTATTATTCCATAGACGAACAGATGATCACGGATCTTGTCCAAGTCTTCATATACTTGATTAAGACAACGAACACAAGGGCAAAAATATGCCACGTTCATTGGTTTTGTGTGTTGTTTAACATATTGTATGAACTCATAAACCCCTCGCTCATACTCTTCACTAATACGACGCTGATGAATCCAGCTTCGATCCATACTACTACACTAAACGAAAAGAATCCATGGAAAAAAACTAACTTACGTAGAGAAACAAAAATAAATACCTATCATACGTTGAAGGAAAAAAATAAACTATCATAGGATATGTACACAAACACAAATATCTATCGTTATACATATATCATACGTCCAGAATCAACAAACACGTACACATATATCATACGTAAGAGATATTGAAGGAAAAAAAACCAAACTTGAAATGGAATCACTGGAGAAGATGACGAAGTTCGTTGACAACGAACGAACACAAATATCATACGTTGAAGGAAAAAAAAACTATCATAGTATCGTTATACATATAGATATCATACGTCCAGAATCGACAAACACAACACAAATACGAGCACATACATCATACGTAAGAGTATTTTAAGAAAAAAAAAACATACTTCAAATGGTGTCACTAGAGAAGATGATGAAGTTCGCTGACCCCGTACGAAAAACAGCCTAAAGATAAACGAAAAACAATTGGTCAAACTTAGAAATGAGAACCAAATGACATTACAAAGACATAAACGACTTAAAAATAACCTTCTTTCTTTATCGCAGTCGTCCACCAAGAAGAAAGTTCAAGCAGAAATGGAACCGCGAACAAACAGTGAGACTGTGTTTTGTTTTTACATTCAATAAAAAACTTTCACGTCGCATACAACAAAAATTTGACGTTATGTTTAAAAACAATGTCGAAGTCCCAAACCATTCGACGTTTTCTCTTAAAACAGCCGCCTTTTTTATTAATTTTTTCTTATAAATTGCAAAGGTTACGTCGAATTTGAAGGGGCTTAGACGTAGTATTGGAAGCCAAAAGTTTCTACATTTTTATTTCTTTTTAGTTTTTTTCGTTTAAACACGAGAGCATTAATACAACGTCGAGTTCTGTTGGTTATTGACATTTTGTTCTTCCGCCAAAAAGTACCATACTTTCAGATCTTTTTTCTTTTCTGCCCTCCCATAGAACGTCGTAGGCTACCGGGCTGGGACGTGAAGGGAATTAAAGTACTTGGGAGCATTAATTGTGTGCTTAATAGAACGTCGTATTCGATGGGGCTTGTACGTTTAGTTCTTCCGACAATAGCAAAATGTGGCGCTCTTGTGATTCTTTTTTCTTTAAAATCAAACATGAATTTTTTTCTTTTTTCTTCTTCCTTAATCAATTCAAGTTAGCAGTGTACTGAAATTTGCACTTTTAAACTAGTGATCAGTTTTTGATCAATATCAGAACAACATAATCTTCTATTCTCAACTAGATTGAGGGTTAGTCCACATAACAATGCAATCAACATTCACAATTCACATATCGTTTACTAAAATAAACCTTCATTTCATTTCAAAATAAAACCGAAGCAGTACATAAAACCAGAGGTGACTTAATTCCATGATTACAAAATATAAAAAGAAATCCACATAGAAAAGTAGTCCCTATTCTTACGAAGAAGATTCCATTCAATCTTCATCAGTTGACTCATCATCAGAATCTTCAGTTTAAAAGCCAATGCCATTCTTGTTTTCCTTCTTCTCCCTTTTGAAAAGAGTTTCTTCAACTCTCTCATCCATTTCAGACTTCTAAATTGATCAACAACATATTTCTCAAAATCAGTTTGTGAAATGAAGACAGTATGATCTGCAGCAGAAGTAGGTGTACTTCCAACAATTACCTCATCTCTGAATAATCATCCATTCAAAGTCCTTTCCAGCCCAATAGAAAACAGAATTAGTATACCAATTTCTTATGAATTGTTGCACACAAGTCTGACTTCTTGAGATACATCTGCTCCTTGGAGTATCAACACATGGCTGATAAATACTCCATATGGCAATTTGTGTGCATATTTATAACCTGCAGCGATCATACGTTCTTTTAGTACCGCAACCCAATTGGTTAGGATTCTAGTCTTGATAGCATTCAACAAAAATACATCTTCTGTTGACATTTTGTCCTCGACAAATCTTCCAAGCAGCGATAGCCAAGTCAAGACATAAGCAATCAATTTCTCCTCCTTGTTTAAGCCATCATGTAGGTACTACTTATCCACCGTGTACCTTCGTGGATATCTTAAGGAGTTTATATATATAGCTCTCTTTGTTAGCCATATATTTGACTTAGAATCACGGATATGAGAATTCAAACCTTCATCTTTCAGTCCAACAATATGTGACCAAACTTTATCGTCAATAGTAATGATAACACCTTTGACCCTTGCGTGAATGACCTCATTTACAACCCTCAGGTTTGTGTAGAAAACCTCTACCAAATTTGGATAGCAATCTCCTTTCATCTTGACAAAATCAGTAAGCCCTTGATATGCAATTCATTCTTGAAAAAGGAACCCTTCTTTCTTGAACAATTGTAGATCCAGATACTTGTGAGGATCTACATATTTTATAACTCTCCAAAATAAAAACTTTCCACGGATCTCTTCATCACTTATCCATCCAGATGGGTTTGCGTTTCTTGTAACCCGGGCAACCTTCTTTTTTTTCTAGATGATGATGATGAAGAAGGCATGTCTGGATAGAATTTTTGGAACATCTTTCACAATCTAGTAGTGTTTAACTTCTCAACTTAGAAGCTTAAAATATACAATGGTTACGTCGAATTTTACTAGGCTTTGACGTACTAATTGTCAGCCAGAAGACAAAGAGTTTGACAAAAGACAAAGGATACGTCGTATTCTACGGATATTCGATGTTTTCTTCTTCATCCTCACGCCTCTTTTTTCCTTTTTAAAACCTCTAATAACCTCCCAGTACCATTTTATTTTAATATAAAACTTACATTTTAAGATAACCTCCCATTACAAATGCAACGTTACGGATATTCGAGGTTTTCTTCTTCAGCCTCCCGCCCTTTTCTATGCTTTTTTCCTTTATAAACCTCCCATAACCCACCATTACCTTTATATTTTAAGATAAGATTTACAATTCTTTTTTATTTTTATATTATATAAATTTGTATAAATTTATCTTGTAATATATACATATTATAAAATATAAGAACAATTTGTCGCTGAAATTTAAAGAGAATAAAATTTTGTTTCCTTAAAATATTAATTTTATTTCATATGGAAAATAATAATAATAATATTTTATGAGAATTGTGTTTTAGTTATAGATCACAATAATTAAAATCATAATAAATATTTTTATATTATTAAAAGTAATTTGAAATGAATGCTTTAGGCTAAAGAAATGTATGATTATACTAAAAGACTTTGATTGCTTTTTAAATTATAATACTTTAAGTTTGAGAAAAAATTAAGTTGACAGATAAACTAAAGGTTAAGATAGAATATCGTGGACAAAAATTGAGATAGCTCAGTTAGAAAAATATCGAGAAGAGACGGCATGTATGGAGAATAGTCAAACAAATCTAGACCAAAAATTAAGACATAATGGGTTGGGTCGAAGATTAAGGCAGGTTAAGTTTGACGATTGAGACTGGTTGACCCAAAATGAATGTTCGAAGATTAAGACTTAAGGTCCAGACAAACTAACATAAGTTGAAGGTCGAAACGGGTCGGCCTAAGCCAAAGGTAGGGATGAGCTGACCCGAGCCAAAGGTAGGATAGAGGACTATCTCCTGAATAATAATTAGTATAGGAAATAAAATAAATTGTATTTTTCTTATCAAAGATTAACATCTTTGTGGCAAATATTTCTTTAGGGTTTCTTAGGTGCCTTAAACATTTGTACTTATATATAGGGACACCAAATACATATGTAGACATTTTGGAAGTCATAAATATGCATTTGCAACGTTGAGGGAGGATTCTTTTGGTTCTTGGTTTACAACTCTGATTCTTATCAAAGATTAACATCTTTGTGGCAAATGTTTCTTTTAGGGTTTCTTAGGTTGCCTTTAACATTTATAGCTATATTGTGGTGTTTCCATCTTTGTCTTATGAACCTCCTGAAAGAATTAGAAAAAGTCGAGACGGACGGGTTAGGACATGAAAGAGATGGATCTGTATATTTGAAACAGACCGATCACGACTACCACATAAGCGTTTATAAAAAACTTGAATTTTAAAAAGTCGACGACGATTAATGATCAAACGAACTCTTAGAAAAACTTTTATTGGCCACATTGAAATAAATTATTTTGAGAATTTAATAATTATAGTTAATTGTTAGTATAAATGATTATGATATCAAAAAATACTATGATTAACATTATTAGAAAAACAAATTTGACCCCTCTCATGCATTATTTCTTCGCTTTTTAGTATTTTAACAAACGTGTGATCAATATTCAGCCACATTGTCATTAATATGACCATAAATAATCATTCAAAACTCATTTTCATTTCTTAATTTATAACGCGTTGAATCGATTATTTATTACTTAGAATCGATTATATTAACTTAGCAAAATTGAGAGTGGAATTATATGAATATAGAGTGGCACATCAAACTTTTTAACTTCAAGCCCTCCAAATCTCCCTTTTTTCGCGGGTGATTGAAAAGTAAACAATTTCTGGGGAGTGGGACGTCATTTTGTTTTTAAATGAATCAAACGAGAATTTATTGATTTTTTTTCTGAATGATGTTTGAACGTCGAAATCGGCAGGGCTTCGACGTTCATACAAGAAGGTGGAGTGTGGCAGTTACTAAGCATAATTACCCGATGTACGTCATCAGTTCATCTATAAATATAGCTTGCATTTCACATAATCCCTGCCACCTATTTTCATATTGAACATATTAGGATTCATGTTTTTTATCTCCTTTGCGTTTTCTTTTCCTTAGATAATTAAGCATTTTTGTTCTTCATATTGCAATTTGATAACTTGAACTTGAAAGTGGTTCATTCATCGTCATTTCATATGAAGGAGCCCTTTCAAGTTCAAGTTAAATAATTTTTTTTGTAGTACAAAAATGGTTAACATATCTTACTGAAAGGGAAGTGCTTAGGAAAAAGAAATATGGTTCACAATATGTTTAATGCTGAAACAATTTTGAGATCTAAAATAATTATATAAAAATGTTGTTCAACTTCATCATTTAAAATTGTATGATTCCTTTTTAAATTGTCCATAAGTTGCACTCCTCTATTAGATTTCAGAACTATCTTTTATTACTTTTTCACTGAATGATGTTTTAACGTCGAATGTGGCTTGGAATTGACGTACATTTGGATCAAAATGTACATTTCGATGAAGTACATTTCAATGGATCAAAATGTACCGTACATTTGGATATATTTTGTTTTTCCCCTCTCATAGAACGTCGAAGGCAGCGGGGCAGTGACGTGAAGGGAATTGAAGTATGATGGGAGCATTAATGGGGAGCTCTTAACTTCAAATTAATGACGTGAAGGGTTAGTCTACATACATCACAATCAACATTCACAATTTACATATCGCTTACTAAATTAAAATATTCATTTCATTTAAATCTAAAACCGAAAGAAATATAGAAACCATAAGTGGCTTACTAGCATGATTACAAAATAAAAAAAAACATAGAAAAGTAGGGTCTAAAATAATTATCAAGAAGATTCCATTGAATCTTCATCACTAGAATCTTCAGTATGATCTTGATCAAGAGTAGGTGGACTTCCAACAGTTTCCTCATCAATGAAGAACCATCCATTCACAGTCTTTTTCAGCCCAATAGATGACAGACTTGGTATACCAATTTCTTCTGACCTTTTGCACATAATTCTTTCTTCTTCAGATACATCTACTCTTGTGAGTTCAAGCACCTTGCTGATAAATACTCCATATGGCAATTTGCGTGCATAATCATCTCCTGCAACGATCATGTGGTGTTTTAGTACCGCAACCCAATTGGTTGGGATTCTAGTCTTGATAGCATTCAACGGAAATATATCTTCTGTTGACATTCTGTCCTCGTTCAATCTTCCAAGCAGCAGTAGCCAAGTCAGGACATAAGCAATCATTTTCTCCTCCTTGTTTAAGCCATCATGTAGGTATTGCTTATCATCATATACCTTCCTGAATATCTTAAACAGTTTATATATATAGCTCTCTTTGTTAGCCATATGTTTGACTTAGAATCACGGATATGAGAATCGAAACCTTCAGCTTTCAGTCTAGCAATATCTAACCAAACATTATCGTCAATAGTAATGTTAACACCTTTGACCCTTGAGTGAATGACCTCATTTAAAACCCTCAGGTTTATGTAGAAAACCTTAACCAAATCTGGATAACAATGTCCTTTCATCTGCACAAAATCAGTAAGACCTTAATATGCAATCCATTCTTGAAAAAGGAACCCTTCTTTCTTGAACAATTGCAGGTCCAAATACTTGTGAGGAACTACATATTTTATATCTGTCTAGTATAAAAACTTTGCTCGCATGTCTCGATCACTTATCCATCTAGATGGGCTTGCATTTCTTGTAACCCGGACATCCTTTTCTTTTCTTCTTAATGATGACAATGGAGAAGCCATTTCTGAATAGAATTTTAGGAACGTCTTTCATAATCTCGATTTCTTAACTTCATAAAGGAAAGTGCTTGTGAAAAAGAAATATGGTTCACAATATGTTTAATGCTGAAACAATTTTATGATCTAAAATAATTATATAAAGAAGATGTTCAACTTCAACATTCAACTATGTATGAATCGTTTTTTAAATTGTCTTGGAGTTGTCTTCTACCATTAGATTTCAAAGCTATTTGATTTCTTATGGTTGAAACAACTCGAAGACAAATTAAATTTATAATGTTGACGTCAAATGTTGAGTGCATTCCATGCGAAAGACTGCTCAATGACATGTCTACGTTTAGTCAACAAGGAGTTCATAAGAATCCAAAGAGATTTTTTACTTTTGCAGTGAATGATGTTTGAACGTCGAATTCGGCGGGGCTTCGACGTTCAGAAACTTAATGTCAAATATTTGTGCTCGAGGACGTCCTATATCATTATTCATCATAGAAATATCTACGTTTAGTTAGTAAGGATTTCTTAAGAATCCAAAGAGATTCTTTACTTTTTCAGTGAATGATGTTTGAACGTCCAATTGTGCGGCGCTTTGACGTTCAGGATATTAATGTCAAATATTTGTGCTCGAGGACGTCCTATATCATTATTCATCATAGAAATGTCTATGTTTAGTCAACAAGGAGTTCTTAAAAATCCAAAGAGATTTTTTACTTTTTTAGTGAATGATGTTTGAACATCGAATTGTGCGGGGCTTCGACGTTCAGGATATTAATCATGTGTACTGCTTTTAAAATGATTTAATTTTGCTACGTGGATCATCTAATTTTTAGTATTTTTTTCTTTTTAATTTTTAATCATTCAATGGCACGTCCGACTGTGTGGAGTAGAGGGACATTAATGGTGTGCATTTGCCAACGATATTTTTAACATCTTTTGTTAGGGGTTGGACGTTAATTAGTTCTTATGGTGGAAACAACTGCAATACAAATTAAATTTATACGATTGACGTCGAGTGTTGACTACAATCGATGCAAAAGTCTGGTGATTGTGTCAAATATTTGTGATCAATGACGTCCTATATCATTATTTATCATAGAAATGTCTTTGTTTAGTTAGCAAGGAGATAATATCAGAATCCAAAGACTTTTTTTACTTTTTTAGTGAATGATGTTTGAACGTCGAATTTGGCGGGGCTTCGACGTTCATACAACGTCGAATCCAAAGACATTTTTTACTTTTTCATCAGCGGATCATCTAATTTTTAATATTTTTTTCTTTTTAATTTTTAATCATTCAATAGCACGTCTGACTCTGTAGAGTAGTCGGACAATGTTTCCAACGATGTTTTTAACGTCTTTTGTTGGGGCTTGCATGTCAATTAGTTCTTAATTGAATCAAAAGAGATGTATTACTTTCCACTGAATGATGTTTGAACGTCGTCATTTCATCTATAAATATAGCTTAAATTTTGTGTAATCCTTGCCATCCTGTTTCTTTGTTGAACATATTAGGATTCATGGTTTTTATATCCTTTGTGTTTTCTTTTCCTTAGATTTCGAAGCATTTTTGTTCCTCAAATTTCAATTTGCTCACTTGAATTTCAAAGTGTCGCATTCAGATCTCACAATATGTTTAATGCTGAAACAATTTTATGATCTAACATAATAAATATATGTATATATATATATATACACATATATATATATATATACACTTATATATATATATATATATATATGGGGTTTGCTAACTCGCGTACGCTGTTTCTTCAGTTGGTACATTTTAGGAATGTGTACCGAGTTTTAGTAAACAAAAATACTCTTATATATCATGAATTTTAAGTTTTAAGGTTAAGGGTATTTTAATAATTTTCATTCTCAAAACTAAAAAAAACCCCAAACCCTTATTCACCTCTCTCATTCCTCTCAACCCTTTCTCTTTCATCTCTCTCACTCCAACCTTTTCTCTGTCATCTCTATTGTAGCCCTAATTGAAAAAATAAAAAACACTTGTCTAACCCTCATCCACCTTCCTCACTTCTTCAATTTGTTTCTCTCTCATCTTCATACTCTCCCTCACCCACACAGAACAACTCGCGACACCGCAATGTGTTGCTCTTTCTCTGTTCGTTTATTTATTTTCCACTCTAATAACAAAATAATTGATGATGTTGATGTTGATTTTTTATTGGAGGACTGTGTTATATATTTTCCTTCTTATTATTATTAAATTTTATTTTAAAATTAAAAGTTTATTTTGAGGAAATTTGATATTTTGACTATTAAGTTGTATGAAAATATTGCATATTGCATAAATAAATAAGCTACAAATTTATTCATTTGCAGAACAAACTATTACTTTTTAAATTGATAAAAAAAAATTATTATAAAACCTAAATTTAATTATATGCACTCTTAGTCAGGTTATAAGAAAATGGAAAAATATTGGTGTTTGTGTGAGACTGAGAAGAAGGGTTGCATTTTCTGATCATTCAAAGGAGGAGAGGCTGAGTTTCTGGAAGGTTCCCGGTGCGAAGGAGGTCGTGGAACGTGTTTATGATTTTTTCAATTGGGGCTACAGTAGGGATGATAGAGAAAAGGTTGGAGAGAGATGAAAGAGAAAGGGTTGAGAGGAATGAGGGAGGTGAGTAAGGGTTTGAGGGTTTCTTTTTTATTTTTTTAGTTTTGAGAATGAAAATTATTAAAATACCCTTAACCTTAAAACTTAGAATCCATGATATATAAGGGTATTTTTGTCTACTAAAATCTGGCACACATTGCTAAAATGTACCAATTGAAAAATAGGTGTACGTGCGTTAACAAACCCCATACACACATATATATATATATATATATATATAAATAATGTGTACATCTAGTTATAATTTTTGTCTTATCTAATTTTCACAAGCATATAACATCCGAAGGAATTGGTAATTGGTCTGGATGGTTTATTTAGAGATGATGATTCAACATCTGCAGATGATGAAATTAGAGAGGTTAGTGAAAATGATAAAATTGAAGAGATCTTGAAACCTTTGCTTGAAGGCGCATATGGCAATGACTCAACTCTTTACAAAGGAAAATTGTTTAACAGCGACACCAATGCTTACAATTGTTATTGTTTATTTGCAAAGACTTCTGGTTTTTCAGTTAGACGTGGAAATAGTTACGAACGAAACAAGAATAACATTGAAGATATATATAAAATAAAGTTTATTTGTCACCGAGAAGGTGTTGCTAAACGAAGAAAAATTTTTGAAGTAGAAAAACAAAGGAAACGAAAAAGTTCCAGATGTAATTGTAGTGCAAAATTCTTGATATCTAAAAGAGCATTTGGCTTCGAGGAAAAATGGATGGTTACATGTTTCGAAAACTCTCATAATCATGCGTTATTAGATGAGAAAGAAATTCGATTTCTTCATGCTTATCTTGATATCCCTATTAATGATCAAGCTCATATATTATTATTGTCGAAAGTTGGTTGCTCGGTAAGTCTCATTACGAGAGTGCTTGAAGCGGAGAAAGGGATAGAGGCAGGACATCTACCATTTTCGGACAAAGATATTAGAAATTTTATTAAATCGAGTTTGGTGGACTTTATGAATCAAGTAAGAATATATTATTGTTTGGTGGTACGAGTTTTTTTTCTTCCTTTTTTATAATCAACTTATAAGTTTTTCATATTTCCTTTTTCTAAGGTTGGAGTTGCTGTGAACATTGGAAATTAAGCTGGAGAAGAGGCGATAATGCGTCAAAAGTATCATAATCCTCTAATGAAAATGAGTTTTCCGATTGAGGAACACGCTGCATCCACACTCACATCATATGCCTTTGAGTTGCTTCAACATGAGATTGAGTTATCTACAAAATATGCAGTAATTGTGATTGACAATGACTCTTACTCGGTGCGGCATCACACCAAACTTGATGGAGGTCGTTCTGTAACTTGGATAAAGGAAAAAAGTTCAATTCATTGTTCTTGTAAACAATTTGAATTTTCTAGGATACTATGTAGACATGTTATTCGAGTGTTGTTGAAGAATGACTATTTTAGCATTCCAGAAGAATATCTTCCTTCTCAATGGAGAAGAGAAAGCTCATTGATCCCACAATCAAGACACATAATCAACTATAATGATAACTCCTCTGTTGAGTTTCGATCACTCGTGCAATGTTTAGAGGTTGAATCTTTAAAGACCAAAGATCGAGTTGAAGTAACTACTAAAGAGTTAAAGAAAGTCATTCACTATTTAAAAGACATGTCTGAAGTTCAAGAAAATTCAATTGATCTAAAACATGGTGTTCTAAATGTTGATGAGTGTGATGTTTCCTATCACTTCTAAAATAAAAGGTCGACTAAAAGGATCAAGGGCAAAAGGAGGAGTTGAAGCTGCAAAGAAGTCTCGTCATTATCATTATCCTAATTATGGTGGAACCGATCATGACTCACAAAATTGTCCAATCAAAAGGAAGAAAGACTCATTATTAACTTCTCAATCATCTCCTAATAAGTATAATTCATGATTCTGTTGTATTCTAAAATTTCATTAATTTGTAATATGTAGGTGATTGATTGAAAGTGACATGTATTGGTTATATTTTCCTCTTAATTAAACTTGTGATATTGGTTATATTTTATGACTGTTGCACTGCTTTTGTTCAATAGAACTTTATTACACTACACTATATTTTTGAAGATGGTGAAAATGGAGGCAAATCAAAACAAAACACATAAGTTTCCTAAAAATGAAATACCAAAACGACATTCATTTTTCTCATTATTTACTAACACAATAATGACTATACCTTTATTTTGTTATACGTTATTACATAACATTTAATAATAATAACGATTTTTAACTTATTATAAACTAGTTTTAGTTCTTACAAAAACTTATTTTATTTTCTTTTTCTTATTTTCTTCTCCTTAAAAAAGGTGTTTATAGAGAAGTTCATGTAAACAAGTCTAATGTTAAAAAACAACAAATACATAAATTGTTCTTTGAAGTACCTCGATTCTAGCATAGTGTTACAGAAAAAGGAGTGTTATAAGATTATTCTTTGTATCTTAATATGTTTATTTATTATTATTAATTTTGTATTACATGAAATTACTTATTTCAATTTCATGTAAACTACTCACACTAAATTAAAAAAAGAAAACAAGTTCAATGCAGTTATCGTAGTCAGAAATGCACCCTTCATACATCGATCAGAATAATTCATTTAGAGTGACACCAGTGGCAGCCATGTTTTGCTGCTTCTAATAATAAGATTTTGCTATGTGTGTGTTAAACTATGCATAAACTTTATATCAATTTTTTTTTAATTTCAATATTTATCATTAAAAAAAAGTCATGTATGTATACACATTAATAAATAAACTCAATGTATACTGTGATAAAAATATAATGAAATGTGGTGTAGATGTGCAAATGATGCATGGAAATTCTCTGATTTGTGAAGGTTTTATTTACCCATGACTTAATTTAAAAATGAAATTTAATAATAATAATAATAATAATAATAATAATAATAATAATAATAATAAGGAAAAATATATAACACAGTCCTCCAATCAAAAACCAATATCAACATCATCAATTATTTTGTTATTAGAGTGGAAAACAAATGAACGAACAGAGCAAGAGCAACAAATTGCACTGTCGTAGGTTGTTGTGTGTGGGTGAGGGAGAGTATGGAGATGAGAGAGAAACAAATTGGATAAGTGAGAAAGGTGGATTAGTGTTAAACAAATGTTTCTGATTTTTTCAATTGAGACTACAATAGGGATGACAAAGAAAAGGTTGGAGTGAGAGAGATGAAAGAGAAAGGGTTGAGAGGAATTAGAGAGGCGAGTAAGGGTTTCGGGGGTTTCTTTTTTATTTTAGTTTTAAGAATGAATATTATTAAAATACTTTTAATCTTAAAACTTAGAATCGTAGAAAAGAAAAATATTAAAATCTTAATCATATGCACATGCTTGATGCTCTCACTTTTATTTTCAGAACAATCCTCATACACTACAAAAACCTATAATTTTAGCGGGGGTTATTTTTTTCGTTTCCGACGGTTTTAACCCCCGGAAAGTAAGTTACCCGCGGTTAGGAAAACCATTGGGAAAAGCTGCGTCGTTAAATAATTACCGGCGGTTTTAACCGCCGGTATTAGTGGGGGTTTTGAAAAATCGCCGGTATTAGCGAGGGTTTTGAAAAACTGTCGGTATTAGCGGGGGTTTTGTGAAAACCGCTGGTATTAGCGGGGGTTTTGTGAAAACCGCTGGTATTAGCGGGGGTTTTGTGAAAACCGTCGGTATTAGCGGGGGTTTAGTAAAAACCATTGGTATTAGCGGGGGTTTTGCGAAAACCGCCGGTATTAACGGGGTTTTGCGAAAACCGCCGGTATTAGCATGGGTTTTCTAAAACCGCCAAAAATTTGTCCAGATTTCTTTTTTAGTTTTTGATTGTAATAAAATGGAATTATAATAAAATTTGTTTTATTAACCAAACAAATAATGAAATAATATGAATTAAAACTAAATATTATATATAAAATAAATAACATTGTTCTACATGTTAATATGTTTATACAATTAATGGTTCATATATTAAAAAGAAAGATGTTCAATATTAAATTAAAATACTAAAAATATGAATAAGGATGGTGCATCCTTAGAAAGAATTCCATGACGATCTTCATTCCAAACATTCTTCAAATATGGCAAATTGGGTAAAGTCAAATTCTTCAAAGGAAAAAGGGTTGATCCTCTAGATATCACATCTTTGCTTTTTGTTGTACATTTGACATCAAAAATGGCTTTGACGGAATCTCAGTTTTCAACTTTCAACGTTACTAAATTAGTTAAGAAAGGAAGCAATCGTAGCAGAACATCTTCCACTACTGGATCTTCAAGTTCCACAAGATCTTTCGGTGTTGGTGGGGACACACTTGTAAGGCGTTCATAATTCTTAACATGTACTCAAATAGATAGGTGAGTTGTCAAGTCCTGTTATGAAAAGATAAAGATAAATTAGGAAAAGGAAAAGCA
Source organism: Vigna angularis (assembly GCF_016808095.1). Classification (NCBI taxonomy): domain Eukaryota; kingdom Viridiplantae; phylum Streptophyta; class Magnoliopsida; order Fabales; family Fabaceae; genus Vigna; species Vigna angularis. Next base: position 7,587,778 of record NC_068975.1, read on the forward strand.
ATGTTTGAGCTTTTCCTACTAACTAAAACCCTTGTATTTTAGTACTACTGTACTGTCATATACTATTCCCAATTTCATAGTTTTTCAAACCTTTGAGACTTTTTATTTTGATAAAAGAAGGTAAATGTTAGTGTAAAGTGAGTGAAAGTTTAGTTTTGTCTACTAACAAAGTAGAAAGGTAGGAGTTTCCATATTCTTTTTTCATCATCTTTACATCACCAATTCTTTAAATATCACACCATCATCCATGTCAAACCAACCTATCACTTCCTAAACCTATACACAATCAACCAATATCATAGGTATACCACTAAACTAATCATTCAAGCTATGCTATGGAGTGAGGATTTAAATTTTGAAGTTCTTTTAGAAGTGAGAAAAGAAGAGTGGTGGAAATGAATGGCTTCCATCCTCTGACATCCCCTGAAGTTTATAAACTTAGATCTGTATAGTGAAGCTACCAATAATTTCTATTTAAATACTTTGCCCTCACAATCCTTTCTTTCCTCACAATCCTATTTTGAAATTACTTATCATTTTGAAAAACTTAGGCACAAAATATAAAAGATACTACCTTCTTATGCCCAACACTTAAGAGTTATAATTAAATAGGAGACAAATACAGACAACTCAATGAGTTCACTTAACACTTAATTTACAAAGAAGTAAACCAATTATCAACAACTACGTTTTGGAATTATTTTACTTACAGTTCCTTCCAGCATTTTTAATAATGCCTGCTAAACACCCTCACCAGAATCATCTCGCTAATATTCAACCTTTCAGCCTGTAATATATAATATAGCATTTAAAAATTTAAAGCTATAATGGAAGGCCATTTATGAACTTAGCCATTAAAATTAGAAAAGAACCTTCTTAGTTGTCCACTTCATCAATGTAAAAAATCCCTTGTTGAGCTGCTTGAACATTGAACTATGCTGCCTATATGGTAAAAACCAAACTCACAATGAAGAAATGGCAAGTAGAACTAGAAACAACACACGATATCTTCTAGAAATGCTTAAATTATAAGTAAGTTTAATAACAAAAGTATTCCTCAACAAAGTGGTTTGGGTAGGGCATATGATGTGCAGGGACATAAATATCATCAAAGAATCCAAGACTCACTAGTGCAATGAAGGGAAATGGCACCGGTTAGATTTGCTTATAGGTACCGGTTCTACAACCGAGGCATACGCAGGCGAGGCAATATGTCTTCCCCTTTTGACCTCGGGTAAGAACCGATGCATATTTAATTGGGATACGGCCTCGGTTGCTCCGTACCCGAAGCAGTACACTTTTTATTTTTTTTTTTATTTTTTTTGCAGGACATATGGCCTCGGTTCCCCCTGAACCGAGGCATAAAGCCTCCATCCACCGCCAGTTTTAGGCATCGGTTCTTTTACGTAACCGAAGCAGTAACTTGTTTTATTTTTTTTTAAGCTTCAGGATGTTGTTGATGTTTGTTCTTATGCATCACCCATCTTCCACTGCCATCACCCATCTTCCACTGCCACCAGCATGATTTCCCACTTTCAGAGCTGCAATTCCACATTTTCAGTGAAACAAGAATGATTCTCTACCAGCTTCTCTTCCTCTGTTCCTGGAGGTCTCAGCTCTGCCGCCACTCAAAAACTCCAATCAAAAATCCAAAAATTGAAATCGGAACCCTAGACGAATCGGAATGAGAATGACGTGCTCCCACCACCACCTGCAGAGAATCAAACTCCACCACTCTTGCAAAGCATCATTTAAACATAAAACAACCCAAACAAAATTAGAAAAAGGAGACGGAAGGAAGTTTCCTCCTTCCCTGCAAATCAGAACAAAGAGAAGAAGAACGAGAATGACCGCCCTTGCGCCCCCACTGCGTCTTCACCGCGCCTCAATCACGCCATTGAATATCCTTCGTCGCGCCTCCATCAGAGCAGAGAAGAGGAAGGAAGGGAAACAAAAGAAAAAGGGAGAAAAGAGAAGAGCGGCGCAACTTCTATCTCTGTTTGCGAAATTTAACCCTAAACACATGTTATTACCTCGGTTATTTTTTTAACCGAGGCAATAAGGGTCTACGGCCTCGGTTCTATAAAGATACGAGGCCTAAACGCTCTCAAAAAAATAAAAAAATAATTACAAAATGTCACCGCGCCAGTTTTAGGCATCGGTTCCTTTTGAACCGCGACATATACCTTTGCGCGATAATTACAAAAATGCCACCGCACCAGTTTTAGGCATCGGTTCTTTTTGAACCGAGGCATATACCTTGCGCGATAATTACAAAAATGTCACCGCACCAGTTTTAGGCATCGGTTCTTTTTGAACCGAGGCATATACCTTGCGCGATAATTACAAAAATGCCACCGCACCAGTTTTAGGCATCGGTTCTTTTTGAACCGAGGCATATTCATTTGTGATAACTACAAAAATGCCACCGCGCTATTTTTTGCTTCGGTTACAGCTTAACCGATGCCAAATGCGCGAGTTAAAATCTTGTTTTTTTACTAGTGACTTACTACCAGCCATAGATTCAGAATTATTAAGCAAGACTATCTTGAATAAATCAATATTTGACAATCAATTAACATTTTAGATAAAGCAGATAGTGTATGGTGTTGTTTCATGATGAAAAAAATAGGTTGTTTTCAGTGTCACATCACAGGTACAGAAATACAAAAACTAGCTCTAATAACAACTCCATAGAAAAGTCACATTATTCTTTTAGAACACACTTTTAGCGTCAATTAAATTCATAGTTATCGATCCTAATAGAATAGCATGATGACTAACTGTTAGGTTCCTAGATAGAGGAAACCAGGAAAAACCCACTGCATAAAATAAATAAGCAAACAGGTTGGTTTTCTCCCAAGAAGAGAAGAACTCAACAAGGATGAACAAGATATGCTACCGCGTAAAAACACCCAGAATTCTAACAAGATCCAATGCATTAGTGTTAGAATAATGAACAAACACACCTAACCAAGAGTGATACTACCTTGCCTCATCTAAACTATTAAAGAACAACTTTGAACATCAGTATGTAGGCCTTTATAAAGATTGCATTACAGCAACTACAATGCCAGGATCTTATAATCAACTCTCATGAAGTCTTATTTTACTTTCAATGGGTATCATCATGCCACCAATGTTGAAATCTTATGAAACACTTTTTGATAAAATTATTTTCCATGAAAGTGATTAGACTTGTTGAGAACTAATTTATTATCCTCAATCCTATAAATATACTAATTATTGAAGTTTCTGTTTTGGCAGGAAAGAGCAATACTTCTCTAACTGTAATAGCAATAGCCTTTGTCACACTAGTAATTCTTATGTGCATCTATTTAAGAATGAGGAAGTCACGGAAACAGATTGAAGGTAAGCTAACATCACATTCTCTTTTATTATGATATTTGTTGATTTAATCCTTTGCTATCTGCAATGGAGTTAATAGGGTAAAACTGAAGAAGTACACTATGGTTGCTACCCACAATGACAATAGAATTTGAAATTTCTTCCACTGTTGGAAAAGAAGTGCATGGTTCAATCACTGTCAGGAAATAGTAAAATGAAAAAAGGACACTTGCAATAATAGGTGTTTATATAATAAAATGCATTTGGAGAAAGAATATAAACTTTTTTAAAATGTCTGAAAATCAGCTTATCCAAAATAATTAGTTGTAGAATTTCTGATTCACATAATACAAATAGTCTAAATAAACTTATGCCAATTATCACTTAACTTTAACATGTCAGCTATAATAAATAAGAGATATCATCATAAATTTTTATATTATAAGTTCTACCAAGTTTCCAAAAGAAAGTTATTATTGTTATCATAAATAAGCAAGTAAGTGTCTATAAGAAGAATATTTTCCTAAAATGAAGTAGAATTCCATTTAGAGAACTAATTTGTTGCAACTCATTCCCAGTTCAAGCTGAAAATCATGATGAAATCACATCAATAGAGACATTGCAATTGGACTTATCCACAATCATGACGGCTACAAACAACTTTTCTGATGCAAATAGGCTAGGAGAAGGAGGATTTGGACCTGTTTAAAAGGTAAATATAACAGTGTCACAAAAAGATGTACATCACATCTACAAAATATAGTGGTATACCTAATAGGCCGTTACCCTGACTTACATTCATAAACTTTAAATTTTCAGGGTAAACTCTCCAATGGTCAAGATGTTGCAATCAAAAGGTTGTCCAAGAACTCCCTCCAAGGAGAAATTGAGTTTAAGAGTGAGGTGATGTTAGTGGCCAAACTTCAGCACCGAAATTTAGTTAAGCTGATAGGATATTGCTTGGAAAGAAGAGAAAGGCTATTGATGTATGAATTTGTTCCCAACAAAAGCCTCGATTTCTTCATAATTGGCAAGTCAAAATTAAGGAACCGAACCATCTATTCTTCATTTATAAACATTCTAACTCGTTGAGAATATCGTATCTTGGCTTTGGTTTATAGATGAAGTTGGGCGGGTACAATTGGATTGGGAAAAGCGACACAAAATCATAACAGGCATAGCTAGAGGTCTTCTTTATCTTCACGAGGATTCACGTTTGACGATCATTCACCGTAATCTCAAAGCAAGTATCATTTGTTTAGATGCCGAGATGCATCCAAAGATATCAGATTTTGGCATGGCAAGATTAGATTGTGGAGTTCAATGTTAGATTGTGGAGTTCAATGTTTCAAAAATTGTTATTAAAGTCTTAGACCAAACCAGAGACAAAATGTTTTGAGTTCCCACAAAAAGATCGAACATCAGTAGATCGAACAAACAAAGAACGAGAGAGCCAAAACCGGAGAGCCAAGATCGAACACAGTCTTACCTTGACGATCAATGCGGGAGCGCGCCAGAGCACCTCGAACTTGCTCAACCCACAAATGCCTCGACGCCTCCACCTCGATGCCTCAACCTCGACGTCTCCACCTCGACGCTCCACCTCGCAGAAAACACAAAGCCAAGAAAGAAGAGAAGACTAACACGAAGCCAAGCCAAAGAAGAAGCCAAGCCAAAGAAGAAGCCAAGTAGAAGAAGATTGTGGTAGGGTAGGGTTTGGGGAAAATTTTGATGAAGATGGGGAGAAGGTTTTAGGGTTCGAAAGTATCTGAAACTAGAACAAATGTTACTAGAACGAATGACCGAAGGCGCGGGGAAGGGGATACGGGTTCGTAAGTATTATAAAATTTAAAAAACAATTAGGGGCGGTTGTACATAAACCGCCGAGAATTATTCGGGGTTTCTAGAACCGCCGGAAAATAACCCTCCTAAAATTAATTATATTTGTAGTGATAGATCTAAGAAAATACTCATCAATGTAAATCTCCATCATTTTCTTTAAGTAATAACAAAATCGTTCACACTAGATTGAAGCTTCTCGTATATTATTACAAAAAACCATTATTGCTCCCTAAATGATTGTCAAAATAATAATAAAAAATAGGGTTAGGTTCGTGGTTATGGAGTCATTTTTTAATTGCTTTATATCTCATATTGATTTAATGATATATGGAAGCATCTTTTTATTTGTGAAACATAGATTTTTGATAAATAAATAAAAATTTATATGTTTGAGTTTCATAAATATTTGTGTTATAAATAAAACCTTGATAGGAGTTTCAATCTAAAAGAAAAATAATACTTTGGATATAAATATTAATTATTATTTCTATTTTAAGTAATTGATAACTAATCTTTAATTTAAAAAAATACAATTGATAATTTTTTATAATTAATTAAATAAGCATTCAATGTATTCTAAATAGGGGTTTATAAATACAATTTCAGGTAAGTTAATAGAAAAACAAAAGACATGTGAATTAAAACGACTTCTTCCTAATCTATACAGAAACAAAAATAAGAAATAAAAAACAAAGTTGTATGATCTAACAATGCTTCCTGTTTAAAAAAAAAAAAACTGAACTTGTGTTGAAAGTATGACTTTTTCATTGGAAAGTTGTATTCTAAATACCAGTTACTTCTAAAAGAAATTATCTATTTGGATAATTAAAAACCACAATGGTGCATTTTCCTATAATACAAAGTATTAAAAATGAAAATCAAAACTATTCAATACGAGAGTGATTTATGACTTTTTATACACTAATAATCGTTATGCTAATGTTTGTCGTCAACTTAAACATATTTGGATTAAACTCATACAAACTATAATTCTCATGATGTAAACTTCAGGCAAATTACTACTTAATTAAATTGTTTATTGAAGAAGACCCTAATCCTTGATTGATGTGAAAAGTAAATTAAAAATACTTAAAGCACGCCGGAATTGTTCATGGAAATAACAATATTAATGAAAATTCAAGTACAATATATATATATATATATATATATATATATATATATATATATATATATATATATATATATATATCCTTTCATAGTTACGAAAATTTAGTTTGATGAGTGGACATGATAAATACACAAACCAAAGTTTACAACTTCACATTGATTACGTTTTAATTTTTTTAATGCAAAGTATTAGACAGAGATTAATTATTTGACAAATTACTTCAGTGACTGAACATGAAAATTACACAAATCAAAGTATATAACTCTACATTGATTACGCTTCAATGTTTTAATCCAAAGTACTACGTAGATATTAATAATTTAAGATTGTGAAATCTATGTATGATCCGTATGTTTTCTATTGTGTACACACATACTCGGACATTAGATTCAATGTTTAAATAACTTCATAAATCATGTTTTCACGCTGTTTTTTTTTTCATCTATTTAGTGTGTTTTGTTTTTCTGGGAAATTACAAAATTGTTAAATTTAAAAAAATACTTATTTTAATATAAGTCGTAAATAAATAAGCAAATTTATTTTAAAGAAATGTACAATTACCACTTTATATTTTTCTTTACACAAAATTCGTTATCTGAAGTACAATTTTTTTTTCTTTTAGTTTCTATTATAAAAGTTGTTACAATACATAAAACTTTTATGCCTTATTTATTTTTAAAAATTTGAATTTGTAGAATCATAGATAGTACAACTTATGTTTTTTATTTTATTTTTATAATTTGAAGCGTATATCTTATTCAAGATTATTCATATATTGGATTATACTCGTGACTTTTGCTAAAAGAAAAACATACAATGTAGAGTTGTAACATGCATAAAAGAGAAAGGGTAGAAAAGGGAATGCACGCCTGAAATGGGTAAGGGACAAATGAGTAAATTGACTGAGATTTCTGGTGACAGAGAAACCGTTAGAAAAATCACATGTCAAGCCAAGAGAAGCGTGTATTTGAAGGACTACGTGTGAGCAAAAGAGACAGGCATGTGGTATGAAATTTCTTTCTGAATCTTCTCTCTATTGGTGCTTTCTTCTCTATTCTTCTATTAATTCTGGGTTTCCTCTCTGTCAGGTGGAATCCAATAATATTCCAGCTCGGGCATCATTACACGCTATATTTTACACTATTCTATTAGTGCTACAATATTTCAGTTGTATTTTGCAGTTGAAATTATACTTTTCATACGCCTATATATACTATTCTCTGTTACTTTCACTACCTTAAATAAAATCAGTTGTTTTATTGGTGCTTTCATTGCTCTTTATGGCTGAAGCAACAAGGTTGAAGGATGTTCAAGCTGAACTAAAAACCCAAGGTAGCGAGATTCAGAGGCTATTGGATTGATTTGAGTTGCGGGATCGTCAACGGCGTGAGTGCAATGCACAAAAAGAGGCGGAAAATCAAAATAGATTCGATCAAATACAAGCAACATTGGAACGCTTGTTAATGGAGAAATCGATGCATCAACACCATGAAGAGTCGACGATGAACACGTCTTCGAGGCCGTTGAATGCAGCGTTTCCTATGAGGAATATTTCTCTGGAGTTTCTCACTTTGATGGAACATTGGTACGACTGTCAGCGGTACAAATTTGATGTGCACGAATTAATGCAGTATATTACTAGGAAGTGACTCCTAGGTCGTCTCTCAAGGACCAATTTATGTGGGTTCAGTCTCAGATTTAACACGAAGGGGGGTGTTTGTGTTTGGTTTTGCGAGAAAAAAATAAAAATAAAATTAAAATTGACTGGAATTTAAATAAGACAACTGAATTTAAAAACACTGAAATAAATTTTAATGACGGTAAAAACAAGCGGTAAAAGATGGTAAAAATGGAAAATGGAAAATTACGCAATGGTAAAAACAACGTCTGAAAATAAAATGAACAGAAAAATAAATTGACAGAATTTAACGGTGCAGAAAATCATGAACGGTAATTTTAACAGATAAAAACATTTAACTGAAAATCAAATTCATCAAGGATTCAACGTTTAAATTAAAATTCAACACTTAGAAATAAAATAAAAATGAAATGATCAAACTGTGAAATGAACTACACGCTTCAGAAATAAAATTCATGCATTGTTTGAAAATAGAATTGGAAAAGAAGGAAGAGGCTAAACTACTCCTAATACAATCCTAAAATCTCTCCTAAAATCTAATGAGTCTTCTCTGCTGCTTGGCTTTCAATTTATAGCCACTTCTCTGGACCAACACCTGTATAATCCTCCTTCAATTCAGCTTGGTTGTTTTGTCTTATCTCCAATTGGCAGCTCGTGAATTCCTTCAAACTTCACGTTTGTTGTCTCTAATTGGTAGCTCCTTGTTTCAAGAAATTTCTTTTGTCAAATGTTCAGCTATTGAGCTCCTTGGGCGTGCCAAAGTCAAGAAGGTGGGGTCCTCCATTTTCTACCTCACTTGTCTTCTTCTTCAATTTGTCGTGTACACTCTTCTCCGTTCCAAGACACCAACCGTAGCCCCCTCATCTCCCAAACTATTGGATTGTTCAACATCTCCTTCTCCCTTCTCTTTGCTGCACCGTGAGCTTGAAACGTGTTGCTTCTAATATGCTACAACCAAATTGAAAATCCAAAAGCTTTTCTTTCCATGTGGGCCGTAAGCTTTTCTTTCTCTACTAAATTCAGCACTTCAATTTTGGAGTAGTGCTTTTTGAACGTGAGCTTTGGTGGTCCCCCTCTTTGATTCCACTTCAAGTCCATTATGTGTTCTCTTCTACGTGTTCACCACTCTAAGGTGATCAAGCCTTCTTAACAAAACCGTGACCTTCCAAATGTGGTGGCTCCCACTCATTCCATTTGGTTTACGGCTTTAACCAATTCACACACTCAAAAAGAATTTTCCAATCCTAGGTGGCGGCTCCCATTCCAACGTATACTTGACTTGCGAAAATGAATTGTAGATGGGCCAATGAATAATTGAATGAGTGCTTAAGAATTCTGCAGCCTATTTCCTTTAAAGAAATCACATATCTTATCCTCCAAAGAGCTATAAAACTGTGAGTGGCCCCTTGAAACGTGGTGACTTATTTTTACCATTTTGTTGACTTGCCAATGGTTGCAAAACCGTGTGGAATGTGCTTCTTCTAAATCAATTTTGTCCATGTGAAATGAGTGACCAATGGACCAAAATAAATCAGCATATAACATGAAATATGCTTCTCCCATAACCGTGGCACCATCTTTCCAACTTCAAACAAAAATATTTCACTTCTAAGTTTCCACATAAACACCCAAAACAAATCATTGTGCGGCTTCTTCCAATTAAATAACACCGTGTAAATGAATATTCTTTCAAATGTTCCAAATTTTATCTCCAAAATTTTTCCTGTAATCGATAATGAAATTAATTAGCTCAAATAATTCAAATTAACTAAAATAAGAATTTCTGATCAAATTAAGCACAATTCAGTAAAATGGGAAAATACTGGACAATTATGCACAATTCCCTAATTAAATCTAGTACAATAAACTAAATGGAGTGAATAAAATATCGACTCATCAAAATAGACCACACTTAGTCTTTTGCACTCCTGGGCAAAATTAAGACTCAAATCAGGGAATGGTTCGTAGGACATCAAAGGAGTGACACAAATGCAACATACAGAAAAATAAAGACTCACGAGAAAAATAAACAGAATTTACAAAGTTCTCAAGAAGTCTGGACAGAGAAAAGAAGTAGACAATATCCAACACATAGTCAAGAAAAGCACATACTTACAGAAATCATCCAAGCAATTCAATACATAGCAAAATGATTAATCAGTTCAAGAGGTGATTCAAAAATAACATAACCTCACAGATGCACTAATAGTGTTTCTCTCAAGTGTTTAGGGTAAATAATTTCAACTCAATGTACTCAAGAAAACAAACACAAGTAGACTTGGCAAGCTTCTAATATCAACACTTAAAACATATGCATGTTCAGATCTAAAGGTCTTTCAGGGTTGTAATGGGGCCAAGGATAGGGGAGGATAAAAATATGGATAAGTAGCTAGATCTCAGAAGAATTAGAGGAGCACTGGGAAAAAGTGTAAACACAGTGAAATCTCACCCAAACCTCTAATTCAATCCTCTTCTCGACTCCATTATTCACAAAATTATTTTTCATTTTTTCTCTCTTTTTCTCATCAATTTTTTTTTATCCTGTCTCTTTTTTTTTTCTTTATCACACAACAGGATATAAATCATCATTTCAAAACATGATGTGGAACCAACTAGCCAATTCATCAGAATTCCCAAGGAGACCACACTTATTCATAAAACACTTCTATAGCTCCAGACTTCCCTAAGGTTTAGGTAATCATTGTTTTTCACTTAGGGTCAGTGTATGAGCTTTAAAACAAACAAATGGGGAAAGTATAGGCTCAAAGGGGTTATCAAAGGATAATAACAGGGTAGGCTTATTTGGCTAAAGAGGGTCAAGAAATAAAATGCCTTTATGATTTCTAAACATGCATATAAATCAAGTCTATCAAAAAGAATCAAGCCAAGGCATATGTGCAAGAAATCAAGAGTCATATCACACAAGAAAGAACATTAAGTGGCTCAAATCTCACACAGGGTATCCGTGTTATAATTAATTCAACCTCTTGAACACATAATCATCTTTCCAAGCAGAGAAAAGCAAGGATTGCAATCTATAAGTATTAAGTAAGTGAAGGAAAAATCTACAACTTAGACAAACTCCAGAAATCAAGAGAAAAATGTAAAATTTATTGCACTCAAGACACACTAAAACAACTTAAAACAGAAAAAATTTAGCACACAAAAACAAAAAATTTAACACACAAAATACATACTAACATAAACTAACAGAAAAATCAAAATTTCTCCCCAGTAGACCACACTTAAATCACACAATGTCCTCAGTGTGTTACAATCATCAGATTATCAATTTTAGAGCAGTCAAATAATATAGACAAGTGCAATAAAAAGTTAGGAAATGGGAAGAAATTTTCAGTAACATCCATCAGTAGATGTTATCAGTGACATCCATCAGCAGATGTCTAAATCACCTAGCACCCATCAGTAGATGCTAATAATAATATTTTTTTTTTTGAAAAAGGAGATGACCGGCACTGTGACAACAGTTTCGGTGGCAACAACCGGAACTGTTGCTACAGTGGCAGAACATTTGGCTACAAATAGGCAATAATCGGCGTCTGAGCGGCATTTCCCGACTGCCCGCTCTCTCTCTCTACATCTCACTTCTCTCTTCTCTCTCTCCGCTCTCCTCTCTCTCAACCTGAGCGTCTGGAACCTCTGCGGAGCCTCTGCCCCGGTGCCATCTGAAGAGTCTGAGATCGGCGAGGAGCTTCTCTGCCAGCCTACTACTCCAAGTAAGTCCTCTGCTCCTAGATCTGCCTTTCTTTCTTCTTTCATGTAATTTCTTTCCATACTCCCCTTTAAGCTTTCCGTTATTCCTTTCCTTTATGCACTTCGTTCTACTTTTCTTTCTGCTTTTTATTTTCCATTCTGCCTTCTCTTGTGCTTTCTCTGTTTTGCTCTCCCTTTCCCTTTTCCTGCTTTCCAATTTTTATTATTTTTTCTTTACTGCTTTTCCATTTTTCTTATTATTAAGCACACTAAAAGAAAAAAAAATAATAATAATCTAAAAACAAAATATGGACAACACACTGGACCTAGATCCGTTAGGACCCTTTGCAAGGACCTGGACCTAAAACTGGACAAAAACACTGATGGACCTAAAACTGAAAAATGGACAAACCTGAGACAAGATACTGAACATCAAAGACTCACAGGACAAAATAAATCTAACGGGAAACAAGAACAAATAAAGAAAACACAGAACTAATCTAATTTTTTTTTATGCTTTTTTTTTTCTGTTTTTTATTTTTTTATGTTTTTGTTTTTCTTTTTTTTTTATGTTGTTTTTTTATATATATATATTTTTTTAGAATATATTGAGAGGAATGATGAGTGAGATAGAATCAGAGAGATACACCAGTCAGCGGTGGCATCCTACCGAAAATCAGACCCAGATGATGACCAGAATCTACAACTTTGGGGTCACACACCCAAGCAGAGCGCAAGTTGTCGAGATCACGTCTCGACTAAGGATCTTCGGAGATGCCAGCAAATACAACGTGCACTGCTGGTTCAACAACCACGGCAATCGGGTCAGGCGCTGGCAAGCGGAGATAGACCCCACTGGCACTCAGTTTTCACAACTGCCGCTATATATGTACGGTAAGACTCTGATCAAATCTCCATTTTTATTTATTTTTATTTTCCTCTTAAATTATTAACACAAGTTTTTTTTTTTTTTGTTGAAAGAATACGACTGGGTGATAATGAGAGCACCGAGGCTGCTGGATCTGTTTCCCGTTCCGATCATCCTCGACGACGACAGGGACGAACGACAAATCCTGCCACCTATGCCCCCTGCATTCCGCACCAGAGCTCCCTCAACGGAGCTTACCCTAAGACCGCCACAACCAGCTCGTGAATTCTTTCATTTTTAATATTTTGTATTTTTTTTTTTTTATTGGCCGAGTGTGGCCAGAATAAGGGTTGTAATATGAACACTTAATTTTTTTTTTTATGTTTTTATGTTTTTTTTATATTTGGTTTGTAATATTAACGATCATTACTGATCGAACACCGAACATCTTTATTTTCACATATGAATCTACTGCAAATTTTATTTTCAGATCTGTACAAACTCCTTTCCTCCATTATTGTAATTTTTGCTCAAATGAATGAAATCTTTCTTAGTTAAACAAAATTTTCAATCAAAGATCTGTATGAAACAACTAAGAAATTATTTTTACAATGAAGGAAAATAAGAAAAATTAAAAAATTGAGATCTGAAGTGAAAATTTTCAATGAATTATTGGTAAGAAACTGAGGGCCGAAAAAAAATCATGGACTTCGCAAAACAATTTTTGATTTTTTGATTTTTTTTTTAGTAAAAACACTAAAACTCACGAAGCAAATAAAACACAAAACACATTTTTTTTTAAATATATAAATATATGTACATCTCATTAAATTTTAATGGAAAGGAAAACTTTTGCACGCTTAAAACAAAATATTTTATCAAAAAGATTTTTTTTTTTTTTTAAGATAACAATTCGAAAACTAAGAAGAAAAGGAAAAACAAACTTAAAAGAAAAACAAAATGCAGAATCTTCCCGAGACCACACTTAAATTACACTGTCCTAAACGTGTTCTAAGCATAAGATCATCAATTAAAACACTAAACAGATAAAGGACAAATGCAATAAAAGTAGGAAAACAGGGAAGAAAGAAAAAGAAAACTCCCCTGGTCAGGGTGGTAGTTGCCAATCTTGGATTATCAGGGAGATGTTCTTCTCTTCAGGATCCAGCATGAAATTGTTGAGGACGAACTGCTTCATCCTCTAAATCTGATCAAGTAGGGAAATATCTTCCACCGCCGGATCTAAGCAACAAATATTGTTTATGAGCGGATTTAGTAGGTGCCTTTTGATCTTCGAATTGCTGTATGTACTGGCACCTTTGTCTTCTAGTGTGGGTGCATGCTGATCAAATTTATATGTACCTCCTACAATATGGTTAGTGCACAATGGTTCCACAGAAATGTCATGTAGAGGTATAACACCCAATCCCAATTCATCATACTGAGCCTTAGATACAACCTCATAACATGAATCAGTTTCAAATGTAGAAACAATATCTATAACAGGCTCAGATTCATGTTCAGAGGGAGAATTAAAAACATACTCAGCAACAATATGATTACAAGCATACCTATCATCAGCATAATCTTTAATAACACAGTCAACAGAATAATCAATTTGCGGTATGCTTACCTCCACTTCCTTGAAGATTGGTAGAGTGAGGGAAGATGAAGGTGGTCTACCTGGTTCAGAACTACTGCTTATTCTTGCCTGGTCCTCAAAATATTCAGCATTCTCCTCAGGTGCAAGAGTGGCCATCTGCCCGATCTGATCACTCAGATTCTGCATGGCAGCTTGAGTTTCCTGCTGGATCTTCATGCTCTCTTGCTTGAACTTGAGATTCTGCATGGTCATCTGCTCCAATAACTCCTTCAATGAAGGTTCAGAAGTTGAAGGCTGAGGAGTTGTTTGGGCAGAGGCATTATACTGCTGATTCTGATATTGCTGGACTGGTGGAGGCATGAAAGGACTCTCGAATGGTGGTTCTTGATAATGATCTTGTGGGGTATCGTACCATTCATTGTTAAGATTGTTCCACTCAGGATCGTTGATGTATCCATACTGCTCAAGGGAGAATTTTCTCACAAACTGAAGCTCAAGATATCCCCACTCGGTAACGGATCCTAGAGGAAGAGAGTCTTGCCAATCCTTAGCTGCTCCTTGTAATGAGTGCGGAAATGCCCTCAAGAAAATGTGATCAAGAGGGACATGTGGAGGCTTCATTGAAGAACAAATGTTGTGGAACTCCTCCAAATGTCTATGTGGGCATTCTCCAACAAAACCATGAAACTTAGGAAGCATATATATCAGTCCAGTGCTAAGAACGCAATGAATATCATCCTTTGTAGGTGGGACCGGCTCACGAGGAGTGAGCTCAGGAAATTGAGGATGATCCATATTTTTCTCATCATAAAATTTAGCAGAATTAAAATCACAGTAATATGCAGAATAAGAGTCATAGCTAGAGGCATCCACAGAATAAGCAGTATTCACATAGCCAGAATAGGTAGACATGAAAAAATAAAAATAAAACAAATAAAAACTAAATACTAAAAATTACTAAACAGATAAATCACAACACATTTATACATGTTACACGCATTCAAAAGATAGAACATAAATTGTTTTTTTTAATTAACAGACATAATACAAAACACAACACAATAAAAATATAAAAGACAAAACATATATTACAACCACGTAATAAAACAAAAACAGTAAAAATCTAAAACAAGAACCTGGACTGAGGTGACAACGCCGCCAAAATTTGCTGAAGGTGTCGTTGTCGCCTACAAAAATATACAAGACAAAACACACAAAACAAACATATTAACAGAACAAAAATTTACACAACAAAAATCTAAAACCAAACCGTTATTGGTCCCCGGCAACGGCGCCAAAATTTGGCATGACTGTCGCGGTCATACAAATTTGATGTGCACGAATTAATGCAGTATATTACTAGGAAGTGACTCCTAGGTCGTCTCTCAAGGACCAATTTATGTGGGTTCAGTCTCAGATTTAGCACGAAGGGGGGGTGTTTGTGTTTGGTTTTGCGAGAAAAAAATAAAAATAAAATTAAAATTGACTGGAATTTAAATAAGACAACTGAATTTAAAAACACTGAAATAAAGTTTAATGACGGTAAAAACAAGCGGTAAAAAATGGTAAAAATGGAAAATGGAAAATTACGCAATGGTAAAAACAACGTCTAAAAATAAAATGAACAGAAAAATAAGTTGACAGAATTTAACGGTGCAGAAAATCATGAACGGTAATTTTAACAGATAAAAACATTTAACTGAAAATCAAATTCATCAAGGATTCAACGTTTAAATTAAAATTCAACACTTAGAAATAAAATAAAAATGAAATGATCAAACTGTGAAATGAACTACACGCTTCAGAAATAAAATTCATGCATTGTTTGAAAATAGAATTGGAAAAGAAGGAAGAGGCTAAACTACTCCTAATACAATCCTAAAATCTCTCCTAAAATCTAATGAGTCTTCTCTGCTGCTTGGCTTTCAATTTATAGCCACTTCTCTGGACCAACACCTGTATAATCCTCCTTCAATTCAGCTTGGTTGTTTTGTCTTATCTCCAATTGGCAGCTCGTGAATTCCTTCAAACTTCACGTTTGTTGTCTCTAATTGGCAGCTCCTTGTTTCAAGAAATTTCTTTTGTCAAATGTTCAGCTATTGAGCTCCTTGGGCGTGCCAAAGTCAAGAAGGTGGGGTCCTCCATTTTCTACCTCACTTGTCTTCTTCTTCAATTTGTCGTGTACACTCTTCTCCGTTCCAAGACACCAACCGTAGCCCCCTCATCTCCCAAACTATTGGATTGTTCAACATCTCCTTCTCCCTTCTCTTTGCTGCACCGTGAGCTTGAAACGTGTTGCTTCTAATATGCTACAACCAAATTGAAAATCCAAAAGCTTTTCTTTCCATGTGGGCCGTAAGCTTTTCTTTCTCTACTAAATTCAGCACTTCAATTTTGGAGTAGTGCTTTTTGAACGTGAGCTTTGGTGGTCCCCCTCTTTGATTCCACTTCAAGTCCATTATGTGTTCTCTTCTACGTGTTCACCACTCTAAGGTGATCAAGCCTTCTTAACAAAACCGTGACCTTCCAAATGTGGTGGCTCCCACTCATTCCATTTGGTTTACGGCTTTAACCAATTCACACACTCAAAAAGAATTTTCCAATCCTAGGTGGCGGCTCCCATTCCAACGTATACTTGACTTGCGAAAATGAATTGTAGATGGGCCAATGAATAATTGAATGAGTGCTTAAGAATTCTGCAGCCTATTTCCTTTAAAGAAATCACATATCTTATCCTCCAAAGAGCTATAAAACTGTGAGTGGCCCCTTGAAACGTGGTGACTTATTTTTACCATTTTGTTGACTTGCCAATGGTTGCAAAACCGTGTGGAATGTGCTTCTTCTAAATCAATTTTGTCCATGTGAAATGAGTGACCAATGGACCAAAATAAATCAGCATATAACATGAAATATGCTTCTCCCATAACCGTGGCACCATCTTTCCAACTTCAAACAAAAATATTTCACTTCTAAGTTTCCACATAAACACCCAAAACAAATCATTGTGCGGCTTCTTCCAATTAAATAACACCGTGTAAATGAATATTCTTTCAAATGTTCCAAATTTTATCTCCAAAATTTTTCCTGTAATCGATAATGAAATTAATTAGCTCAAATAATTCAAATTAACTAAAATAAGAATTTCTGATCAAATTAAGCACAATTCAGTAAAATGGGAAAATACTGGACAATTATGCACAATTCCCTAATTAAATCTAGTACAATAAACTAAATGGAGTGAATAAAATATCGACTCATCAAACATCGTCTGTGCTTAGCTGGATTTTCAAGGCAGAGAAATTTTTCAACTATCACAACACACCAGACATGGCTAGGGTGGAAATAGCAGCTATGCATTTTAAGGGTGAAGTGGTTCCTAGGTTTCAAATGTTGCAACGTTTGGCAGCTGTTAATACTTGGGTAGACTTAACCCGTGCCCTTGAATCATAATTTGAATTGCAGCAAACAGGTTCTGTTTCAGAGTACTACTTAAAATTTATGTCCCTGGCAAATAGATCAGTGGGTTTAACTGATGAGGCACTCCTGAATTTTTTTTTGAGTGGATTAAATGTTGATATTAAAAGGGATGTTATGGCCTTATCTCCAATTTCATTGTTGAGGGCAGTGGCGTTGGCCAAGTTGTATGAAGATAAATATTGTCCTGCACCAAAACCATCCTTCACGAAACCAGTGGTTTCATCTTATACAACGAAATCTGTATCACAGCCAGTGCAGCAACCGTATCAGAATCAGCGCATAAATGTAAAAACATCTCTTCCTCCATTATTACCTACTCCAAATATTCCTCCATTAAAAAATAGCAATGTTAAGAGGATTAGTTCTGCAGAAATGCATTTGAGAAAGGACAAGGGTCTCTGTTATTTTTGTGATGAAAAGTTCACTTTTAGTCACAAAAGTCTTAATAGACAATACCTTTTCCTGCAATTAGAAGAAGAGGAAATAGTCGGGCATGATACTGCAGAGAAAGAAGAAGCTAGTAGTCACAATGATTCGGTGGAAGAACACCATTTATCTCTGAATGCTAAAAAGGTGGATTGAGTGTGGGAACCATTCGATTTTTAGCTTACATTAACCAACTGCCTGTGGAAGTACTGATTGATGGAGGCAGTTCTGATAACTTTTTGCAGCCAAGGATTGCAAAATTTTTAAAGCTACCAATAGAACCTGCTACTTTGTTTCGTGTGATGGTAGGGAATGAGAATTATATGACAGCTGAAGGAAAGATTCAACAGCTTAATATTCAGGCACAGGGACATTCTTTTGTTTTACCCGTATTTTTACTACCTATTTCTGGAGCAGATCTAATTCTGGGTGCTAGTTGGTTGAAAACCATTGGTCCTCACATTGCAGATTATGATACCTTGCAGCTGAAACTACTTCATGAGGGTATATTCACTACATTATAAGGGGATAAGGAATTGGTGCTAGCTCAAGCTCAATTACATCACATAAGAAGGATGGTGCATACAAATGCTATCGCAAAGATTTACAATATGAAGTTATTGGAGGAAAATTCCCATTCTGGGACATTGTTGGAAGCACAAGATGATATGGAACCGAAATTAGCTTTATTACTACATACTTATGAGTTGGTTTTTGATACTCCTCATTAGTTACCACCTCAAAGATCACATGATCATGTTATTCCTCTGTTGGAAGGTTCTAAACCGGTGAAGGTTAAGCCTTATAGGTATCTCATAGTCAAAAAGAGGAGATTGAAAGGCTGGTATTGAAAGGCTGGTAGAAGGAATGCTGAAAGAAGGCATTATACAACATAACAAAAGTCCTTTTTCTTCTCCTATTATTTTGGTCAAGAAGAAGGATGACTCATGGAGAGTTTGTACAGATTATAGAGCCCTTAATGTTATATCTATGAAAGATAGTTTCCCATTCCAACAGTAGATGAATTGATTGATGAACTCTTTGGCGCTTGCTACTTCTCTAAGTTGGATCTTAGATCTGGATATCATCAGATATTATTAAAGCCAGAGCTGGATATCATCAGATATTATTAAAGCCAGAGGACAGGTAAAGACAACTTTTAGAACTCGTCATGGTCATTATTTATGGTTAGTCATACCATTTGGATTGACTAATGCACCAGCTTCATTCCAGAGTTTCCACGGGTTATTAAGAAGATGTGTGTTGGTTTTTTTATGATATTTTGGTATATAGTTGCAACTAGAAGGATCATTTATATCATTTAGAAGTTGTTCTCAGGATTCTGCAAACACATAAATTGTTTGCAAGGTTTTCTAAGTGTTGTTTTGGAGTTACTCAAATTGAATACCTAGGACACACTTTATCAGGTTCTGGAGTAGCTATGGATGATACAAAACTGATTGTTGTACGTGCATGGCCCCAACCTTCAAATTTAAAGCAATTGAGGGGTTTTCTAGGCCTCATAGAAGATTTGTGAAACATTATGCCAACATAGCAGCACCAGCGTTTGAACAATTGAAAGTCGCAATGACTTTGGCGCCGGTCTTGGCTCTTCCCAATTTTAAAGAAACATTTGTGTTAGAAACTGATGCTTCTAGAATGGCAGTAGGTGCGTTCTTAGCCAACATCAACATCCAATTGCTTATTTTTCAAAGAAAATGTCTAATAGGATGCAAAAACAATCTGCATATGTCAGAGAGCTATATGCAGTTATAGAAGCTTTGTCTAAATTTAGACATTATCTTCAGGGACACCACTTTATTATTAAGACTGACCAGAAAACTATCTTCTGGGACACCACTTTATTATTAAGACTGACCAGAAAATCTCCCACTTTATTATTAAGACTGACCATAAAATCTGAAGCAATTGCTGGATCAGACCAGACCCTTCAAACCCCTTAGCAACAACAGTGGCTGCCAAAATTCTTAGGTTATGATTTTGAGATCCAATATAAAGCTGGGAAGGAAAACATTCCTGTAGATGCTTTATCCAGGAGTTTTTTCATGGCTTGGTCTGAACCTAACTGTGTTTGGCTACAACAGCTGGTGGACTTCTGATAGGTTTCTGGTGTAGGAACCTTTTGAAACGCACACAACACACTTCCCAAAACTTCAAAGAATGCTGTATAACCTCTCTTTGTATTATCAACTATCAAGAATACAAAGTACACTAGTGATGAGAGCTTAACCTCCCCCTTACAAGAATTAAAGAATTCCTGTTGAACTATAATTCTCCAAAAGTCCCCCCTAAACAAAATACAATGTTTATTTAAACAACCCCTTCCCGCCTTTCCTAACTGCCAAGGCAGTTAGGCCAGCTAATGTTTCTTTCTTCTTTCATACACTCTTAACCTCCTAACATTACCTCCCTCCCCTTCAACAACCTTGTCCTCAAGGTTGAATTCAGGGTACTGATCTTGGATAGTCACCCTATCCTCCCAGGTTGCTCCTTCTCTGCCTCCTTCCTGCCACTCTACCAAAATTTGTTGTATTATATCGTTTCCTTGCTGCCTTTGTCTAACCCCCAGAACTCTCACTGGCCAATAAGTTGGTCCATCTGCTTGCAACTCAGCTGGTAGATCCTTCTCTACTTGTTTTTCCCCCACAGCTTTCTTCAACTATTATACATGAAAGACTGAATGTATCCTAGCTGATTCAGGCAACTGCAATCTGTATGCCACTTTTCCCACCTGCTGAATCACCTGAAATGGTCCATAATAACGAGCTGCAAGTTTGGGATGTAACCGAGTAGGCATGGTAGATTGTCGATGGGGTCTAATCTTCAGATAGACCCAGCCATCCACCTTAATATCCGCATTTGTCCTCTTTTTGTTTGCCTGCTGTGTCATTAAATCTTGGGCCCGATTTAAATGGACTTTTAATTGCTTCAATGCCTCATCCCGTGTCATCAGATCTTGGGCTACAGCTTCCACTGACGTCTCCCCTGGAACAAACCGGCTCAAAGATGGAGGAGCCCGACCATACACCGTTTCAAAAGGTGTGCATCGAGCAGCCCCTTGGTAACTGGTATTATACCAGTATTCTGCCCACGGTAGCATTGAATTCCAGCTTTTAGGTTGTTCCGAGCAAAAGCACCTGAAATATCCTTCCACAATTCTATTCACCACCTCCGTTTGCCCATCTGTCTGCGGGTGGTATTCTGTGCTCATCATGAGCTGGGTTCCCTGCATCTTACAAAGCTCCTTCCAAAATAGGCTTAAGAATAGGGGATCTCTATCACTAATAATCAAAACTGGAATCCCATGCAACCTGACAACTTCTTTAATGAACACCTCTACCACTGTTCTTGCCGAATAGGGATGTTTTAGTGCCATGAAATGGGCATATTTACTCAATCGATCTACCACCACCAATACGGCATCATAGCCCTGAGATTTGGGTAGCTTCACAATAAAGTCCATGCTGACCTCCTCCCACACTGCTTGGGGTATTGGTAAGGGTTGTAATAACCCTTGAGGTGATGCATCCATGTATTTGTGCTGCTGACACACCACACACCCTGCCACAAAATCCGTGACTGCTTTCTTCATGCCTACCTGATGAGTCAATATTTTATTGATTTAACTTAGTTTATTGTACCAAATTTAATCAAGGAATTGTGCTTGAATGTACAGTATTATCCTATTTTTCCTAATTGTCATAAATTTGATCGGAAATTCTTATTTTAACTAATTTGAATTATCTAAGCTAATTATTTTACAAGGAAAAGTTGGAAATACAATTTGGGACATTTGAAGGTTAAATGAGAAATGACAATTGAACCCAATGTATTTCAGCCATTTCAGTTTTCGCTGGTTGCTTGCTGAATTTTGTGTCAACTTGTTTGTCCTCGTTTGAGTTCAATTCTTATCCGTTTTCCATGCAATTTTTTTTTCATAGTTTCGTTTAGATGTCTATTTTCACGTATAGTTTTTCGTTTGTTCAAATTCGTTTTGTACTGTTCCCAGTATTTTTTTTTTTTTTACTCTCCTATGTCAGTCTAGTGTTTACTGTTTGAGTAATTTCTAATCTTTTTGCATTGTTTGATTGTTGTTTGGTATTTGTGGTGGCTGGAATATCATGGTATTGGCTTGATCCAACAACACATCTCATGGCCATAAGTGGTTTAAATTTTAGGACTCTTGCTATGTTGACATGGAGGTGCACTTACGGTAGAAAGAAATTTAGCAACATCCAAAATGGAAAATGGGCTTGCAAGTGAAAGGAAGAAAGTAATTCAATTCTTGAAGCACAAATTATCTTGCAACCAACACACCACACGAGCCACAATAAAAGAAGCACATGCACTCATTTGCTAAGAGGTGTTCACGGTTCTAGCTGGAAAAGCACATGCCGTCCTTAACTCATTTTCTTTATTTTAGAAAAGCTAGACCAAGCATTCATTTTCCAAGTGGCCTATGAAAAGAAGCGTTGATTCATGGTACATTTGGTTGAATGTTTCTATTGTTCAAAACTTGAATGATTCACGGCTGTCCAAGGGTTAAAGGAGAATTGTTTCATGATTTTGTTTTAATGTTTTTAAGAATGAAAGTAAGCTCTGGGTTAAATTCAATTTCAGCATCAATGTTTTGAATTCTTCTTGTTTCTTAGATGATCATTCATTGCTGAAAATAGTAGGTGTGTTACGTGAAAAGCCTTCTTTTTTTTTGTAAGAAGTCCAATAACTTTCTTCTAAAAATTCCATTAGTATTTAACCTTTTCTTGCATTGAATTGTATTTTCATGAGCTGTTTTGGAGAAAGAATATCATGGCTGGAATCTTGTGCACGTTAGGTGATGTGAGAATACAATTTGATTTGCTTTTCATTTAGGAAAAAGATAAGAAGTGTTAAATAAAGTTGGTAATATGTTTTCTTTGTAAAATAAATTTGGCATGGATGTTGTAAGGCACGGTGTTGGATGAAGGAACCTAATTTTATTTTTCTGTTTTAACTGAAACAATGTTCAAGGCATCTAGAGGATTTTTAGAAGGCAATTCCAAAATTTAATTTCTTTAGGAGGATGTTGTATATTTTTTGCTTCAAATTTACGATTTCTGCACTACTGTAATCAAATTTCGTTTTTACCATTTTACCATCTTTTACTGTTCGTTCTTACTGTTTCACATTTGTTGTTTTTACGTTTACTATTTCAATTCCATTTTTACCATTTTGTGATTTTACTATTTTCTTTATTTTTGGTTTACTGTATTAATTTTCGTTTTCTGTCTTTTACTGCTTCAATTTACTATTTTTAATTTATTTCAAGGTTAATTTTGAATTACTGTTTCAATTGTGTTTTTACAGTTTTTAATTTATTTTCATAATTTAATTTTTCTACAATAAAAGCAATCAATCAAACCCCCCACTTTGTGTAAAAAGATCTAAAATTGAATTGCAAAATTATTGGTCCTTGAGAGACGACCTAGGAGTCACTTCCTAATATCTATACTGCATTATTTTGTTGTATCAAATTTGTATGACCGCGACAGTCGTAACAAATTTTGGCGCCGCTGCCGGGGACCAATGACGGTTTGGTTTTAGTTTTTTGTTATGTAAATTTTTGTTTTGTTAATATGTGTGTTTTGTGTGTTTTGTCTTTTGTATTTTTTGTAGGCGACAACGACACCTTCAGCAAATTTTGGCGGCGTTGTCACTTCAGTTCCAGGTTTTTGTTTTAGATCTTTGCTGTGTTTTTCGATTATGTTGTATTTATATGTTTTTAATTGTACTGTGTTCTATATTTAGTTGTTATTTAAAAAAAAAAAATTATTGTTGATGTTCTATCCTGTTTGTGCCTATAGCATGTTTAAAATGTGTTGTGTTTTATCTGTTTCATAATTTTTAGTATTTAATTTTTATTTTATTTTTATTTTCATTTTTCAATGTCTACCTATTTTGATTTTGTGAATTCTGCTTATTCTGTCGATGCCTCTAGCTATGATTCTGCTACTGCTTGGTGCAATGATTATAATTCTGTTGATTTTTATGTTGAGAACAATATGTCTCATCCTCAAACTTCTGAGAGCTCCCTTTGGGAGCCGGTTTCACCTAATGAGGATGGTGATCATTTAGTGCTCACCACTGGATTGATAAATTTGCTGCCCCATTTTCATGGACTTTCGGATGAATGCCCATATGAACATTTGGATAGGTTTTATCGAATTTGCTCTTTAATGAAACTTCCAAATGTCTCGGATAATCTAGTTTTCTTAAGGGCATTCCCGCACTCATTAGAAGGAGCAGCAAAGGATTGGAAAGACTCTCTTCCTCCAGTGCTCATTACCAGATGGGAAGATCTTGAGCATAAATTTCTAAGCAAATTTTCCCCTGTGCAAGATGAATACAACAACGGTCATGTATGGAATGACCCTAACTTGGGATGGTACAATGCTCCACAACATCAATACCAAGAACCACTATTCCAGAGTACTTTCATGCCTCCACCAATCTAGCAATATGAGAGTCAGCAGTATAGTGCTCCTGCCGAAATAGCTCCTCAGATTTTGACTTCTGAGCCTACATTGAAGGAGTTACTGGAGCAGATGACCATGCAGAACATGCAGTTTCAGAAAGAGAGCATGAAAATCCATCAGGAAACTCAAGCTGCCATGCAGAATCTGAGTAATCAGATCGGGCAGATGGCCACTAAATTTCCTGAGGAACAATTTCAAGATGATAGTGCCATCAACGTAGGAGATGAGAACCAAAGTCACGTGTTCACTGCACCACCTACTTTCCCATCGTCCTACGTCCCTACTCTTGCATCGGAGGAGACTGCTGAGCATTTTGAGGACCAGGCAGATATGAGCAACACTCTTGACTCAGGTAGACCACCTTCATCTTCCCGCACTTTATCAATCTTCAAGGAAGTGGAGGTAAGCATACCACAAATTGATTATTCTGTTGATTGTGTTGATGATTGGTATGTTGATGATTATATTGTTGTTGAGCATGTTTTTAATTTTCCCTCTATGCATGATGAAAACCAATTTTTGCTATCACATCCGAATGTTTATTCTCCATGCATTGAACATGAATCTGAGTCTATGGTTGATATTGCTTGTGATTTTGAAATTAATTCATGTTCTGAGGTTGTATCTAAAGTTTAGCCTGTTACACTGGAATTGGGTGTCATACCCCTGCATGAAATTTCTGTGGAACCATATTGCACTAATCCTATTGCAGGAGGTACAAATGAATTTGACCAACATGCACCCATGCTGGAAGACAAAGGTGCCAGCATTCACAAAAGTTTCAACATCAATGGGCACCTGCTGAACCTGATCAGCAACAATCTTTGCTGTTTAGATCCAGCTATGAAAGACATTTCACTGCTAGATCAAATCTGGAGGATGAAGCAGTTCGTCCTTAAAACTTCCTGGCTGGATACTGAAAAGGAAGACCTCTCCCTGATGATCCAAAATTGGCAGATTCCACCATAACCTACGGGAGTTTGCATTTTCTTTCTCTCCCTTTTTCCTGCTTTTATTGCACTTGTCCATGATATGTTATTGTTCTGATTGCTGATTTTATGCTTAGAACACATTAAGGCATTGTGTAATTTAAGACTAGGGGGAGATTCTGATTATTTGTTAGTTTTACTCTGTTTTTATTTTTTTTTGGTATGTTTTCTTATTTTTCGGTGTGTTTTCTGTTTAAATAAAAAATTGTTTCATCTTGTATATTTTTACATGTTTCTCTTGATTTTTGGACATTGTTTAGATTGTAGATACATCTTTCACTCAATTGATACTTGGTTTAAAATTCTTGTTTTTCTTTGTGTGGGAAAATGATTATGATTTTTGAAAGACTGAATCAATTGTGACACAAATAACCCGAGTGAGAATTTGAGCCACTTATTTTGTTTCTTGTGTGTGATATGACTCTTGATCGCTTGTACATATGGTTTGTCTTGACTCTTAATAATTCTTGATTAATATGCATGTTTGAAAATGATAAGGCATTTTTTTTTCTTAAGCCTCTTTAGCCATATAAGCCTACCTTGTTTTTAATCCTTTGATACCCACTTTTGAGCCTATACCTTCCTAATTTCTTCATTTTTAAGCCATACACTGTCCCTAAGTGAAAAACCATAATTACCTTAACCTTGGGGAATTTTGGAGCTAAAGAAATGTTTTCGAACAAGTGTGGTCTTCCTAGGGTTTCTGAAAATTGGCTAAAAAGAAGGTTTTACAATTTATATCTTGTCTCTTACACTTGTGTACTGAAAAGAAAGAAAAGAAAAGAGACACGATGAAAAAAAAATGAAAAAAAAATAATTTAAATAAACAATGGAGTCAAGAAGAGGACTGAAATAGAAGTTTGGGTGTAATCTGACTGTGTTTTCACTTGTTCCTTGCTCCTCTATTTCTTTTGAACTACTTATCCATATTTATCCTCCCCTATCCTTGACCTCATTACAGCCCTAAAAAGACCTTCTGATTTAAACATGCATATTTCTGAGAATTAATTTTAGAGGCTTGCCAAGTCTAATTGTATTTGTTTTCTTGAGATCATCGAGTTGACATTGCTTACCCCATACACTTGAGAGAAACACTAATAAGTGCATCTGTGAGGTTCTGTCATTTTTCGATTCACCTCTTTAATCTGATTAATCATTTTACCATGTTTTGAATTACTGGAATAATTTTGTGAGTATCTGTTTTCTTTGATTCTGTGTTAGATATTGTCTACTACTTTTACTTGTCCAGATTTCTTGAGAACTGTGTAATTCGGTGTGTTTCTTTGTGAATTTTTGTTTTCTTTGTGTTAAGTTTGAGTCATTTCCTTGATGTCCTTTGAACTATTTCTTGATCAACTTCTTGATTTTGCCCAGGAGTGCAAAAGACTAAGTGTGGTCTATTTTGATGAGTCAATATTTTATTGATTTCACTTAGTTTATTGTACCAAATTTAATCAAGGAATTGTGCTTGAATGTACAGTATTATCCTATTTTTCCTAATTGTCATAAATTTGATCGGAAATTCTTATTTTAACTAATTTGAATTATCTAAGCTAATTATTTTACAAGGAAAAGTTGGAAATACAATTTGGGACATTTGAAGGTTAAATGAGAAATGACAATTGAACCCAATGTATTTCAGCCATTTCAGTTTTCGCTGGTTGCTTGCTGAATTTTGTGTCAACTTGTTTGTCCTCGTTTGAGTTCAATTCTTATCCGTTTTCCATGCAATTTTTTTTTCATAGTTTCGTTTAGATGTCTATTTTCACGTATAGTTTTTCGTTTGTTCAAATTCGTTTTGTGCTGTTCCCAGTATTTTTTTTTTTTTTACTCTCCTATGTCAGTCTAGTGTTTACTGTTTGAGTAATTTCTAATCTTTTTGCATTGTTTGATTGTTGTTTGGTATTTGTGGTGGCTGGAATATCATGGTATTGGCTTGATCCAACAACACATCTCATGGCCATGAGTGGTTTAAATTTTAGGACTCTTGCTATGTTGACATGGAGGTGCACTTACGGTAGAAAGAAATTTAGCAACATCCAAAATGGAAAATGGGCTTGCAAGTGAAAGGAAGAAAGTAATTCAATTCTTGAAGCACAAATTATCTTGCAACCAACACACCACACGGGCCACAATAAAAGAAGCACATGCACTCATTTGCTAAGAGGTGTTCACGGTTCTAGCTGGAAAAGCACATGCCGTCCTTAACTCATTTTCTTTATTTTAGAAAAGCTAGACCAAGCATTCATTTTCCAAGTGGCCTATGAAAAGAAGCGTTGATTCATGGTACAAGGGTGACATCCAGCAATTCCCATCCAACAAACAACACAAAGCATGCAAGGACTTCATACTTCAGTAGCTAATTCACGCATGCAGCAAAGGGGGTCCATGTTCTTTGGGATTGGGTCTTGGTGTGCACGGTCTTTATTCTAGCTTGGATGGAGAATTTAGTGGGAGGAAGCATCATGCAGAGGATGGGCTGCACTCATCTAGCAGTTTTGAAGCAGTAACAATACGTCCAGCAGAAGGAAAGAGCGCACCACGGCTGCCTCATTTGGAAGTTGTTGTTACGTATAACCAAGAGAAGCGTGATGGTGATTGAGTTGTGGTACTGTACGGAGAAGGAAGTGTACCATGGTGATGGATTTGTAATTTCCTTCTTGGAAAGAAGCAAGTAGAAAGGTGTGTACCAAGAGTATTGATTCATTCACGGTAAAAATTTTGTTGTTCTTGAAGTGAAGAGGTGATTGGTTGAATGAAGTGGTGAAGAGAAGGGAAGAGAGGGCCCTTTCACGTCTGCTGTTGGAACGTAGGATGGTGGAGAAATGATTGAAGTAAATTTGCTAAAGGACAAAACTTCATGAAGAAGTGGGCCGCTTAGTAGCACCATGTTTAATTCTTTTATTAAGTAGATGGTGAGAAGGTAGAGGGGGAGAGAAGCTCTCTTCCAGAGGGCTTCAGCAGAGTAATTTCCAGTAACTCCAATAGTGGAGTGGAGAACCGTGAGCAACCAGGGATATTGGAGGAAGAAGGAAACAAATCTCTGCTGGAATGGAGGATGAAGTAGCTTGAACCCTTGCTGTCTTCTCATCTGGTTTTATTCATCTTTTCATTAAGTTTTTGTTCATTTGCTGTTACACTCTTGTATGGATTCTATAAATTGTAATCTGGACTTTGTTTGTGCAAGTTAGTTTCATTTTGGAAGCATTTTCTTTCTTTTGATTTATGATGCAAAAATTCACGGTTGTTAAAAGCTATGTTCATTTCTTCATTTAGTTTTCTTTGATGCATTTGGTTGAATGTTTCTATTGTTCAAAACTTGAATGATTCACGGCTGTCCAAGGGTTAAAGGAGAATTGTTTCATGATTTTGTTTTAATGTTTTTAAGAATGAAAGTAAGCTCTGGGTTAAATTCAATTTCAGCATCAATGTTTTGAATTCTTCGTGTTTCTTAGATGATCATTCATTGCTGAAAATAGTAGGTGTGTTACGTGAAAAGCCTTCTTTTTTTTTGTAAGAAGTCCAATAACTTTCTTCTAAAAATTCCATTAGTATTTAACCTTTTCTTGCATTGAATTGTATTTTCATGAGCTGTTTTGGAGAAAGAATATCATGGCTGGAATCTTGTGCACGTTAGGTGATGTGAGAATACAATTTGATTTGCTTTTCATTTAGGAAAAAGATAAGAAGTGTTAAATAAAGTTGGTAATATGTTTTCTTTGTAAAATAAATTTGGCATGGATGTTGTAAGGCACGGTGTTGGATGAAGGAACCTAATTTTATTTTTCTGTTTTAACTGAAACAATGTTCAAGGCACCTAGAGGATTTTTAGAAGGCAATTCCAAAATTTAATTTCTTTAGGAGGATGTTGTATATTTTCTGCTTCAAATTTACGATTTCTGCACTACTGTAATCAAATTTCGTTTTTACCATTTTACCATCTTTTACTGTTCGTTCTTACTGTTTCACATTTGTTGTTTTTACGTTTACTATTTCAATTCCATTTTTACCATTTTGTGATTTTACTATTTTCTTTATTTTTGGTTTACTGTTTTAATTTTCGTTTTCTGTCTTTTACTGCTTCAATTTACTATTTTTAATTTATTTCAAGGTTAATTTTGAATTACTGTTTCAATTGTGTTTTTACAGTTTTTAATTTATTTTCATAATTTAATTTTTCTGCAATAAAAACAATCAATCAAACCCCCCACTTTGTGTAAAAAGATCTAAAATTGAACTGCAAAATTATTGGTCCTTGAGAGACGACCTAGGAGTCACTTCCTAGTATCTATACTGCATTATTTTGTTGTATCAAATTTGTATGACCGCGACAGTCGTAACACTACCCAATATAAAGCTTGGGCGATCTTCCTATATGTGCGAAACACCCCAGAATGGCCTCCTGTGCTGGTCACATGGAACTCAACTAATAATTTGGGGATCCAAGCCGATTTGGTGGATATTACGAGCCTCCCCTTGTAGTGCAATCTGTCATTCTCCAATGTGTACGCTAGATGACAGTTTGGATCCTTCTTAATATCTCTTATTATTCTGCCCAACGCTTCATCTTCTTCGACTTCTCGCAGCACTTCTTGGAAGTCTTGCCAATATGATCGGGATAGTACCTGCAATGCCGCTTCCTCCATACCGCCTTCCTCTTTTCTGGATAGAGCGTCTGCCACTTTATTTGAACTCCCTGTCCTATATACAATTTCAAAGTCATAGCCCATTAACTTGGCTATCCAATTTTGTTGACTGTAAGTTGTAATCCTCTGCTCCAATAGGTATTTCAGACTGCGTTGGTCAGTATGCACCACAAACCTCCTTCCTAGCAAATAAGGTCTCCAATGTTGAACTGCCAAGACCACCGCCATTAACTCTTTTTCATGGATAGATTTACTCAGGGATCCCTCCGATAGTGCTTTGCTTAAATAGGCAATAGGTTTCCTGTTCTGAGTAAGCATGGCACCCAACCCTCCTCCAGAAGCATCGCATTCCACATGGAATACCTGCGTAAAATCTGGCAAAGTCAAGACTGGCGCCGACGTGACAGCAGCTTTCAGTGCCTCCATCGCTGCTCCAGCCTGCTCCGACCACACAAATTTACCTTTCTTTAACAATTCTGTTAAAGGCTTTGCAAGCTTCCCATATCCCTGCACAAATCTCCTGTAGTACCTTGTTAAACCGAGGAAAACCCTCAATGCTTTCAGGTTTTTTGGTTCGTCCCATTGTAAAACAGCTTTGATCTTCTCTGTGTCCATCTCCACTCCTTTCTCTGAGATTTTATGTCCAAGGTATCCTATATGCATTTTTCCGAAGTCGCACTTCTTTCTAGTAGCGACCCAACCATCTCGTTCTAATATGCCCAGTACCAAATCCACATGCCCAAGATGCTCCTCCCAACTTGTACTGTATACCAAAATGTCATCAAAGAAAACTAGTACAAACTTCCTTAGATACTGCTGCAAGAGCCCATTCATCGCGCTTTGGAACGTGGATGGCGCATTTGTGAGGCCAAAGGGCATCACTAAAAACTCGTAATGGCCCTAGTGTGTGCGGAAAGCTGTCTTCTGGATATCTTCTTTCCCCATCCTAATCTGATGATAGCCCGCTTTTAAGTCGATCTTCGAAAAATAGGTCGCTCCTCTCAATTCATCTAAGAGCTCTTCGATTACAGGTATCGGAAATTTATCCGGTATTGTGGCTCTATTTAGAGCTCTGTAATCCACACAGAACTGCCAACTGTGGTCCTTTTTCTTTACTAATATAACCGGACTAGAAAAAGGGCTTCTGCTTGGTCTGATCAGTCCGACTTCCAGCATGTCCGCCACTTGTCTCTCAATTTCTCCTTTTAACAGGTGTGGGTATCTGTAGGGACGCACATTTACTGGATCCTCTCCTTCTTTCAGTGGAATTCGGTGCTCCATATCCCTAGATGGTGGTAATCCCTGCATTTCCTGAAAAACGTGGTAGTGCGCCTGCAACACGGTTTCCAATTCTGCTTTCTGCCCCTCCGTCAAATCCACTTGCCCCTCACCGTCCACCTCTTTCTCCACTCGGCCCATATCTCAAGCTATGACCCATGACTCAGCATCTGTCAATTTTAATAAAGATTGAGGCTCCACCAGCTGTCGGGCTAACACTGGGTCTCCTTGTATCTTCACCTTCTTACCTTCCACGATATACCCCATTGTCATTTCCTTCCAATTTATCATCACCTCCCCCAGTTTAGCTAGCCATTCAACCCCCAATATGATGTCTACTCCGCCCAGTTCGAATAAATGGAGCTTCTCCTCAACCACGGCCTTCGCCAATCTGATCTCTACCTGCTCACAACACCCTCTTGTCTCTTTCCGCTGTCCATCCCCCAAACTCACCTGATAAGGGGGCGTATCATTTATGGGTAACTTCAGCTCTTCCGCCAGTCTCCGACTAATAAAGTTGTGGCTGGCCCCGCTGTCGATGAGGACTAGCACCTCCCTGTGCCCAATCTTCCCCCTCAATTTCATCGTCTTCGGTTGGGTTAACCCTCCGGCGGAACACGCCGATAGCTCCATAGGTTTTGAATTTTGATCTATCCCTTCTTCCGCTTCGTCATCCTCATCCTCCGCCAACAGCAAAACTCGCAGACTCTTCTCCGAGCAGCGGTGGCCAGGAGCAAAGGGGCCTCCGCACCGGAAACAACGACCCTCTTCTCTCCTTTTAAGAAATTCCGGATACGGTAAGTTTCGCACCGTCCGTCCCCGATTATCGGCACCTCCAGTCACACTCCCTCTCGAGCTGCTCGCCGACATCGCTCCCTCTCTCCTAGCTGATCCATTGCCTTCCGTTCCCCCTGTCCGGTTTGTGGACTGGCGTTCGGTTTCGCCACGTACTACCGAACCTACCATGCGCGACCCCGATGGGTTAATTTTCATCCCGTTCCAGCCCCCTCCTTTCGCCCTCATTATCGCATCTTCTACGTCCCGCGCGATCCTGATCGCAACCATGAATTCTTGAGGATCTTGAATGCGGACTTGTCCCTTGATGTCTTCTTGCAGTCCAGCGAGAAAAAACCCCATCACCAGCTCCTCCGATAACCCCCGAGTCTGACCTATTAATATTTCAAAGCTCCGGACGTACTCCTCCACTGATCCCTCTTGCCGCATTGTCGGAAGCTGTTCAAACACCGATCCTCTGGATCCCCCTCCAAACCGATTTACTAACGCCATTTTTAGGGCCGTCCAAGAACGAATCTTGGCTTTTTCCTTCCAAACATTAAACCAGTAACTCGCGCTGCCCTCCATACTAATATACGCCAGCTCCACCTTATCCTCCTCCGCCACTTTTTGAATGTGGAAGAAACGTTCTGCCCGATTAATCCAGCTGTGAGGTTCTCCCCCTTCGAACGATGGTAGATCCACCCGTTTTCGCCAATTGTGTGGTATCCCCCCATGATCAAGTCTTCCCCCATTATCATTCACCGAACTGTCACTCCCTTCAGAGTTTCCTTCGTGATTATTCGTTCTCACCCCCATCATCTGCATCATCTGCTGTATATCTCGTCTCACCGCGGCCGCTTCCACCTTCATCCCCTCCATTGTAATTTCCAGTGTCTCCATTCTTCCTTCCATGGCTTTCTCCGTCAACCCAATTTAATCCGGCAGGTCGGACCAAATTGATAGGTTTCTGGTGTAGGAACCTATTGAAACGCACACAACACACTTCCCAAAACTTCAAAGAATGCTGTATAACCTCTCTTTGTATTATCAACTATCAAGAATACAAAGTACACTAGTGATGAGAGCTTAACCTCCCCCTTACAAGAATTAAAGAATTCCTGTTGAACTATAATTCTCCAAAAGTCCCCCCTAAACAAAATACAATGTTTATTTAAACAACCCCTTCCCGCCTTTCCTAACTGCCAAGGCAGTTAGGCCAGCTAATGTTTCTTTCTTCTTTCATACACTCTTAACCTCCTAACAACTTCACTCAAAAAGATACAAAGTTGTCTCAATTGTTATTAAGGAAAGTATGCTTTTTTGGAAGGGTCGTATTATGGTGCCTAATAATCCCACTCTCATTAATCAAATACTCCAAGAGTTTCATAATTCCAAAATGGGAGGTCATGCCGGTACCACTAAGACCATTAGTAGAATTGGCAATCAATTTCACTGAACCAATATGCAGCAGGGCATTCGAAAATATATCAATGAATCTACAATTTGTCAACAAGCGAAAGTGGATCATGCCTTACCAAAAGGGTTGTTGCAACCATTGCCTATTCCACAACAGGTTTGGGAGGATATCGCTATGGATTTTATCACTCATCTTCCAAACGCTAATGGGTACACAACAATCATGGTTGTGGTTGACAGATTGTCTAAATTTGCCTATTTCATTCCTTTAATATCCGATTTTTCTAGCAAATCAGTAGCAGAAGCATTTATTGTGCAAGTGGTAAAGATACATGGCATTCCAAAATCCATAGTATCAGACAGGGACAGAGTTTTTATTAGCTCATTCTGGCAACAATTAATTAAATCTCAAGGAACTACATTAGCCATGGGTCCGCGTATCACTCTCAATCCGATGACCAAACAGAGAATTTAAACAAGACATTAGAGATGTATTTGAGGTGCTATGTGAATCCTAAGTCATGGATTAATATGCTGTTATGGGCCCAGTATTGGTATAATACTTCCTTTCATCACAGTTTAGGTATGACTCAAGCGGAATTTGGCAGACTTCCACCTAAACTTGCAAGATATGAATACAATCCTAAAGATCCTATTTCAGTGAAGGAAGCTCTGACAACAGAGATCAAGTCTTATTACAACTAAAGGCGAATTTATTGAAGTCTCATAACTATATGAAACAACAAGTGAAGTCTCATAACTATATGAAACAACAAGCAGATAAAAGAAGGACAGACATTCAATTGGAGGTGGGTGATTTGGCATTGGTTAAGCTGCAACCATATAGGCAGCAATCCTTGGCCTTACGAAAAAATAAAAACTGGGACTCAAGTTTTTTGGGCCGTTTGAGGTGGTGGAAAAGATCGGAGTTGTTGCTTATAGAATACAATTACCTGACACGGCTAAAATTCATCCTCTGTTTCACATTTCTTTGTTCAAGAAGTTCCAAGGCAATCTACCACAACAATATCTTCCCTTACCCCTAACAACATCAGAGTTTGGTCCTACAGTGCAGCCATGGAACATCCTAAGGTGTAGAGTGGTAACAAGGAATCACAAGAAGGTATCACAGATATTAGTGCAGTGGGACACCTCAGATCCTAAAGAGACTACTTGGGAGGATGTAGAAGAAGTAAAGGGCAGAAAAGGGAATGCACACCTGAAATGGGTAAGGGACAAATGAGTAAATTGACTGAGATTTCTGGTGATAGAGAAACCGTTAGAAAAAACACACGTCAAGCCAAGAGAAGCATGTATTTGAAGGACTACGTGTGAGCAGAAGAGGCAGACATGTGGTATGAAATTTCTTCCTGAATCTTCTCTCTATCGGTGCTTTCATCTCTATTCTTCTATTAATTATGGGTTTCCTCTCTGTCTGGTGGAATCCAATAATATTCCAGCTCGGGCATAATTACACACTATATTTTACACTATTCTATTAGTGCTACAATATTTCAGTTGTATTTTGCAGTTGAAATTATACTTTTCATACGCCTATACTATTCTCTGTTACTTTCACTGCCTTAAATAAAATCAGTTGTTTCAAGAGTCCACTTTTTTAACAGAAATAATGATAATGTTTAAGTGTAAATTAGAATCTCAGGTCATATAAAAATAATTAAGATAAAATATAGGAGGTATAACTTATAATATAGAGAATATTAAATTACATGTTTAAGTATAACTTATAACTATAGAAAGATTGAAGAATTTATCTATTTATGAATCTCGAAAACAGAAATACACTAGGTTTGGTGCTAAAACCAGTTCTTGCTAACCATGTTTGTGATGGTGTTGAAGTTAATGGTAAATAAGTCATTCTCAACCACATTTTTAACTACAAAGAAAAACAAAACACTGGACCACAAATTCACAACCGTTAAAAAGGGTAGACAGAGAGACAGTGAGTGGGGGAATCTGAGTGAGAAAGAATAGTCTTACATTAAAGACAAACAAGTTGTGGAAGTTCAAGATTACTGTACCACTGTCCATACATTGTACATGTGTCAGCTAAGGTTACAAAACAAGAGATTGCCTTTACATTTAGCCTTCCAATCACATTTCTCTCCCTATCTTCATACTCACAATAATGGGTTGGTCCTAAAACTTGTGACAGCAGCCTCACAAAACCAACCATTTTTCCCTCACAAGTAGATCCGCAAAGTTACTTACAACTAAAATTTTCTATTGTTTTTTTGCCTCTCTTTCATCAGTTCGAGGCATTCAAAGGAGCAGCACAAGGAGTAGAGGAATTTGCATAGTAGCTGAGATGTCTGGTGTTCTTCTTTGGGTGAGTTGTGGACCCAAGGAGAACCCCATCTCTATTGTTGGTGTTGCAGGGAGAGGTGGGAAGAGCCAGAGGAGGTTTGGACTGTGCAATGAGATCACTTTTGCAAGCTTTTCACCTGCAGTGGCAGACCCTTCAAGATCTTCAGAAGAGAGGGTCTATGAAGTGGTGTTGAAGCAAGCAGCACTGGTCAAGGAACAGAACAAGGGTACTAAGAGATCTTTGAATTTGAACAAACCAATTGAAGGTGATTTCACCCAAGGGGATCTGTTGAGAGTTGCTTATGATAGGTGTGGTGAAGTCTGTGCTGAATATGCCAAGACATTTCATCTAGGTACTCTCTCTATACACACACACATTTCTATATATAATCATTGCCTCTTGTACTAATGAGTAGTTGCTGTTCATTGTTAAAATTTCATCCCTATATCAGTTACATATATGGTATGTCTCAGGCACACAATTGATGACTCAAGAGCGCAGAAAAGCCATCTGGGCCATATATGGTATGTGTGATTTATCCTCATTGGCATGCTACAGAAGCTTATCCAATGAGGCGTGTGGTCCATTATTTCTTTGTTGAAATTAAAATTGAAATTGACTACACTTTGTGCATTGAAGTGTGGTGTAGAAGAACAGATGAACTAGTGGATGGCCCTAATGCTTCTCACATCACACCAAAGGCATTGGACAGGTGGGAGAAAAGATTATATGATGTTTTCGAAGGGCGCCCTTATGATATGTATGATGCTGCTCTCTCAGATACAGTCTCAAAGTACCCAGTTGATATACAGGTAGACCACTGCACAAGCCCCAAAACTGGACTCTGAAATTGAACATTTTACCTTTCAAAGTTTCTAGGGAAAATAAATCATTGTTTACATCAGAACTCAAACTAGTCAAATGGGTGTTTACATCTCACACCGACTATACATAGACCATAATCTGCTTTGACAATCCTTACCTCAGGAGCTAGTTTTTCATGTTTAAATTTAAGATGGTATCAAAGTCACTCTTAAATTTTCAAAAATTTACCTTGACATGCAATTTTTCTAAAAGATGTCTTATTTGAATGTGAAGGAGTTGTGGCGGTCAACCTTTTAAGGTAGAGTTAACCAAACCCAAATTCAAGAACAAGGAAAATGATAGGTCTCAAGGACAGAGAATAAGTGAGGAAAATGTACAACTTTGCAAGAAAGCTTAAAACAATGAAACAATTACTTTTCCTGAAATAAGAGTTACCAAGCATGCCAATTCTCTTAAAATGCAGGCCGCTCAAGAAAAAGTGAATGCAATTCAGGTACTGAATTGTTCTGACTTATTAAAACTAATGAATAAGGAGCCTGTGTTCCACAAGATTAGTTTTGAATTTTATAATCGGTATATTTTAATGTATATATATATATATATATATATATATATATATATATAGCCGTGTTCGTGTCCTATATTTTTTCATTTAACCGTATTCTGTGTCGGTGTCTGTGTCCATATCTGGGCTTCTTAGGCTGAAACCTGTCCAATTTACAATGCGATTTGTCTGTTTTGTGTAGCCATTTAAGGACATGATTGAAGGGATGAGATTGGACCTGAGAAAGTCAAGATACAACAACTTTGATGAACTCTACCTTTACTGCTACTATGTAGCAGGGACAGTGGGCCTTATGAGTGTTCCAGTAATGGGGATTGCACCAGAATCAAAGGCTTCAACAGAGAGCATCTACAATGCTGCATTGGCACTTGGCATTGCTAACCAACTTACCAACATTCTCAGAGACGTTGGAGAAGAGTAAGAACCTTTCAGCACAACAATATCTTGGATTCCAATCTATTATCACTGCTATTCATCTATATAAAAGCCTCAATTGCAAGAACCTGCATAAACAGTGAAAAACAATAATTATTTGTTTCTGTTGATGATTATAGTGCAAGAAGAGGAAGAGTATATCTTCCACAAGATGAACTAGCACAAGCTGGGCTATCAGATGATGACATTTTGATAGGGAAAGTTACAGACAAGTGGAGAAGTTTCATGAAGGGACAAATACAAAGAGCTAGGATGTTTTTTGATGAGGCAGAAAAGGGAGTTTCAGAGCTCAGTTCTGCAAGCAGATGGCCAGTGTGGGCATCTTTGTTGTTGTATAGGCAAATCTTGGATTCTATTGAGGCTAATGACTACAATAACTTCACCAAAAGAGCTTACGTAGGAAAACTTAAGAAGCTCTTATCACTGCCTGCTGCTTATGGAAGAGCACTTATAGGTCCCTCAAAAAACATAACCAAAATGGTTACATCTAACTAAAGTTGCTCCAATGAGCATCAAAGTGTTTCAGCTTGTAAATTCTGTTCACTGCAAATCTCAAAGCTAGTAAAGTGTATAACATTTTCAAGTGTTAATTGTATACTTCCATGTAAAAAATATTGAAGAGAAATCCTTTCAATATTGAAAGATAGGTATAGTGGAAAAGATACAGAGATCAGAGAAAGGTGATTTAAAAAATAAAATAAAATAAAATTGATTCAATATTGATGAAGGGACCAAAACCTATCCTCTTCTAAATTTTTCTTGCATTCAAAATTGTGATCTTTGAAAAAAAAAAAAAAAACTAAAAAAGTGGGAGTGATTTAAAATATTTTATACTGATTAGTGCCGTTATTATGATTACCATATATGTATATATAATTAAATTTTAGACTTTTTATATTTTATTACTGTGTGTTAAGTTTATTAAAATTGACATTTGAGACTTGATAGAAGCTAATGATTGTGTACTAATATATTAACTTGATGGAGTTAGTTTCAATATTGTTACACACACACACATATATATATATATATATATATATATATATATATATATAATATTTTCTTATTTTTTATGTAAAGGTCTTAGCATTAGACATGATTACATAAGATACATTTATATGATTTTATGATTTTGAAAGGATAAAATGTTATAGATATAGAAATGTAGTTATTATGTTAAAATGAATATCCTCTCTCCAGAAAATCTTCACCCACTTACTTTTAATTTCTAGTTAAATAATAAATAGTTATGTAATAATAGGATTGTCAAAATCTAAATACAACTTATCTATCTTCATAATTTTTTCAACAATCATTAAATAAAAAAGGGTTAAATATGTTTTTTCGTCCCTTAAGTATCACACGATTTTGATTGTAGTCCCTATTCGAAACATTGATTGCTTTTAGTTCTTATGGTTTTGAAACTAGTACTAGTAGTCCTTAAAATTGGACAGCGTTATCTTTTGTTTGATATGGCTAACGACGATGTCACGTCTTATGACAGCTGTCGTGTCACGTTGATTGTTTCATTTTTCAAGTTGAACCTAACTTCGTCATCTACGGCGACCCAGAAGCTTCTCGTCTCTGCCCCTTCGCCCTCCACACCCTCTAGCACCGTGGTCAGGGAAGGCACTGACATCGTCACCGTGGCCAGTATAAATTTTCTATATTTCGGATTTTGGGTTTCTCTCTTGCGTCAATCGTAATGGCTGCTCTACAATACTTGGAATCGTTGCGCAACGCATACCATAGTCGAATGGTATAATTCGCTCGCAGATCTGTACCAGAAGAAGCTCTGGCATCAACTCACCCTCAAGCTCGAGCAGTTTTTCGCACTTGCTATTTGTCAGCTTCCACTCTTCTTCTTGACTTCATTTTCTATTCCGCTTTTTGTACTCGTAATTGATGGAAAGTTGTACTGTACCTCGGTTTGTTTTGTTTCGGAAATTGTTAGGTTTAGGTTTAATTTGTTTTTGTGTGTGTAGTTGTTGGTTTGAGCTTGATTTGGGAGTTAGGGGTGATGTTGTCTAGAGAGAGTGATTGTGCTATTGTTAGGGTTTTGTTTTGGGGGGCTTGAATTGTTGTGTTTGGAACGGTGGAAAAGATGGGAACTTTTTTCACAGGGATTAGTTTAGATTTGGCGTCCAGTTTTATGGTTTTAGTTATTTAGATTTCGAGGAGAGTGGTGAGTGATGATTTTTAGCGACCTGGTATATACTGGTATAACGTGTGGATCATGTGATTGGTAAGTCAAGGACCATGAAGATCAGAGGGCAGTGTCGTTTGGATGGAATGGAACTTCAGCCACATTGGACTGAATGTGGATGTTTTACTTCAAACAAGATCAAGCGAGCCTTGTTAAATTTGGGAATGACTTAAGTAATTAAACTGTTATTCTATTGATGCCTACCAAGAGGTTGTCGTGGATGGCGACGATGCCGGCACATTCCTGGCCATGGTGCTGCTGAAGGGCGAGGGGGCAGAGACGGGAAGCTTCTAGGTCGCCGTAGATGACGATTTAGGTTCAACTTGAAAAATGAAACAATCAACGTGGCACGACAACTGGCATAAGACGTGGCCTCGTCGTTAGCCATATCAAACAAAAATTAACGTCGTCCAATTTTAAGGACTAATAGTACTAGTTTCAAAATATAAGGACTAAAAGCAATCAAAGTTTCGAATAGGGACTAAAACCAAAATCGTGTGATACTTAAGATATTTAACCCAATAAAAAATAAATTGTACATTATAGTAAAAATCATTAGGTCTTGTAGATTAATTTATTTGATTTATATTTGAAACAACTTTGGTATATGAATCTTATTTATCTTCACTAAATTTTTATATTTTGATATAATGATAAACAACATATATACGTTAAATAACGTTTTTAATAACAACCATATATATAATTATTTTATTTAATATCAACTATAGATTAAGTAAATACAATATATGAACTTGGATAATGCTTTAGTTATAACATACATTTTCCTTTCATATGTTGAATATTTTAGGATTATGAGCTTAGAGAAATAAGTACTATATATTGCATCAAAATATAGCTCCAATTTTCATACTAAAAACATATCTTTACATATACTTCTAATATCAATGGTAAAGAAAGTTTTGGTATTGTTAACACAATAGCATAAGTTAAATAAACTTTAACTTGTTTAAGGGATCTTTAATCGATGCGATCAAAATAAATTATTCTCTCTTTATCATATGTATCAAAATGGTATAGATGTAGTCCTCTCACCAACTAATAAAACTACTCCATATCATATATGTCTATACACATCACTATAAAGACATCCCTCAGATTACTAGTTAGTGAGATACAAGAAAATATTAGAAATGTGGGGTTTGAATGTATTTTTGAAGATATTTTTGCAAATAGTGATTAAGTTAATTGGTAATGTGGGGTTTGAATGTATTTTTGAAGATATTTTTGCAAATAGTGATTAAGTTAATTGGTAATGGTTAGACGGTCTGCACAATAGTTTAAACACTTCGTTAAATAAAGTGTTCTAATGGAAAACGTTGTTTGAAAACAAATGGTATAAATCACACTTTAGTTTTATACTAGGTCACTCAACCTGAGCTATGTCCAGCTCTCCCTTAACAACACATTAAGAGGTTCCATTAATATTTTACAAAGATTACAACGAGTACAAACCACTCTTGGTATACAAGTATTATATCAATCACTCTTGGTTTCAACCCTAGTCAACTTGACTAAAATGAGTTAACCACTCTTGGTATTCGCACTAGATAAACTATCTAGAATGTTTAACTCCACTAAGTTAAAGAATACAAGTGTTTGAATTCACTTTTGAATATAAAAACAACAAGTGTTTTTTGTTACCAATGATGAACATTGATGTCTTGAAGTGATTTTGATAATGATACTGTTGAAGACTTGAAGAATCTTTTTGTACCAATGTTAAAACCATTCTTTGTAGAAACAATTGTATAAGAATCATTTTGCATTTGTAAAAGCACTTAGAAGTTTCATATCTAGCAATTCTTTACAATAATATTCGATTTTCATAGGCGATAATCGATTATCACAAGCTAAGATAGAAAAGGGTTGCTTGCGACAATATCAGTCATCACAGGACATAATCGATATCACTGCTTGGTTTGATATTGTCCAAGGTATGACAATAATCGATTATCACTAAGGATAATTGATTATCAAGTTTTCTAAAACCCCATAACGACCTCAAATAATCGATTATCACTTATGGTAATCAATTATCACTGGTAGTTGGGAACATATTTTTCAGTTTCTGACCCCTGACCTATATATACACATTTCCTAAACCTTTAAGAGGTTAACTAAGCCTTTTGAGAATACAGAATAGTTCTGAGGAAGTTCACAAGTCTTAGAAAGAGTTCAATAAAGTCTTGTGAAAAGGAGAAGCTTGTTTAGTGCGTCTAAGGTCCAAGCGGTTCTCTTCAAGTTGATTGAGATGGGTTTCTTTCCATCGTGGGTCGAAGGAAGGTGTTTTCTATTTCTTAATC
Source organism: Vigna angularis (assembly GCF_016808095.1). Taxonomy (NCBI): domain Eukaryota; kingdom Viridiplantae; phylum Streptophyta; class Magnoliopsida; order Fabales; family Fabaceae; genus Vigna; species Vigna angularis. The sequence continues at coordinate 7,630,153 of NC_068975.1, forward strand.
TTTGCATCAATTTCTTTGTAATCTGAAACTAAATTATAGTGAAAAAGGTTAATCACTCTTTATAGTGATTAACGACTAGACGTAGAATCTGTTGATTCGAACCAAGATAAAATCTGTTGTGTGATTTTCTTTAACTCTATAACTCTTGCTTATAAACTATTCGATAAAAGTTGCAAAAGAAAATCATAATTTTTAAAAGAACCAATTCACCCCTCCCCTCTTGGTTATTGACCATTTACACGCTCTATAAAATGTTCCGCTTTGCGATACCAATCTCAACATTTTTAGTTTCTTACAAGACAAAGACAACTCTTGTAGAGAGGATATGTGAATGATACAATGAACTTCAAAAAACTTGTAAAAGATCTTTTCACAAATGAGTTACAAAGAAATTAGCTTAGACAAAGATAGTTGTGCATAATAATCTTGATAACAAAAGTTCTTCTTTTTTTCTTCTCTTCAACACTTTTCTTTATATAGGCATCTTAGAGCTTTGACTTTCTTCTAGTTATGTAGCCTTTATGATATAGGTAGAAGTGTTAAGATGTCGGCAAGTGTACCGAATCATATCAAGTAATAATAAAATGGTAAGACCAAGTATCCTTTCCCAAAGACTCACGACACTAAACAATTATGTGATTACCCAACTAATTAAGACTTTTGAAGAACAATTTAGTGGTTTTGAATGCAAATGCTATGAAAATAAACATGAATGCAATTTTGACCAATTGAAAGAAAAACACAAAGGTGAATGGATGATACTGAAAATATGAGATGAATATGTTGTTGGGGTTTAGATTTCACCAAGTTTCCTCTCATGCATGTATGAATTCATCTTCTTCATTAATGTTAATATCACTTTCTAAATTACTCAAAACCCGATGTCTCGGCGAAGAAAGCCTATCCTTAATTACTAGTTTACAATGTCTTGTCTTCCTAGCAATTAATTCTGCATTACATACACAGAGAAGCTTAAGATAACCAAAACTCATATCCCTATGTCTAGGAAATACTGATTTTGGGAGAAATTCTCCAAATCTAGGTTTCCCCGTATATGTCCATATCACGAAAACCAATAATCATGCCATGAATGAGTTAAACATAACAAGCATTGAGCAAAGAAGAATAACCTTAACAATTAATGAAAGAAGCATAAAAATATTGGAATCAATTCAAATACATGAGAATTTACAAGGTTACATCATCCCCCAACAACAAAGAATGTTTAAGTCTCCATCGTCATCGAGAAACTAGATGAACAATGGAATGAAAAAGATAGAAAAACCCTAAAAACTGAAGAGGAGAGCTTCCACATCCACTTTTGCCTTCAGAGAGTTGGAAAAATATGAATTTGTGATGGATGCTTAGCCATGCTTAGAATGACCTAGGCCTTGTAGACAAAGCTTCAAAAACCAAGAACAGTATTGGTGCAGCGGATTGAAATCAGCAGTATGGATGCAGCGAAAATTGAGTGAGATTGATTGATGGTTGGTGTGTTTGAGTGGAATGAGTATGTGTGGGAACCTCACAGCTCAGAAGGCCTTCCTACAATGGAAGGAAGCTAGAGGAAAGCAAAGAGAAAGTAGAGAGAATAAATGACTCAAGAGCAATAGGGCTAGAAGTTAATTTCAGCAGCAATTTACTAAGCTCAAAACTTCTTTACATGGTGAAAGAGGTCTCTTATTTATAGGGAAATAAGAGCCTCAGATCTGAAATGAAATTCAAAATGAAATGAAAATTAAACTGAAATGAATGACGCCAATTTTGGTTTGGGCAGTAGCTCACACAGCTCATGTGAATTCTTGGGCAGCAAGTTTGAAAATGGAAAGCACCAAATTCTATTTTGGTGGTTTTTGCCAGCAGCATACATGTCAAACACCTTTGTTTGATAGTTTGGGCAGCAAGCTTTTCCCCCAAGTCTTTATATTGGCAGCTGCTTTTTATTAATCCTACAAAGCAAGGAAAAATGTGCTTTTAATTACGGGAAAAAGAATCAATGTAAATTACCTTCCATAAAAGAAAAATGGTAGGTGATCCTTCTTCCTCTTGAATCCTCTTTGCCATGGCTCTAGTAAGAGGTCCAATGTGCGTCTTAGATGGTCTTCCATCAGAGACCCTCCCTCTTGAAATGGATCTGTCCTCAGATCTGATTCACCTTGTTGATCATTCCCTGTGAAAGGAATTAAATTGCAGATGTTAAAAGTATGACTGACACCATAACTTTCAGGGAGATCTAAGATGTATGCATTATCATTTATTCTTTTGACCACCTGGAATGGACCATCTCCTCTTGGACTAAGTTTGGATTTCCTTTGAGAGGGAAATCTTTCCTTTCTCAAATGAAGCCAAACTAGGTCTCCTTTTTCAAAAACTATTTTCTTTCTCCCTTTGTTGTTGTATTCTGCATATTTTTGAGTTTGTTTTTCAATTTGGATTTTGACCTTCTCATGTAACTTCTTGATGAACTCTACTTTAGAATTACCTTCTTTATGAAAAAAAGAAGATGATTCTGGAAGAGGTAGTAAATCAAGAGGTGTGATAGGGTTAAAGCCATAAACAACCTCAAAAGGAGAAAGATTAGTAGTTTTCTGGACTACTCTATTATAAGCAAATTCAATGTGAGGTAGATGTTCATCCCAAGATTTGTTATTACCTCTTAATATTACCCTTAATAGTGTAGATAAAGATGTATTTACTACTTCAGTTTGCCCATCAGTTTGTGGGTGACATGTAGTAGAAAATAGAAGTTTAGTTCCAAGCTTTTCCCATAAAGTTTTCCAAAAATGGCTTAGAAACTTCACATCTCTATCAGACACTATAGTTTTGGGTAAGCCATGCAATCTCACTATTTCTTTAAAGAAGAGTCTAGAGATATAGCTAGCATCATCTACTTTGTGGCAAGGTATAAAATGAGCCATTTTACTAAAACGATCTACTACCACAAATATAGAATCATACCCCCTTTGAGTTCTTAGCAATCCTAAGACAAAGTCCATGCTAAGGTCTTCCCAAGGGGTATTAGCTATAGGAAGAGGTGTATAGAGTCCATGAGGCATAATTTTGGACTTAGCTTGTAAACAAGCTATACATTTAGAACAATGCCTTTGAACATCTATTCTTATGTGTGGCCAATAAAATTTACTTTTCAAAATATTTAGAGTTTTATCAACTCCATGATGACCCATGAGACCTCCTCCATGACTCTCTTTGATAAGAAGTTTTCTAATGGATCCTTGGGGTATACAAAGTTTTCCTTTATTAAAAAGATACCCCTCAGAAAGATAGAATCCATCAAAAGGTTTCTTAAGACATGATGAATAAGTAGATGCAAATGTTTCATCATTTTCATATAAATCTTTTATGTCATCAAATCCTAATATTTGAGATCCTAGGGTTATTAACAATGCATGTCTTCTAGATAAAGCATCCGCAACAACATTAGTACTCCCCTTTTTGTGTTTGATGACATAGGGAAATTGCTCAAGATATTCCACCCACTTTGCATGCCTTTTGTTTAGCTTTGCTTGCCCTTTAATGTACTTGAGAGATTCATGATCAGTATGTATTATGAATTCTCTAGTTACCAAGTAATGCTCCCAAGTTTTTAAAGCTCTAATGAGGGCATACAATTCTTTGTCATAGGTAGGATAGTTCAAAGTTGCCCCTCTAAGTTTTTCACTAAAATAAGCTATGGGGTGTCCTCCTTGTATTAGAACAACTCCTATACCTACCCCAGATGCATCACATTCTAGTTCAAAGGCTTTGGAAAAATCAGGCAAAACTAGAATAGGTGCATGTGTTAACTTGTGCTTCAAAGTCTCAAAAGACAACTCTTGCTTATCACCCCAAAGAAAAGGTTTGTCTTTTTTGACTAGCTCATTTAAAGGAGCAGCTATGATGGAGAAGTCTTTCACAAATCTTCTATAAAAACTTGCTAATCCATGAAAACTTCTCACCTCTCCTACATTTTTGGGAGTTGGCCATTCTTGTATAGCCTTGATCTTCTCTGGATCAACATGTACACCTTCTTTTCCAACTTTGAATCCAAGGAAAATCACCCTTTCTTGACAAAAAGTACATTTGTCAAAGTTGGCAAAGAGATGATATTCTCTAAGAAGAAGCAAGACTTTTCTGACATGGTTAAGATGTTCTCGAAGTCCTTGACTATAGATTAGGATATCATCAAACTAGACCACTACAAACCTCCCTATGCATTCTCTAAGAACATGGTTCATTAACCTCATGAATGTACTTGGAGCATTGGTCAAGCCAAAGGGCATGACTAACCATTCATACAAACCAAACTTGGTCTTAAAAGCAGTTTTCCATTCATCTCCCTCTTGAATTCTTATTTAATGATATCCGCTTTTGAGATCAATTTTGGTAAAAATGTTTGCTCCATGTAATTCATCCAACATGTCATCTAATCTAGGAATGGGGTGCCTATATTTGACAGTTATATTGTTGATGGCCCTACAATCTATACACATCCTCCAAGATCCATCCTTCTTAGGAACCAACAACACAGGCACATCACAAGGACTTAAACTCTTTTGGATCCACCCTTTATTCAACAATTCATTGACTTGTTTCTCTATTTCTTTTGTTTCCATGGGATTGGTCTTATAGGCTGGCCTGTTAGGAAGGCTAGCCCTAGGCACTAAATCTATTTGATGTTCTATTCCTCTTAAAGGTGGTAATCCACTTGGTACCTCTTTAGGAAATACATCATCAAATTCTTTTAAAAGCTTTTGCAACCCCTTTGGTAGAGAACCAAATTCATGATTTATTGAAACAAGTGCCTCTTTGCAATAGAGAAGAAAATGAGGTTGTCCAAGAAAAAGATTTTTAGAAATATTCAAAGTTTGAGGTTGGACAACTTCCTTATTTGAGGCATGGTTTAGGGTTTTCTCCTTTCCTTCTTTCCTACTTTTCTTTTCTCCATCCAACTTCTTTTTAAGAATTATTTGATCCTCTCTTACTTGTGAAGGTGTAAGAGGACACAAGATAATTTTCTTTCCCTTGTGTTGAATGGTGATTTTATTGGTGACTCCATCATGTAAAGCTTGCTTATCATATTGCCAAGGTCTTCCAAGTAATATGTGCCCAGCTTCCATTGGTACTATATCACAAACAATTTGATCTTCATATTTGCCAATGGAAATGGGTACTCTTACTTGTTCTTTAACTATTATTCCATCATCCTCTTTGATCCATTGAAGTTTGTAAGGTTTATGATGATGATTAATGGTTAAGCCAAGCTTCTCTACCATTCTAGAACTACAACAGTTACAACAAGAACCACTATCCACAATCATTGAACATGTATTTTCCAAAACTTTGCATCTTTTGTGGAATAGGTTCTCTCTTTGTGACTGTTCTAATTCTACATGTTTACTTTCCAGGAGTCTCCTTACCATAAGTAAGTCACCATCACAAGGTAAAGCTTCTTCTTCTTCAGAAGTGGATGTTTCAGACGCACTATATGAAGAACCCTCACTTTCACTCTCATGCTCAAGGATGTAAGTTGACCTTCTATTGCGGCACTCAGATGCATAGTGCCCTTTTTCCCCACATCTAAAGCACTTAGTCTCCTTACTCTTATGATCTCTTGAAGGTTCTTTGACTTTTTCTTTTACTCTCTCTCTCTCTCTCTAACTTCTTCATATCTTGGCTTGGTTAGACTACCCTCCCTCTTATACTTCTTCTTATGGTTAGAACTATGAGGGTAATCTTTTTTGGTGGAGCTTTTCCTCTTGAGTTGTTGCTCTACCCTCACACAAAGTTGGGCTAACTCATTGAGATCATTGTAGGGTATAAGTTCAACCCTATCTCTTATGTCATAGTTGAGTCCATTTTGAAACCTAGCAATTGTTATCCTAGGTTCTTCTCTTATCCCAACTCTCAACATGAGTAACTCCATTTTCTGTCTATATTCCTCAACACTCAAGTTCCTTTGTTGGAGTTTGTGGAGCTTATCCATTAATTCCCTATCATAATAGGTTGGTACATGCCTTCTTCTCAAGGCAGTTCTCAACTCATTCCAATATCTGATGGGAGGTAAGTGTCTTAGCCTATAATCCTTGACCAAGGCTGCCCACCAAATTAAGGCATAGCCTTGAAAGCTTAGAGAAGCCATGGTGACTCTCCTTTCATCATCTATTTGGTGGCACTCAAACAATTGCTCAACTTTCATTTCCCACTCTAGATATTCTTCCACATCATCCTTTCCATGAAAAGAAGGTAGATCAATTTTGGGCTCTCTTGGATGGTGTTCTCTCACTCTATGATGTCTTCTAGGAGGCATTTGGTAGTGGTCATCATTGTGATGACTACTATATTACTCAAGCTCACCAGGAGAAGATGATGATTCTTCTCTTCTTCTATGGGAAGATCTCTTTTTTCTTTTGTCTTGATTATTCAAAAGTTGACTAATAATTTCTTTGAGCTCATTAATCTCTCTATCCCTTTGTTCAAATTTTTGTTGAAATTCCTCCCTTAAAGAACTCTCACTATTGGGTTTGATGCTACCTTGCACACTTGATTGACTCATTCTTGTCAAATGAAAAAGGTTTTTACAAGGTTTTCAAAATATTTGACAAGTAATGAATGAAAAGATTTTCACAATTTTTTTCTTTGTTTTTGGTGAAAATTTTCTAAAGAGATTCTAAAGGTGAAAGATGTTTCTAAGTAGCCCCCAGGAAGAAGAGGTGAGTCACTAATGGACAAGCTTAAAAACCAAGTTCTTCCTTAGCCAGAGTTTCCTTAGAGTTATCTTTTACCTAAGTTTCTAATTAGAAATTCTTCAAATTCTTTTCAAATGTTATGAAATGAACCTATAACCAAAGAAAGGTTGTCTAAATTCTATGCAATCCTATATATCACGGAGGCAAAAAGATTAAGCAACAAAGTAATGAAAACAATAAAGATGCAAGAATGTAAATGCTAGACGGCCCTAAGTGAAAGTGCAAGTGACACTTGGAGCCCCTTGACACACTTCCACACTAAAGAAAACGAAATTGGACTATTACAATGTTCAATTGTGAACTTGGAATTGCTTCAAGAGCATTTTCCCAAGTCACTTAACTCAAAACAACAAAAGTAAACTGAAATACACTTTTCAAACAGCAAATTCCGTGATATAGACTTGAAATGAGGCCAAGAATTTAATGAAAACTTTGTCTTCTTGCTGCTGCATAAGGCTAATTGAATTGGAGATGCAAGTTGCTGCTGTAACAAAATTTACAGCTTGCTGGACAGTGATATTTAGCTGCTGTTGAGTCTTCCTTCTTGCTCCACTTTCAATGCTCAAACCACTTCCTAGGAGGCTACCAAAGTAGGAGAAGGATTCTGGTGCTGGATGCCCCAAACAGCTTGCACATACACTCCAAAACTCAGCAAAATCACCCTAATCAGTTTAAAAATCTGCACCAAACTATGCTGCTGTTTGCACCAAACTATGCTGCTGTTTTGAAACTTAGGATGCCAAACAAAATAGACACAACAATTTGGAACAACACACCAATGAAAGGAACACAAAAGGAACCTATCAAAGGCACTAGAATGGATGAAGAAAGCAAGAAAAACACAAGCACAGTTCAGAAATTATTCCAAATGCAAACTGTTTGATAATTTTCAGAAGTGTTTGATAAAATGCCCCAATGAATTTCAGATTTTGTGTTTTTGATTTTTCAGGGCCTGTAATCTGGATTGGTTGGTTCTAACAGCTTTTTAACACTTGATACTTCTTCTTTTGATCATGTATTTTCATTTTTTTAAACATTGAACCAGCTTTTTCACAATCCAGCAATGAAATTTACACTAAAATTACCAAAACAGTGGCTGAAAAAAAAAAACATAAACTGCACCAGAAAAATGAACTAAAATGGTGGTTTTGGAACCTAAAATGAGTGGCAGTGATTCAAAAACTTTGATGAATGTTGTTCAAAAAACTTTTCTTGGTGATATTAAACATGTTTAAACTCTTAAACAGCTGAAACAATGATTAATATTCAGAATCACTGATCCACTTCAATTTTTAACTCAAAAATGATGGTTTAAATATCCAATCTGCATACAAATTCATTTTTGACCAAATGAGCAGTATTAACAACTTTCAAACATCCATTTAGACTTGCTAAAGCTTTCCAAAAGCACATAAACAACATGATTCGAAAATCACCCTTGCTATGGCCAAATTATGCAGCAAAAACCATCAATTAACCAACCACTTTTAGTTTTTCATGGATTCAAAAACTGGACTGCAAAGGAAATGACTCTAAGAAGTGTAAAAACACAGATCTAAGCTAGATTTAATGTGCTTAGCATGACCAAACTCAGATTACACAATTCAAAGAAACTTAGCACGATGAAAAGCTTGGATTAAAAGTTGAAACAATGGAATGCTATTAATTGTGAGCAACCAAGCTATGCAAATTGCATTTCATTGCTTGTAATGGTCTGCTACACTTTTAGCATCATTCAATATCATCAACCAAATTTGTATAAAGCACTAGAATAAAAATAAATCAACTGGAAAACAGATTCATGATTTAAAAACAGAATTGAAATTTTGGAGCAGAGTTCAACACAGATTTGAAATCAAAATGGATTTCTAGTGCTTTAGCTTGTATCACCAAGGCTAGAACAAATTCTCATTGCCTTTATTGGTTGATATATAGTTTATCTAGCACTTGAACTCAAGCAAAACGAATTAAACTAGCAGAAAAGAATACCAAAGCAATGACAGAAATTAAAAACTGCAATATTCACTTGCACATGACCAAGACAACACTGAAATTGAAAATTAAAGCTGGAAATGACTCAAACAAAGAAAATTCACCGTTTAAAATAAAGGATAAACATGATAACAGAATGGAAGCACACCGAACAATGATTAAACACACCAAATTAAGAAGAACAAAACCAAAACAAAATGAAAACAGTGCTGGAATAAAAACTGGACAGAATGCAAAAACATAAACAGAATTGGAATAAAAATGGATGAAATAGCTTAGCTCTTGGTGTATGGACGACCTAAGCTCTGATACCACTTGATGGATGCTTAGCCATGCTTAGAATGACCTGGGCCTTGCAGACAAAGCTTCAAAAACCGAGAACAATATTGGTGCAGCGGATTGAAATCAGCAGTGTGGATGCAGTAGAAATTGAGTGAGATTGATTGATGGTTGGTGTGTTTGAGTGGAATGAGTATGTGTGGGAACCTCACAGCTCAGAAGGCCTTCCTACAATGGAAGGAAGCTAGAGGAAAGGGAAGAGAAAGTAGAGAGAATAAATGACTCAAGAGCAATAGGGCTGGAAGTTAATTTCAGCAGCAATTTACTAAGCTCAAAAGTTCTTTACATGGTGAAAGAGGTCTCTTATTTATAGGGAAATAAGAGCCTCAGATCTGAAATGAAATTCAAAATGAAATGACAATTAAACTGAAATGAATGGCGCCAATTTTGGTTTGGGCAGCAGTTCACACAGCTCATGTGAATTCTTGGGCAGCAAGTTTAAAAATGGAAAGCACCAAATTCTATTTTGGTGGTTTTGGCCAGCAGCATACATGTCAAACACCTTTGTTTGATAGTTTGGGCAGCAAGCTTTTCCCCTAAGTCTTTATATTGGCAGCTGCTTTTTATTAATCCTACAAAGCAAGGAAAAATGTGCTTTTAATTACGGGAAAAAGAATCAATGTAAATTACCTTCCATAAAAGCAAAATGGTAGGTGATCCTTCTTCCTCTTGAATCCTCTTTGCCATGGCTCTAGTAAGAGGTCCAATGTGTGTCTGTGTCAACTCTGCAAGAGATACCCTCTCTAGGTCAAGCTAATCCTTAAATAGGGCTAAATTGGGCCATGGGCCAACATTGCCACCGCTCAGCGCCCCTACTTAGGGCGCTCAGGCGTGCTTGCGAGAAGAATGGCGCTCAGCGTCCAATGCATGGAGCTCAGGCGTGAAACGTTGTAGGAAAGATGGCGCTCAGCGCCCCAAAAAGGGCGCCCAAGCATGAATGTGAAGCTTCAGCGCTGAGGGTCATGAAAAGGGCGTTGTTAGCACTCGACAAGTGTACCAAATTGTATCAAGTAATAATAAAATGGTAAGACCAAGTATCGTTTCCCAAAGGACTCACGGCCTAAACAGTTATGTGATTTCTTGATTAAATTAGACTTTTAAACAAAATCTTTTAGGTTTAGATGCAAATACTGAAAAACAAATATGAATGCATGTGTTGATCAATTGGATTGAAAGATGAAAAAGTGATTGATGTAAAATGTGAATGATTATGTTGTTGGGGTTTTCGACTCATCCTATCCACTCTCATGTATTCAAGAATTCATCTTTCTTCATTAATGTTAATGCCACTTTCTAATTCACCTTAAACCCGATGTCTCGGTGAAGAAAGCCTACTCCTAATCACTAGTTTACAATGTCTTGTATCCCTAGCAATTATTCATGCATTACATTTGCACAAAAGCTTAAAGGCAACCAATTCTCCTATCCCTATGTCTAGGTAATATTACTCTTGGGAGAATTTCCCCAGTTCTAGATTTACCTATATGTGTCCATATAGATAACATCAATGATCATGCAATTGAATGAGTTAAACAAAGTATGCATAGAGTAAAGAGGAAAAATCCTAACAATTAATGAAGAAAAGCATATAAAATGAAGAATCAATTCAATAGATGAGAGTTTCAAAGGATTACATCGGTTCCCTTACAACAATGGAGATTTAGTTCACCATAGACATGGTGAAACTAGATGAAAAACAATGAAAAAATGAAAGATAAAACCCTAGAATTTGAAGAAAGGAGCTTTCGCATCCAAAATCCTCCTCCAAGGGGTGAAGAAAGTGTGATTTTGTCTCTTTTTGTCCAAAGATACTAACCCTAAGTGGACTAAACTCTTATATAGTTTATTAAGAATTACATAAAATAGGCCCAAGCCCAATTAAATGGTGCTCAGCGGCACTTTTTCCGCTCAGCGGTAAGTGCGGCTCTACAAGAAGATGCTCAGCTGTAGTTTTAGCCCTCAACGGTGACTACGATGCTTCAGAACGCCGCTAAGCGGTAAAAGTTGCACTGAGCGGTGAATGCGACTCTTCTTTTGTGCACTTTTACTTCCTTTCCTTAGTCCAGCTCCTTACTACTTCAACTTCTTTCATCTAATTCATCTTAATTCTTGCCAAAACAAGGAAAACCAAGCATAAAACCCATCCAACTCTCCTATTTCCAAAACTTAAGCAAAAACATGATTTCAAGCTAGTTTCCAAGTCATAAAGGTTGTTTTTAATATCAAAATTAAGTATAAAAATAACGGTTTTTTAACTGTTATCACAACCCCAAACTTAGAACTTTGCTTGTCCTCAAGCAAACAAAATGTAACTCAATCTTCCACCAATCCATACAATGGTTCACCACATTTAAAAACTCTTTCTTTCAAGACAAGTAATTACTCAAATAAGCTCATAAAAAAGAATTCAGTCAAGATGCACACATGCTTTAATTCAATCAAACTCATTGTGGTTTTCACATATTCAAAAAGTATCCAACAAATGTTATTCTCATGAATGATCAATTAACTAAGAATAGATGTAATCATGTGCTCATGGAATTATTCCTCACTAGATAAAGTATTTCACTCAATCACACAAGTGTATAAAGGTCACTCATTCACTCTACTATCACAAAGTCACATGAATCAACTTTGCCTTTCATTTAACCACAATCAAATACACTCACAAGCAAGCATCATCACAAGGACTTTCTATGGCTTATAATGTGGCTGAGCTCAGAAGAAAATTGGTTTTTCTGGATCACAAAATCCTTGAGTTAAGAGAATCATCATTTAAACACAACTGTTCTTACTTCTTCCCAACTTTCCTTTGCATTTGAGCTTTTCTTTTTCTTTCTTTTCTTTCCTTTTTATTTTGTTTTTTGCATGCTTAGCTTAATGCTTTTCATATTCCCTTTTTAAATCTCCCAACAACCCCAAACTTGAACAATTATCAATACCACAAGATATTTTTCAACTCAACTCAAGGTAAAGATTTTCAAAAAGGATTTTCTATCATGTTCAAGGGTAAGGGTTCAAAGGATAGAACACGTTGTGCTCTCTTTTATTGGGTTAAAATCATGCTTTTGGCTAATGAAGGGTTACCAACAAATGACCTTAATCATATGACACACACAAGTAAGTGATTCAATCATAGAAACCTGGGCAAAGTCATTCATGCTTTCAATGTAATAGCATTCAATCACAAAAACTCTGGAGCTCAAAACCTCACACATAAGTTCATCCAATCATTTCACATAGACATCCTGCTTAGCATCATAATAACAATCACAACATCATGCATCTGTTCACATAGCTTGTGAACAACCACCTGTGTATCAGCATATAGTACACAATCTCAACATCAATTAATATCCAAGCATCATCAAGCAATACTCATCATGCATAAATCACAAGCAAACCATCATAGCAGATAAAGTTTCACACTAAGTACATCACAACCTATTCTAATAACAAAAGCAAATAAGTTCAATAGTACAAAACAAAAGATAGAAAAATCCTGCTCTAGAGGTGATAGCATCCATCAGTAGATGCTATCTCAACTCCTCATCAACCCCTGCTATCATTCGAGTCTTCCTCCTCTCCTTCTTCTTCAGCATCTTCAAAGTCATCCTCATCATCATCCATAGTTGGAGCTTGAGCTACTCCAGCTCCACTAGCATGTGCTTGATCCTCTGGCCATGCCACCACATTGTTAAACTAATCCATGGTCCACCGATGTCCTGGGGTTGTATCATACATCCCAATGATCATCTCTATTGTGGCCACCTGCCTTTTGTGGATGGACTGCATCCTAGCATCTATAAGAGACATATACATATCTCTCATCTGAAACGGCTCTGCATCATGAGGTTGTGCAGGTGCCTGTGGTGGTCCTCTTCCTCTACGAGGATGACATGGTGGTATTGGCTGAGCTGCCTCATCTCCACCACAATACTGCCTGTAGTAGGCCTCATCAATCGCCTTCCTAGGCCTTTCAAACGGCAGTGTAGAAATATTAACTCCAACTAGCTCACAAAGGTGTGTGATTAGAGAAGGATGCCCCAAAGGTGCCTTGTTGTTCATAGTATTTGCACACAACTATATTTCATTGGCTATGACCTGGCCAATGTTAATGCTCATCCCTCTCAGCACACAGTATAGAAGAAGAGCCCTGCTGACAGTAATATCAGAGACATGCGAACAAGGCTGGATGTTGGCATGAGAGAATGCCATCAGGTACTTTGCTAAAGGAGTCAGATCAGCTCTCCTGGTCACAACAACACCATTCCTATTTCTCTGGAAGTTCCCTCCAAGCACACAAAGCAAGCTCTCCACATCAACAAAGTCTGCTCCTTCTTCCATACTCAAAGCAAACTGACACTTCTCACTAGCTCATTCTATATTTAAAAAAATGTTAATGGAATCATGGTCATACCCAATGATGTGTCCTCTAACATAGCTCGTGTATTCCTCAGTGGGATGATCACCCAACCGCCTTGTATTGGTGTAAAACTCTTTCACCACTGCTATGTTAGCTGGTGCAGGATAAGTGGCTAGTCTACCCCAATTCCTGTTCTTCAATTGCTCTCCAAACTGTGAAGCAAAATCAGGTATCAATCCAGCCTTCCTTTCCATCAATAGTCTTCTATCTTGGACAATATTGAAATGGCGCTCATGCTTGCGGGAAAGGAACTTGCTGGAATAGGAGCGTTCTGGTTCCTTATCCTTCCTCTTGGATCATATAGTCTTGATTCTCTTACCCGATGAGGAGGCCATCCCTACATCAAACACAATTCACAAAACCACAAGACACATTGTTAAGCATTAGTAGACCACAAACAACTCCTTAAAACCATTCCTATCACCACTGAGGGAAAATAGAACCCCTCAATGCAACCTGTGCAGCAAAACCAGCAAGCAAAGAGACTCAAAACACCATTTTGCAGAAATCACGCTCAAGGGAAATTTCTGCTGAGCGACGATTCTACAGATTTTGCAAAATGCTCCAAAAGTCCTTCTAATCTCCACCCACATGCAATCTTCCTAGTTCCAGACCCAAATAAAGCAATTTAATCGGTCCAGTTCATCTAATCACGCATAAAAATCAACATCCCTAAAGAATCATGCTTAGACAACCATGTTCATACCAATTCATGCTTTCAGAAACCCTAGAATGTAAAATGCTTGTACTTACTTGGGTGGAGATGCTAGATGAGTGAAGAATGCTCTAGGAATGTGAAGAAATCAGCCCCTAAAATCAATGTTGTCACTAAACCCCAAACTTGAGTGGAAACTTGATGCAAAAGTTTTAAAGAGAGATTTTATGAAGGGGGAAGAAAGAAAAAGTGTAGGAAACTCTTTGGAGAGTGCTTGAGAGTGTGTGGGGAGAGGGAAATCTGAAAAATGACGGCCAAGACGCACCCTAGAGTATAAAAGAGACCTAATGGGCCAAATAACGCTAAGCCCAATTGAAACAAGCCAAATCAGCAAAACTACCACGTTCACGCTCAGGGGAAATTTCTGTTGAGCAGCACCCATTCTCCTTCTTCCTAGATTGTCCTAGGTGTCCTTTACCAATGCCTCTCACTTACGCAATGCATTTAGTTTCTCACATGACTCAAACATGCAATCCCTATGATGCAACTAGAGCAGAATCAAAACAAACAAACAAAGATAAAGTCAATCAACTAGGTTGCCTCCCAGGTAGCGCTTGTTTAACATCACGAGCCTGACCAAAAATCCTCCAACACACATCAGTAGGTGCAAATCTTACTATCACCCTTCAGTAGGTGTACCTTTTTAGTATCCTTTAGTAAATACTCATCAACCTAGCATCCATTAGTAAATGCTAAAAACAAATATAACAATGTTCCAAAGTTTCAAATTACGTCACCAAAATAAACAAATTCAAAGAAATTAATTTTCTCAAATCACTAGGGTGTCTCCCTACAAACACTCTTTTAACGTCATTAGCTTGACCCAATAAAACTCAAGTTCCTTCTTCAATGTTGGTGTTCCTCTTGCTTTCATCACACCATCTCATCAATTGCTTTCGGTCCACCTTCTTGATTCTTCTTGAATATGGAGCTTCTTAAGAATCCAACGAGAGTTTTTACTTTTTCAGTGAATGATGTTTGAACGTCGAATTGTGCAAGGCTTCGACGTTTAGGATATTAATGTCAAATATTTTGAACGTCTTATATGATTATTCATCATAGTAATGTCTACATTTAGTCATCATGGAGTTCTTAAGAATCCAAAGAGATTTTTTACTTTTTCAGTGAATGATGTTTGAACGTCAAATTGTGCGGGGCTTCGACGTTTAGGATATTAATTATGTGTACTGCTTTTAAAATGATATAATTTTGCTACGAGGATTGCAATATGCTCACTTGAATTTCAAAGTGTCGCAATCAGGTCTCAGTTCATATGAAGGTGGCCTTTGAAATTCAAGTCAACAAAATGGTTTTTATAGTACAAAAATGATTAAGTTATCTTACTAAAAGGGAAACGCTTAGGAAAAAGAATATTGGTTCACAATATGTTTAATGTTGAAACCATTTTATGATCTAAAATAATTATATAAAGAAGATGTTCAACTTCATCATTCAACAATGTAGGAATCATTTTTTAAATTGTCTTGGAGTTGTCTTCTACCACTAGATTTCAGAGCTATTTGATTTCCTATGGTGGAAACAACTCCAAGACAAGTTAAATTTATAAAGTTGACGTCGAATATTGGGTGCATTGGACACAAAATCATGGTGATTGACGTCTTCTTTTTGGTATCATCGACGTCATATAACTTAGAGGATTTCAAAAGGAAATCTCCTCTTACAAAACACTTAATCTAAAATGAAGACCAAAGATGATGGAAGACATTATAACCAAAACCAGGAAGTAAAAAAAAATAAAACCAAAGGAAAAAGTTAACATGAATTTGGTTGTGGAAGTAATGTAGGATAGGTTTTGAAAGGGTCTACTTGAAATTCATAAGTGTTAACTTTTTCCTGTGTTTTCCCCCCATGCCTTCATGGTTAACAAAGAAAGGTCTTCGTTTAGTAAAGAAAAAGAAGGAAAACACAAGAAAAAAGTTAACATGAATTTGATTACCGAAGTTATGTGGGATAGGTTTCCAATGGGTCTACTTATTTATCAACGTGAAGGGCATTGGAGTGGTTGGGAAGATTAATTGTGTGACAAGAATGTTACGTCAAATTCGGATGGTATTGACCTTTTAATCTTCATCCAAAAGCCAAAATTCGCTCCATTTTCTATTACTTTTTCTTTTTCCTCTTAAACTCTCACTTTAACGTCCAAGCTTTGTAGACCTTTGACGTTTTTTTCGTCAGAAGCACCAGATATTTTTTTACTTTTTCACTGAATTTATTTACAACAATGCCACCAGTTATTGTTTACGTTGCCTGTTATCTTATTTGACGTTGAACGTGTGACATTGCGCACCCTTATATACACTGAATTTGAAAATCTTATGTACACTGAGTTGTTTCTATATTGGTAAACCCTAATACTGAGGAAAGTTATCTCGTATCCAAATTCAAATGGCTTCTTCAGCACATCCTTCAACAGACAGAGGAAAGGCTGTTGTGGCTGCAAGAAATGCTGATCTCTCCGAGTGGATCAGTGATGAGGAGACTCGTCTAGAGTTTTTGAGATGGACGAAGTTTAAACATATTGTTCCTCACAAATATCTGAACCTCGAATTATTTGATAAGGACGGATTTCATTTCCAAGAATGGATTGAAACTCAAGGTCTCTCTACACTTGTCCAGATGAAGGGTGATTGATACCCTGACTTAGTAAGGGTCTTCTACAACAATATGAGAAACATAGATGGTGTCCTTCATTCTCGAGTAAAAGGAGTAAATGTTCACATTGGCAATGATGCCTGGTTTCAACTTGCTGGATTAAAGGCCGAAGGGTTATTCTCTCACTTACGGTACTCATAAACAAACAGATGGCTGAAGAAAAAGGATGTGTACAGTAACTGGTTAAGGTTTCTTGGGAAATACACAATTGAAAGATTATATGTGCATGAGGGACTGAATAAAGAAGAAAAGATAACAACACACATTCTTGCTTAGGTGATTTTATCTACTAGACTTGTACAAGTACAAGACAGAATGACAACTGAAGATGTTTTTCTGTTGTATGCCATCAAGAATCATGTTCCTACCAATTGGGTGGAAGTAATAAAAGATCATATGATTGATGCAGGAACCAAACACACGACATCTACCATATGCTGTGTTTATCAGCAAAATCCTGACCCTTCAAGGTGTGGATGTTAGTGGTGAAAAGAAATGCTCTTGTAACTGCTCAAATGTGATAAATCGAAACACCTGGACTTCCATTGGTCTTGTGAAGACCACAAAGGAATGGTGCTTCAAGGATGAAGAGAATATGGTTCAAAGTTCTGGAAGCACACTTGCACTAAATGAAGATCGCACCAACTTCATCCCTGAAACCAATTTTGAAAGATTTGTTGTTGAAAAACTCAGGAGACTCAAACAGAAGATAGACGCTCTGCATGAGACAAAGAATAAAAATGATTCTCCAACTGAAGATTCAAGTGAAGAGACTAGTGAGGAGGATTCAATGGAAATATTCTAAATTAGAATAGAGGCTTAGAATTTTAGTATGGATTCAGTTTTGTGTTTCTGTTATGTGTCTGTTTTGCTTCTAATCTGATTGTAATCACTATGAATATGAATGGAATTGAACTACTTGAAACGAAATCCAAATCTGTTAACTTATTTATTATGTCTCCTATAGCTTTTTCATGCGTCACCCTAACTTTTGTGACCTTGGAAGAGCTATGAGGAATCATAAAAAATATGATATCAGATGACAAATTACGACTAAATTTTATGAGTGGAGGACTAGATCAAGAATGCGCAAGTGTATTTATAAAAATGGACTTGATCTTTGACGTCAACTTTTACAATATGCGACGTAACATTCATTTTTTCCTATTTTAAAAAAAACCCCATAATAACATTAAACAAAAGAAAAATATGAAAATATAACCACGAAAAGTGTATATTAAAATTTCAAACAGAGTTCAAACAGAGTTCAAACATACAAAAATATACTATAATATATTAAAATATTACATTAATTTCAAAAAAATAAACTAAAATGGACTTTTCTTCCTAATCTGAGTCAGATGTCTCCATAGACTCAACTTCTGTTGTGTCGTCTTCATCATCAGATTCACTTGTTGAGGGAGTTATGAGAGCATTGTCTTCATCTGATTTCTTGTGAATCATGATCAGAGATTTTTCAACTTTTGAAATTCTTGTTGAAAGCATTCGAAATTGATACACAACAAATCTTTCAAACTTAGTCTGTGGAGTGAAGGTAGAAGGAGTTTCGTCAACATCCTTGAACACCAATCATCTTTTGTTTTCTTTAGACCATTATGTCTCAATGCCGCTTTTCCTATTTCATTTGATTCAGTGCACCAATTTTTTTTTCACCAGTAAGATCAACTTGATGATGCTTCAATACACGGCTGATAAAAACACCATATGGCAGAATATGTCCATGACTACTTGCAATTTCAATCATCTCTACAAATTTTAGAAGACCAACATCTACAAGTCATTCTTGAAAGATAAACCCTTCCCTTCTGAATAATTCCACATCCAAGAACTTGTGAGGGACCACCTTGAAGAGTTTTCTATAACATCCAAATTTGTATCGTTCTTCGTCATCACTGATCCACCCATTCGGACTAGCATTTTTTAGACGGTGTGCAGCCTTCTTTCCACGCCGTGAAGATGAAGAAGCCATTTGAGAACAGGATTTAGACATTTATAGGAAGGGTTTAAGAATTTTGTTTCTGACAACGATACATGATAGATTTAATCAAACTATATGACGGTTTATTTTCCTGCAGAAGTATTCAGTTTTAAACCTTGAAGTTTATTAACTTTTAATTTCCCTGTTAAAAAAACTACATAACTGTTAAAAAATGCAGGAATTAAATAAAAAAAAACCAGAAAAACAATGGAGAATGTTTTTGAAATTCATAACTGTTAACATTTTCCTCAGGATTTTACATGAACAAGAAACAACATTAAAAAAAACACAGGAATTAAATAAAAAACAGAAAAACAATGGAGAATGTTTTTGAAATTCATAAGTGTTAACATTTTCCTCATGATTTCCACCGTGCGTTCATCGTTAACAAAGAAATATCTTCATTTAGTAGAGGAACTGATGGCAATCCTAAGGAAAAAGGTAAGATGAATTTGGTTACGGAAGCTCTGTAGTGTAGGTTTTCATAGGGTAGTTCCAAAGGAGCTGAAACTATATTTAAAGAAAATGTTGGGAGCCACTAATGCGCCCAACTACTCCAATGCCCATCAAGTCAATCCTTATATTGTCAGAGAATAAAACATCGAACCCTGTAAAAATTCGTCGTTGCTGAAATTATTTTATTGGGATATATAAGATTGAAAATTATATTGTCAGAGTTCCGCATAATAAAACGTCAAACCCTTTAGAAATTCGTCGTTGCTGAAATTAAAGATTGAAAATTATATTGTCAGAGTTACGCATAATAAAACGTCGAACCCTTTAGAAATTCGTCGCCCATCAAGTCAATCCTTATATTGTCAGACTTCAACTTCAATCGCATAATAAAACGTCGAACCTTTTATAAAGTCGTCATTGGTGAAATTATTTTATTGGGATATATAAGATTGAAAATTTTAGTTGGGCCTGAAACTGATAAGAATTGATGCACAACTTTATAAATACTAGATTTGAAAACGCACTTAGTGTTTTCTAAACTAAAGAGTTACAAACCCTAGAAATGTGAAAGACGTTCCAGAATCTGATTAGAAATGGCTTCTTCATCATCATCAATAAGAAAATGGAAGGTTTCCCGGATTGCAAGGAATGTTAATCCTACAGGTTGGATTAGTGATGAAGACATTTGAAGGAAGCTTTTTAGTCTAAGGAAGATTAAAACCGTGGTTTCTCACATATATCTGAAATTGGTGAGCGTGTTCTACTCGAACTTAAAGATGAGTGATGAAACATTTTGTAACAAAGTGAAGGGGGTTGATATGAAGCTGATCAAAAAGGTTTGGATTGGGATTGTCGTTTATCAACTAATCAGCAAAGAAGGCTTTCTCTTTCAAATTTGGATTGGTCATCAAGGACTTATTGGATTCACCAAGAGAAAAAATGATGATCATCAGCAAGTCTATCCCATATCTGATTCTTGGAGTGCAAACAAAACAAATTCAACAAAAACTGAAGAAGATGAGTGGGCTAGATGGTTATGCGGTGAAAATAGATTGTATGTCAAAATCGCTCAAAAAGATTCTTGGGGCTCAAGTAAATTGAAAGCTGATTGCAACAGAAGAATAGGGATTTTTGTTGTTTGATTTTAATTTGTAATCAGTGGCTTCTTAAGCCATCTTTTGTTTTGCTGGTTGTATTCAACTTTTGTAGTCAAAATCGCTAAAAAAATTCTTGGGGCTCAAGTAAATTGAAAGTTGACACAGTCATTGACAAAAGACTCTAAGGATTGAAAAATCACTCACAAAATGGAAAGAAAGGTGATGTGAACAACCAGAAAGTGATCAACAATAATTCTGCAACAAAAGAATATGGATTTTCGTTGATGATTTTAATTTTGTAATCAGTGGCGTCTTAAGCCATCTTTTGTTTTGCTGGTTGTAATCAATCATCTTTTAAATATTAATAAAATTCTCTTTTGGCAATAACATTAGTGAATGGTGATTGAATTGTTTAAATTGATTAAATCACTTGTATGATTGTAATTGAATTTTTTAATGTTACATCATTACATTGAATATACCATTGCACTCATTTTGTTTCTTTATTCTTTTAGAACACCAATAGTACATCGTTTAGTAAAGCTACTCGACATAATATTACTAGAAAAGTTATGAAACGAAGAGGTTAACGTCATTCTTAAGACTTCGACGTATTATTGCCAGCCACATGGTTCCCTTTTTATTTCTTTTTCCTTTAAACCAACAATAAACGTCCAATTTCTTGGACATGTGACGTATTATTCGTTAACCAAAACCCAAAGGTCGCTCCCTTTTTTTATTTATCCTTTCAAAATTCAAATAGAACGTCCAACTTTATATGGGAAAACTCAGTTGGTTGGGCTTGATAAATGTTGTGTTAGAAACAAAGAGATCCACGTCCTATACTGACACCACTAAACGTCCAGGTATATGGGAAAAGACTGTTGACAGGGCATAATAAATGCTACGTTAAAACGAAGAGATAAACGTCTAATATTGACACCACTCGACGTCCACGTTGTTTGGGAAATACATAGGGACGTCATTTTTCCTTTAGTATTCGACGTAAAATTATTTGAAGAATTTCTAAAAGAAATCCATTATTACGTAGGTTATAAATGGAAACGAATAAAGGAAAAACATAATAACACTAAACATACGAAAAAAATGAAAATCAAACCACGAAGAGATCCGCAAGATTGTTAAAATGTAGAAGGATTTTTGTGAATGGAGGTTGTAGCGTTTTAAAAGGGTGCAAAATCCAAATCTTTCAACCTTTTTCTTTGTTAAAATGAAGAAGGATTTTTTTGAACAGAGTCTGTTTTATATTCATAAGTGTTAGCATTTTCCTCTGGTTTGCTACCATGCCTTCATCATTAACAAAGAAATTTCTTCGTTTAGTAGAGTAATCGATAACAAACCAACGGAAAAAGTTAACATGAATTTGTTTACGGAAGTTCTGTTGTTTAGTGAAGGAGGAGTTGCATTTTGAAAGGATGCGAAATCCAAATCTATCAACCTTTTCCTTTGGTTTTCTATACTCCTTCAAGATTTTTTGTGTCCTTGAAGGAGATAACAGAAAACACAAAGAAAAAAAATTAACAGATGGAGTTCATAGAACAAATTTTATAAGTGGATGTCTACAGGTTATCTAAGGCTTTGAAACTATATTTATAGAAAAAAAGAATGACTGTTGGGAAATGCCTTATGTGGGGTGACCTTTGGCTTCAATAATAAAAGGCATTCCCAAGGCAAAGATTGCTCATTTTTTTTCTTTTTCCTTATTAAATTCTCATAGAACGTTGAACTCTAGGGACTTCGACATGAAAGGTTTGTGAGTATTCAGTTTTTGCTGTTACTAGAGGTTTTGAATTGACTCTATAAATATAATGCTTAAATCTATACAATTGCACAGTTTGATCGTTTTTTAATAATTCATTTTGTCGGATGGTTTAAAAGCAAAAATTAAAAACATAATTTCTGGCAAAAAAACCGTCATTATACGCCTGACGTTGGTCGCTCCTTTTTTTTATTTTTTTTATCTTTCCTTTTTAAATGTCCCCTGTAAGGTCTGATTTTGAAATGATTTGAAGGAGTTTATGATTTTTATGAATGTTGTGGCGGTTTGAAAAGCCTTGGAGTTGTTACAAGTTAACACAAACAACCTTGGAGTTGTTAAAAGAAATTTTATAAATGGATGTCTACATAAATAGTTACTGTTGGGAAAGACCTGATATGGGCCTGAAATGGGCTTCAATAATAAAAGACAGATTACGTAAATGATATATGTCAATTTCTTCAGACTTCCAAAGTGTCTTTTTGGTTTAATTCTTTTTTCTTTTAATACAACAATAATCGTTGAAGTCCTTGGGCATTTGACGTATTATTCATTTTCAGAAGGCAAAGGTCGCTCTATTTTTTCTTTTTCCTTTTTAAATTCCCATAGAACGTTTGACACTAGGGGGCTTCGACGTGAAACCCATTGGAGTAGTTGTGAGCATTAATTTTGTGTTGTTACCAAAAGGACGTCCACGTTAATTGGGAATCACATAGGGACGTCTTTTCCTTCAGTATTCGACGTAAATTTAGTTGAAGGATTTCTAAAAGAAATCCATTATTACGTAGGTTATAAATGGAAACGAAACAAAGGAAAACATAATAACACTAAACATACGAAAAAAATTAAAATCAAACCACGAAAAGATCCACATGATTTTTAAAATGTAGAAGGATTTTTGTGAATGGAGGTTGTAGCGTTTTGAAAGGGTGCAAAATCCAAATCTTTCAACCTTTTTCTTTGTTAAAATATAGAACGATTTTTTTGAATAGAGTCTGTTTTAAATTCATAAGTGTTAACATTTTCCTCTAGTTTGTTACCATGCCTTAATCGTTAACAAAGAAATTTCTTCTTTTAGTAGAGGATTTGATAGCAAACCAACGGAAAAAGTTAACATGAATTTATTTACGGAAGTTTTGTAGTTTAGTGAAGGAGGAGTGGCGTTTTGAAAGGATGAGAAATCTAAATCTATCAACCTTTTCCTTTGGTTTTCTATACTCCTTTAATCTTTTTTGTGTCCTTGAAGGAGATAACAGAAAACACAAAGAAAAAAATTAACAGATGGAGTTCATAGAAGAAATTTTATAAATGGATGTCTACAGGTTATCTAAGGCTCAGAAACTGTATTTATAGAAAAATAGAATGACTAAGGTTATTTGTGGCCAAAAAACATCGAATTAACGAAAGAGTTCGACATTCTTTGGTTGGTTTAAAAGAAAAAAGAAAAAAAGAAAAAAAAAGATTGACTGGGATTATTGTTAACGTTGTCTGTTCTGTTATGGGACGTTGAACTTTGACGTTATACGCGAGTACACATAAAAGCCAAATCCCCCCATAAATTAAAAACATAATTTCTGGAAAATACAACGTCCAACGCGTAGATGAACTCGACGTTATATGGTTGGTTTAAAAGAAAAAGAAAAAATAATAAAAAAGGAACTAAATAAAAAAACGTCTAAGCTAGTATAAAACTAACATTTTGTGGGTTGATTTAAATGAAAAATAAACAAATAACATCTAGTTGTTATATACAACGTCCTTCTTTTGTTACGGTTGACATCATATTAATTAAATCAATATTTAGTATTTATTTATTTTGTACTAGACGTCGATTGCTTCCTTGTTGACGTTATGTGATTACGACCATCACGTCCAACCCTAACTTGTTCGAAGTTCTATATTGTTTTAAACGTCGACCCCATAATGTTTGGGACATTATGTTTGGTTTATAAGAGAAAAGAAATAAAGAATAAAAAAGGGATTTACACTTTGGCTTCATGGTGGCATATAAAACGTCGAATATTTGACATGGTTTACGTCAAGTGTGGGTAGGAGTATTACTGTTGGAAGCAAACCACTATTTCGTTATTTTTTTATTTTAAGTTGATCGTCAAATGTTTCTTAAGTTGACGTTATGTGATTCTAAGGTCATTGTGTTACGTCGATGTTGGCCTTATTTGACGTTAATACATTTTAGATTACGTCGATATGTTTCTTGTTTGACGTTAATACATTTTAGACGGCACACTATTTGAGTAATTGACGTGGAGCGAATCAATTTATTTACGAAAATGCCACCGGTCATTTTTAACGTTGCATATTTAGTGCTACAACGTTGAATGCGTGATGTTATACGTTGTTTTTGCACTAGTATTCAGCGTCTTCAATACTGAGCAGCAGATTCAAGTGAAGAAGACTAGTCTCAAAGCTGCATGTAAAGATGCACTAGGGACTAGTACAAAAGCTGCTAAGCCAGGTAAGAAAGGTAAAAAGTGTTTTATGTCACAAGTGAAGGAAGAAGAAAAAGACAACAAAGGAAGAAGTGTTCATCAAGAGTCCCTGGAAAAATATGAAGAACTTAGACCAGGCTTACCAGTGAGATTCAACAACAAATTATGGGTTGTAAAAGAAGTGAGAGCTGATGGACTGATAGAGATTGAATCTCCAATTTCAAGAAGAGTCAAGAAGGTGAACAAGAAGCTGCTGAAGATAAGTTGGTGTGGAGAAAGAAAAGAGAACACCAAGATCAAAGATGTGACATGAGCTTAATGGTGTGAATATAGTGACGTTAAAGAAGCGCTTACTGGGAGGCAACCCAACTTTCTAAACTTATCTTTTTAATTTATGTTTGTGTTTATGTTTTGGTATAGGTTATTGTACTTGGCTTGAATTAACTATGCTATAATGGCTTGATTATGCTTGGTGGTGTGATAAATGTTGTTTTGTGATGCTCTATTATTGATTGATATTGAGGTGATGCATGATGTGCTTATGTATAGGTGATGGCTCACAGTTTGTATGAAACAAATGTTTGAGGTAAAAAGTTGATTGAGATACTGAGCAGGATGTTTATCTGTATTCTGAACTTGAAAGTAACCTGTGTGAGGATTGGGCTTCAGAGTTTTTATGAATAATTGTTATTACTTTGAAAGCATGAATGATTTTGCCCAAATTTTCTGTGATTGAACTACTTGCTTGCAGGTTTCATATGATCAAGGCCATCTTTTATTATCCCTTCTTTTTAGCCTACACAGGATTCTAGCCCAATGAAAAGAGAACAATTTGTTCTAACCTTTGATCCTTGAGCCTTAAGCATGTTTTGAAAACCCTTTTTGAAAATCTTTACCTTGAGTTAAGTTGAGAACATTTGTGAGGTATTGATGAAGAGTCAAGTTTGGGGTTGCTGGGAAATTTGAGAAAAAACATTAAAAGAAAAACCATTGAGCTAAGCACTGAACAAATGAAAAGCAAAAGTAAAAGAAAGGAAAAATGAAAAGAAAGAAAAGAAAAGCTCAATGCAAGGAAAGTTGGGAATGAGTGAAGATTGTTCTGGGAAAGAGAGGTTATGTTTGAATGATGAAATCATAGATGTCTCTCTTAACTCAAGGATTTTGTTATCCAGAAAAACCAATTTTATTCTTAGCCTAGCCAAGCTACAAGCCGAGAAAAGACCTTGTAATGAAAACTTGCTTGTAATTATGATTGATTATGGTTAAATGAAAGGCAAAGTTAATTTGTGTGACATTGTGATAGTAGAGTGAAAGAGACACCAACACCTCACTATACACCTGTGAGTTTGACTGATACACTTTTGAGTGCTTGAGAGATACACTTTTGAGTGCTTGAGTGAAACACTTTCCTTGGTGTGGAGTAGTTCTTTTAATTCATGATTTCATCTTTGCTTGGTTGATTGATCATGCTTAAGGATAGCATTTGTTGAAGTACATGAGCATCACATTGAGTTTGATTGAATTAAGGCATTTGTACATCTTGGCTGACATCTTTATGATGAGCTGATAAAAGTGATTACTTGTCTTGGAAAAAATGTTTTCAAATAAGCTGAGCCATTGGAGTAATTGTTGAGAAAAGCTGAGTTACATTTTGTTTTGCTTGAGGACAAGCAAAGTTCTAAGTTTGGGGTTATGATAACGGTTGAAAATACCGTTATCTATGATGTGATTTTGATACTACATGCACCCTTCTCTACTTAGAAACTTGCTTGAAATCATGTTTTTCTATTAAGTTGTGTGAATAAGAGAGTTAAGGTTGAACTTGATGATAATATGGAAGCAAAGCTGACGTGCCAAGGAGATAGAGCTCAGAAAGAGCTGAAAAAGCCCCAAAAAGTAGGAAGGCCCGAAGCTTGAGCTCCCTTTTTGGAGCCCTCAGCACCAAAGCCTACCACACACCGCCTAGGCGCCCTTCTTAGGGCATTTAGCGCCAGTTTTCCTGAAGAACCACGCTCGCTTGCCCTCCATGTGAAGATGAGCGCCAATTTTAGTATCGCAGCATGCCCGGCCGCCCTTTTTAGGGCGCTGAGCGCCACTTTTCCTGAACCACGCCTGCGTGGCCTCCAAGTGAAGTTGAGCGCAAGTCTTAGTATCGCAACATGCCCAGGCACCCTAGCGCTAGTGAGACGGGCCTAGGCTTTGTTTCTGTTTTGATTCCACTCTATCTTTGGCAAAGGAGGCACAACAACACACACTACAAGAAAAATGTCATTTACATACAGATTATTATATACGGATCTTAATTCGTAGATAAAGATTATGCTATATACGAATTATAAAATAAATAATAATAAAAAATTAAAAAATTAATTAACCTAAGACAAGAGGCAGCTACTTTACAACTTCTTGCTCGCAAGCCACGTTTTCATTCATGCATCTTCAACCATGTGTATTTTCACCTCTCCGTTCAACCACATTTCATTTTCGTTCACTGCCTCGCGTCTTCTTTGTTTTCTCTCGAGAGCGCCTCTCAACCATCCACAGGTTTGTTCATCACAGAATCACTTCATCCTCATAAATCTTCATTTCTTCCTTTTATTTTCACTTTCATATACATAACCACCTCTGAATCCTAGGGTTTTGTCCTCTTCTTTACTTTTCCTTCATTTTTAACCGATTTAAAACACTTTTCTACTGATTAAAACCTTTTCTATCGTTTGTTCTTCGATTTCCATCAATTAAACCTGCATTTGCGCCATTTAAACACTTTTGTATCGATCAATCTTGCATTTGAACTGATTAATCGGTTCATATTGAGTTTCTCCCCATTTTTAGGGTTCTTTCGGTCTAGATTAGGGTTCGTTCTCCCTTTTAGAGTTTTTCCCCAATCGTTCTGGCTTCTATTTGTTTGTTTAGTGTTTTCTAATATTTTCTTCTGTTCATTCTCCGTTTCGCTCTCGATCTCGAGTTTGTCTCATTATTCTGCTGTGTTTGCTCAATAAGGAAGCTTCGAAGGAGTTCGAGTCGAGTCCGCGTCGCTCTTTTGTTCATCTCCTTGGAGGCTCATGAAGCACGATCGAGCATGCTACAAGAGATAAGTATTGCTTTCCTTGTTTCTATTCGTTTGTCTTTAATTGATTCAAGTTGATTGTTCTCTGTTTTGATTTTTGCACATCTGCTTGTTGAGTTTTCTTCAATTTTTCCGCGTTGTTAATGGTACTTTTCCTGTTATGTTTTGATCTATTGTAAGCTGCATTTTGTTTTCGTTCATTACTGTCTGGAGTTCTATTTTGTGATTTTGTTCATAAACTGTTTGTTTAAATGTCTAAGAGAGCTAATATGAGATTGTTCATTCTTGAATCTCAAGTTCTATGTTTAGGTTTCAAAGTTGAGTATTCCTCTTTTCCTTTTTCTTATTCTCTCTTCTCATTTCTTCTTCCTCGCCTAGAAGCCATCAAATCCTGGAATCCATTGTGCAATGGGACGTAAGAGGAAGCAATTATGTCGGAGAGAAACATAATTAGCAGAGTTAAGAAGGGAATGAGTGGGAGAAGAAGTGGGAATCACATAAAAGAAAGAGAGAAAAAGAGTCTCAAGAGCTAACGAAAATAGGAAAGGAAAACATAGGCCAAGGTATGGGAGAGTTAAATTGCTTTTGATCTTGTATCTTGTTGTTCTATGAATTGTAATGGTGTCTTTGGATTCTGGAAATTTTATAATATTGTTGATAATAACTGAAATAAGTGTATGAATGTATTTATTCTGAGAAATAGATGTGTATGGGTGTTGTTATCTTTGCTTGGGCTGCAGTTATTGACATGTATGAGTCTGAAAAAGTAAGTCTATGATGTATGTTGTATTTTGGGAATGAAATATTAGAATGGGTTTTCTTTATGGGATGGTTATATGTCATGAATAAAGGAGTGTATGAACATGTATATGTTTGATTTGAATTAGTTAGACTAGGGATTCCCACCATACCGATGAGCTACGTTGATCTGGGTTGGAGTAATTGATGACTGATTTATGTAAGTATTGTGCCTTGATATTGCTATGTATACTGTCTCAGAATTCTACATAAACTGTTGTTGTTTCAAATTAAAAATCTTCTGAAAACTGTTTTGATTTAAATGCTGTAGAAAATTATTTGTTGTTTGGGTATAAAAATGCTGCAGATAATTCTTTGCTGTTTTGATAAAAATGTTGCAGGAAATTATTTGTTATTTGGATACAAAAATGCTACGGAGAAATGTTTGTTGTGTTGATTCAAATGCTACAGAAATATTTTAATGTATTAGTTGGTTAAAATTTTGTTTAATTATATTTGTATAGTGTGGATGCACGGCATATATATTTATATAGCAAGCTAAGATAAGTTTTCGTTTGAGATTTTGGGTATAAAATATTATAATATATATATATATATATATATATATATATATATATATATATATATATATATATATATATATATATATATATATATATATATATATATATATATATATATATATATATATATTAGATAGTTTGTAATAAACTTTTTCCTTTGGGATTATTAGTATATTATATTAAAAGTATTAACTGGATTGCTGCAAAATTAATTATATTTGCATGTATGAACGTGTGAATGTACCAAGAGGTTTGAACTAATATTATGGACTATCATACGTTGTGATTTTAGTATACTCTTGTTGCAGATTTGGATTCAATTGTTATTATTTAGTTGACTTCTTTTTCATAAAATTTTAGATAAAAACTCTTAAGAAAAGAAAATAAGAAAAAAAGGTCTTCCTCGCAAATAAAAATCAACTTATATATAGACTTATTTGGTGAGTTAATATATCAGTAAAGAGAAAAGTTATGTAAAATTATAAACTGATGTATAGACTCATACAAAAAGTGACATATGATAAATTTCTATTAATTTAATGAGTTAAGTGTAGAATCTTTTAATTAATTTCTTAAAACTAATAATTTTATTTCTTTTTTTCCTTATTATTGTAGGTCGGGGCAATTGTTTTTGTTGCTTTAACAGGAGTGATAGTATTGGAGGAGTTGAAGGTTGTTGCTTTGACCACTATTGACACGGTGATAGCCTTTTGCCCTTTAACATTTCACATTATGGGCAACTGAGCAATGGGCTAGACATCTTGTTTTGAAAAGAATAGTGCAAGGCAACATCTTTTTCTATTTAGAGAAGTATTGTAGTTGTTGTAAACATCTTTCTCTACCTTTAGACTTTGATATTTTACCATTCTAGACAAATATTTTATTTATCCATTCAAGTATAGGATCCCTATATATTTTCTTGTACAATTTTTTTACTTTTGTATTGTCTTTTCTTGGATATAAAAACCATTTAGCTCGAAACGTATGTCTTATTTTTGATAAATGTTGAAAGTTTTCAGTGAATTATATCTTCTATTAAATAGTTGTAAATGTTTATCTATATTAGATGGTTTTTGGAAATTTGTTAGATATGTTGACTTTTATCAACTATCGAAACTCGTAACTATTAAATGCAGAGCAGAATCACCTATTTGTTTTTTATAAAATCATAAATTACATACAAATTTTTCCGTATATAATTACATAAGGGTTTTATATATGGATTTTTCGTATGTAAATTATATACAAATTTTTTCGTTTGTAAATTATATATGGATATATCCGTATATAACTTATCTACGCTCTTTTTATATACAGATTTGTGTCCATATGTAATATCATTTTATATACGGATTATGGAGGTTATATACGGATTTTGACCGTAGGTAACTGCGATTTTTCTTGTAGTCACACTCTTCCACTTTGAAGGCGGATTTGGATGCGGGAGCTTCCATCTTCAACTTTTAGGGTTTTTCTATCTCATTCTTCTCCATTGTACATCTAGTTTCTCCATGACAATGGGGAACTAACTTCTATTTGTTGTTGAGGGATGATGTAACCTTGTTGATGGAATCCTCCTTGACGTAGTCCTCCTTTTGTATTTTTACTTTTCCTAGCTTAGCTCTTAAGGAGCATGGGTTGCTATAAATACCCAACTCCTCTCTTGTATTAGGACTTTTGAGATTAATGAGAATTGAGTTTTCTGAATCAGAAACTATTCTCTCTTGAAAGTCATAGGCTAGAGAGTCCAAAGACTCCCTCTAGCCACCTTCCAAGCACCACTCTCATTTCCATTTTCCAATTACCACCGTGCTTCTCTCTCACGTCACCATTGTTCCAATCCGTTTCATGCTAGTGGCTTCAGCACTCTACAGCCACGCATCAACCTTTCTTTTGCACACACCATCGCCACATTTCATTCTCGCGTCTTCTTCCACAACGAAACAGATCTTCATTTATCTCCATTTCAGTTTCTCTCGTCTCCCACTCCAAATCAGGTTTTCTTCTTCACAGATTTATATTTCCTCCCACCACTTCTTCCTCGTTTCATCCATTTTCGTTCACAGTACATCCTCTTCACCGAATAGTGCTTCGTTCTATGGCCTCCCCTAGGTTTTCCTTTTTCTTTCATCATTTTCTCTGATTTTAGCCGATTAAAATCACTCTTGATCCTTTCCAAACCTTTTCCACCGTTTAATCTTGATTTTGAACCGATTAATCGGTTCATTTTGAGTTTTTCCCCTTTTCTAGGGTTTCCTTCGTGTCTCTAAGATTATCTCCTGATTAAACCTTAGATCTTAGGGTTTTCTTGAGTCTGTTCTTAGTTTAGTAGGTTTCCTTCGAGTCAGCTTCCAATCTAGAGCTTCGTTTCCATTCCGCTGCGTCTTCATCTCTCTCGAGGAAGCTTCGAGGAGGTCCGGTTCGTGTTCGCGCAACTTCAATCGACCTCTCCTCGGGCGTTCGTCCATCAAGTGGTATCAGGGCCAGGTTGAACACGCTTCGAAGGTAAGTATCTCGGTTCGTCTCTATTCTGAGTTGTTCGGTTTAATTCTGAGTTAAGTGTATCGCGTCTCTGTTTCGAGTTTTCTTCTGTTCTTGTGTTGTTTTGCGTCTCTATGCATTCATCTTATTTTGTCTCGGTTTGATTCTGTTCTTTGCGTTTTGTTTCGATTCGGTCTTGTCTGATTCATTTTTTTTGTTCATTTGATTTTGAGTCGCGTTTCTATTTTTTTTCGTTTATTGTTGTTCATCATTTTGCTTCATTGTTGTGTGAATTCTATTTTTGTGATTCTGTGCATTTGTTCGTATAGTTCTGTGCCTGAGTCATTATATTGAGTATTATTTCATTTTATTTCGGTGCAAGTCTTGGTTTGAGTCTTTTCATTTGAAAATCACATTTCTGTCATGTTCTAGTCTTGTGCATTGTTTTAATTGTCAATTAAATTCGAGTTTAACTAGCTGATGTTTGTGTTGTGTGATTCATTTGAGTTGCCTGCACTGAGTAAGTTCTGTTCACCGTATATAAGCTATGACATTTAGATAAATGAGCTTGGTGGCAGATTTCAGTGGTAGAGATAATGAATCTCATGTTCTTGAATCTGTTTAATGATAGCTTTGCTTGGTTTCTGCCTAATCAATAACAAGTTCATACCAAGTGAGCAATGAAAGGCTCAGCCTAGCTCGGTTGCACATTGATTAATCAACAGATTTGTGATTTAGCCAGCTACACCGAACTGGTTTTTCTTTGAAGTCTGTGTTAATGTTTTGAGTGTGTGTTTGTTCTGCTTGGTATTAGTTCATTGCTAAGCTTTTAGTTCAATCATATTCAAGAGTCATTTGTGTTTATTGTTTTGTTATTCAAGTTCAATTTCTACAGTTTTGGTTAAAAGTGAAATTTGATGCTAGAGTCAAAAGTTATCAATGAAACCAATTATGTCTTTTCTTTTTATTAAGTTGAACCATTAATCTGATACAAGTAAAGTGCTGATTTGTAAACTGCATTGATCTTAGTCTATTGTGGATTGTAGCAAGAGTTGTAAGTCAATAACATTTGAAGCAATTAAGGATTAATCCTACTGTTAAAAAAAAAGAGTTGAAGGACTTAGTGCAATTCACAATAGCTGCCTCTAATTCAGAACATCAAATATGAAAAATAAAACAAGTTTCTCTGAGGCATAATGTCAAACAGTTTGGTATGCCAATTTATAAATCAAATCTGTTCAGTATTGGTTCAACTTAAGTCCTTTTTCTTGCTTTACTAATCTGTTCTAGTTCTATTCCTTAGGTTCTATTTGTTGTGCTTACTTTGATCAAAAGCTTTGTTTCTTGTTTGTCAATTGTTGGCTGTCTTAGTTTTGTCTAATTCATATGTAAACTCTGATCTGCTGTTCTGTAATTGAGCTTTTGTTTGCTTTCATAATCTGATCTTGAGTTAGTTTCTCTACTGTGTTGTCAGTTTCATTATCTGGTGCTTACATTCTTGGTGGTTGTCCTGTATTGTCCATTACTCTGTTTAGCCTAGCCTTTTCTGAAATGAGAAGCTTTTATACTTTGGTTTCTGGAATTTGAAAGAAGGTTTGTGTGCTTGGTAGCATCTTAGGTGGTGGTGGTTTGAAAGACTCTCCAGCTGTGTACTGCCAAGGGAGAATCTCCCTTCCAAACCTTTCCATTTTGAGTGCTTTAAGTTTTCAAAGTGAAGCCTGAGTGTAGTGAGTTTAGTGAGGCTGACTTGGCCTAAATTCCTTGGCATTTGCAAGAGAGTTCAGTTTCATTTAACCATTTGTTGATTGTGTTCATTGTGCAGGAAAAGAAATTGGAGTAATTAGATTTGAGCAACTGTGATTTGTGGCAACTGCAACTGCAATCACTGTTGTTTTAATTGATTATTGATTTCCTGGATCTGTTATTTGTGCTTGTGAATCTTTAAACTGTCATTGCATTCATTTTAGTTAAAACATTGCTTGATGAATTCATTGTTGTAATCACTGTTTTGAAAATGAATTGTTGATTTCATGGTTTAATTGGGTATGTTGAATGTTGTTTCTGATTTGATAAGATCTATGGGAACTTGGTAGATACATAGGGTGTGCAAATAATGTGCTGATTGTCTTATGAGCATTTCTGGACGAGCAACAACACTGTTTAAAACTGCCAATTTCTGATTTGCCTCACATTATTCTTTGTCAATTGATTTGATTAGCATAATTTCAAGTGTTGAATCTGGTATGACAGTTTTTTTTTGTACACTAGGATTAGCCAATCTGAATTCTAAATTGGAATTGTTCTGCATTGTATTGGATTAATCTGATTTTGATTAGACTGGGGTGGTTGTTAATCAGTTCGATTTCAGCTTAGATTTTACATTTCTTTGAATCTGGTATAATGACCATTTGCATGTGTCTAATAGAATCTGGTTTGATTTTGGTGTGTGCAAAGCTGATATTTGAGAGTTTAGTTTGAGCAGAAACTTACTGAGAAAACAGCAACCTAAGCACTTCATGTGGAAGCTTTGAACTAAAGGGAGTTATCTAGTTTAATTGCTTCTGACTGTTTAAACTGTTTGTGTTATAACTTGCAATTTGGTGGATGTTATGATTTGCTGAATTGGGTGTGATTTTCTTGCAGTTTATTCCTAGAGAGCAAAAGACATCTTCTTTGTGACTGCATCAAGGGCACAAGACCGAGAAAAGGGAAGTTCTTACTGCCCTATATCCTCTTTTGCAATCTGTTTTAACCAAGTGAATACTCATAGCAGTTTTGTGCATGTGTGATTGCAGGATTGGACAAGCTAGTTTCTTGATTTAGGCCGAGAATTGAAAGGAATATTTGGCCTCTGGAAGATTTCGTGCAAGATGAAGAAGTGGTCTAGGACCGCATCATGGTTTTGATTTTTTATTTTCTCTGTATTTGTTTGATTCATCTGAATTGTAATGGGCTTGTCTTAGCCCACTATTGGTTTTAACTTTTGTTTTGTAAAAGGGCCTTTTATAAAGTCCAAGTTCTTTGGAAGAGTCCTTGGTGCTCTTTCAAACTCTTGGCAACTTTACTTGCTTTAATTTTAGCATAGCTAGACAGGTGAGTGTGTCTTGTTAGCCAAAGCGACAAGCCTCACCATAGGAGTAGACTTTAATATTGATTGTGTGATTTGTGTTTCACATTTAGGGGTGATTTAGGCTAAAAGGGATTAAACTCTAAGCCTTATCACATTAGAGTCCGAGAGTCTAGTCTTTTAATTGTGCTTAATTGTTTTTGATTGTTTGAGTTGTGTACTTTATTTCTAAAGGTGATTTTAGTTTAAGGGGTAATTAGTTAGTAGCCTAAGACATTTCTGGTAAGGCAAGACTTGGTACATAAGCAGCTTTTTAGCTCACCTCTCTTACCTGGGACTTCTCTAAGTGAAATTTTTGAACCCTTTAGATTAAGAAAACTTTTAAAAACAAAGATGTCTTCTTATGGTTCATATAGGTCTTCTAGGTTAGATAATGTTGATGAAATGTTTAAACAAGCTAGGAATCTTCCATTCTTTGGTAAAGACATAGGTGCATTAACATATCTAGCTTGGGAAAAAGAAATTGATAAAATAAATCCTTGGTTTTATGAAGAGAGTGAATATTATGTCCTTAGCATATATCTCTCTAAGTTAGAAGAGCATGCAAGTGAGTGGTGGGATGAAAGACAATATCATGTTAAGAAAGGTAGAAAGTCCTCCATTCGTGATTGGCATGATTTAAAAGCTTGCATGAGAAGAAAGTTTGTGCCTTCAAGCATTAAAAGAAACCTAGAACTCTCATGTATTTGAATTTATGCTTCTTTCATTAACTTTTAGGGTAATTCTTCTATGATCAATGCTCGCTTTGTTTAACTCATTCATAGCGTGATGTATGAATTGCATGAGTGTCAGAAGGTTCCTTACATTCAGGTTCTTGTAGAATTATTCCCAAGAGTAGTACTTCTTAGGGATGGGGGTATGAGTCTCGGTCGTCTTAAGCTCCTGATCTTCAGAATTAATTATTAGGAATGCTAGGAATCGTATGAACTAGTAATTAAGGATAGGCTTTCTTCACCGAGGGATCGGGTTTTAAGTAATTTAGTGAGTGACGTTGACTTTAATGAAAGAAGAAGAATTCTTATATACATGAGAGTAAACTTGGTGAAATCTAACCCCAACAACATATTCATCTCATAACACAAACCTCATCCGTTCATCGTTGTGTTACTCTTCAAGTGATCAAAGCTGCATTCATATTTAATTTTCTGTATTTGCATCCTAAACCAATGATTTCGTTACTTTTAAGTGTTAATTAATCGAGTTATCACACGACTGTCTAATGCCGAGAGTCTCTTGGGACACGATACTTGGTCTTACCATTTTTTATTACTTGTACGATTCGGTACACTTGCCGAAGTCTCAACAGAACCCAACAAAGAAGAATGTTTTTTTTATCCTTTGAACCTTGACCCTAAATTTGAAATTTGAAAAAACCTTTTCGAAATCCTTTACTTTAGTTGAGTAGAGTATGTTTATATGGTAATGGAGAATGGTTCAAGTTCGGGGTTGTGAGAAACCGAAAATAAATTTGTTAAAATCTTTAAAAAGCATTGAGGAAAAGCGAAAAGCAAAAGAAAAAGAAAAGATAAGACAAGAAAAAAAAGAAAAGGTTAAGCTAATTGAAAGGAAAGTTGGGAATGAGTTGAAGATTGGTTTCTCATATTAAACAAGAAAGAGAGATTATTGTTAATGTAAATAAATGAATTATGCACTTTCTTAACTCGAGGAATTTTGTTGTCTAGAAAAACTAATTTTCTTCTTAGCCTGGCCATGTTACAAGCCTTGAAAAGCCCTTGTGATGATAACTTGCTTG
This sequence comes from Vigna angularis, assembly GCF_016808095.1. Lineage (NCBI taxonomy): Eukaryota > Viridiplantae > Streptophyta > Magnoliopsida > Fabales > Fabaceae > Vigna > Vigna angularis. Next base: position 7,666,576 of record NC_068975.1, read on the forward strand.
TGAGTGTGTTTGATGGTATTTAAATAAACGACAATGTTGATTCATGTGACATTGTGATGGTAGAGGGTAAGAGTGTCACCTCACTACACACCTTTGAGTTTGAGTAAAACATTATCCTGGGTGAGGAACATGTACTTTATGATTACATTCTTGCTTGGTTGTTGATTATTCATGAGGTTTGCATCTGTTGTGCAATTTTTGAGTATGTGAGCACCATAGTTAAGCTTGATTGGCTAAAGCGTCATTATATCTTGACTGGTCTTTTTATGAGGAGCATACATGAGTGATTTACTTATCTAAGAAGAGAATGATTTTTGATGTGCTTGACCATTGTAGTATGATTATTTTGTTTAAGCCAAATTACATTTTGCTTGAGGACAAGCAAAGTTTCAAGTTTAGGGTTGTTATAATGGTTCAAAATATCGTTATCTGTGATGCAACTTTGATACTAAATCAATCCTTTTTGACTTAGAAGCTTGCTTGAACTCATGGTTTTAGTTTAGTTTTGTGAATAAATGAGTAGATGGTATACTTGATGATTTTATCACTAAATCCCCTTGATTTTGTAGGTTATTGGAATGATTTGAAAGAGGAGTTAAAGTACCAAGGAGCTGGAATGTAGAAAAAGACATAGTGCAGAAAAGTCAAGCTGAAGCTGAGGGCCCCCTCAAGGGCCGTAAGCGTTAGCTAGTCAAGGCTGAGCGCTAACTAAGGGCCTTGAGCGCCAATTTCATGTATTGCACACTGCTTGGGCGCCCTTCCAGGGGCGCTGAGCGCCAGTTCTCTCGTAGTTTCGCCTGTTTGCCCGCCCTTAGGGCGCTGAGCGCCAACGACGTTTGCCTTTGATCCAATTTTGATTTATTTAAGGATTTGTATGACCTAGGGTTGGTATCTCATGATGGCTTGAGCACAGAAACACACTTTTCGCCCTCTAGAGGTAGATTTGGGGATGTGGGAACTTCCTCTTCAGTTTCTAGGTTTTTCTATCTCTTCCATTCTATTGTTCATCTAGTTTCTCCATGATAATGGAGAACTAAACTTATTTGTTGTTGGGGAAGATGTAACCTCTAAAACTCTCATGTATTTGAATTGATTCTTATTTATATATGCTTCTTTCATTAATTGTTAGGGTTATTTTCTTTGCTCAATGCTTGTTATGTTTAACTCATTCACGGCATGATATTTGATTTATCTAAATATCGATAGGTATCTTACAATTCATGATTTGGAGAATTTGTCCCAAGGGAACTATTGCCTAGACATAGGGATAGAATGCTTGGTTGTCTTAAGCTTCCATTCGTAATGCAGAATTAATTATTAGGGATGCAAGACATTGTGGTCCAGTAATTGAGGATAGGCTTATATGCAAGACACCGGGTTCTAAGTAATTTAGAAAGTGACATTGACATTTAATAAAGAAGAAGAATTCTTATATGAATGAGAGTGATTAGGTGAAATCTAAACCCCAACAACATTATCATCTTATATTATCAACTTCATCCATTCATTCTAGTGTTTACCCTCAATTGATGAATTTGCATTCATATTTACTTTTGTTGCATTTGCATTTGAAAACCAACAAAATATCTTTTTCGTCTTAACTAGTTAAGTAATTACATGACTAGTTAAGTAATTACCACTCTTGGTCTTACCATTTATTATTACTTGATACGATTCGGTACACTTGTCGAGGTCTTAATAGGTATCCATGTTGATCCTGAGAAGATCAAGGCTATCCAAGAGTGGCCTATTTTGAAAAAAGTAGGAGAAGTGAGAAGTTTTCTCGGTCTAGCCGAATTCTATAGACGTTTTGTAGAAAATTTCTCTACTATTGCTGCTCCCCTCAATGATCTTATAAAGAAAAATGTGTCATTCAATTGGGGTGATAAACAAGTCTTAGCCTTTGAGACCTTAAAGCATAAGTTAACACATGCACCTATTCTACACTTACCTGATTTTTCCAAAGCTTTCCAGGTAGAATGTGATGCATCTGGGGTAGGGATATGAGAAGTCTTAATTCAAGAAGGTCACCCCATAACTTACTTTAGCGAGAAACTTTGGGGACAAACTTTGAACTATCCTACCTATGATAAGGAGTTGTATGCCCTCATACGAGAAATAAAGACTCGAGAGCATTACTTTGTTTCACGAGAATTTATTATAAATGTTGACCATGAATTTCTCAAGTATCTTAAAGGGCAAGGAAAATTAAACAAGAGACATGCAAAGTGGATGGAGTTCCTCAAGCAGTTTTCCTATGTCATCAAACATAAAAAGGTTTCGTATTTTAGAAATGACTGGTTTACTCTGGTCTATCTAAGTTTGTGGAACTAGAAGGAGATTATTATCCCAACCTTGTGAAAGTATTTTATGCAACATAAGATTTGAAGGCAATCATATCCTTTCTTGTGTAAAGGGGGTTAACATCTGTATTGATGAAGCTGTTTGGAAAACTGTTGCAGGATTTCATCATAGTGGTATGAAATGTCATCAAGGTAAGATCACTAGGCAGCAAGTATACCATCTTCCTTATGTGGTCTTCATTAGTAGAACTTTAAGGCTTTTTGGAGGGGATATTTCAAATGAAGTCACCTTGAGTTGCTCGAAGAAAAATATGATTTAAAAGATGTCTCTATTGGTGACTTCATTTGGTGGAATTTGTGAAGATGAGCCAGAAAGTGGAGAGAACAAAACAGATGAAGACTTTATAGAGATATCTAAATCAGAATAAAGTTTTTTTTAAATATCTTTGTTAGGTGTTCTATTTTATTTTGTAGTAAATGGCTTTTAAGCCATCTTTTAATTTCTGATTTGATTGTACTTATCTTTTTAACATCAATGAAATAATCTTTTGGCAATCAATCTGTGTTCTGTGAATGATTATATGAATTGATTAAATTGATTAATTCTCTTTTATGATAGCAATTGAACATTTCATTATTTCATCATTACATTGCATATTCATACTTTGTTTTGTGATAATTGATTACTGGTCAGTTACACTACATATGAACTAACACTTGATCTAGTCAAAATGAAAAAGATTATGCAGGAGCATTGACTGATTACTGAGATGAAAGGGATATTTCATAATGCACTGCAAAACTGAATCGATTAAAGAAGATTCATAATCAATTGGATTTCATCAAGTAGTTTGAAGTTTCTTATCTGCTAAATCTTTTACTTTAAACCATGAATTATGATTGTGTATGTGTTTGTTCATCATAAATCTCACTGGATGATAACACTAGGCTAATATGTTTCAAGATGTATTTAAAATGCTCTAATATTTGTGATATTTATCTAACTCTATATGAGTAAATATCTTTGTATTTTAATTACTATGTGCGGTAAATCCTTTTTTGCTAATGCCTAATGAGGGAGAAATAATTGAAATTGAATGAGATTGTTTGAAACTGTGTGAA